>NC_133619.1:107379575-107699991 GCF_048593235.1 Sminthopsis crassicaudata
GTTCCTCCTGTGCATTTAGGACATCCTGGGAAAGCCCACACTTGCCCAAAAGGTCCCATGTTTTATAAGTTATTCCCCCTGTGATTGGGTGAAGAATGGACTATATTTAATTTTGACTAAATTATTTCACCTCTCTTAGACTTATTTTCCTCATGCATAAGATGTGATTTAAGTTTTATGAGATCTAATATTACTTTTTTTCAATTCTAAATTCTATGAACCTATGATCTAACAATATTTCTAAAATCACATAAACAGAAAAGGACAAGTATGAGGAAATGGAAGAAAAGATAGGAAATAAAATTAGAACAATTCAATCTTGAACAATTCAAACAACTTATTAATATTAAAAATGAGATGGGACAGGAGAAAGATCACAGAAACAAACCCTAATAAATTTCCTAGAGAAGTTTAACTCATATAAATCAGTTTTAATAGAGTACCAAAAGGATTAAAAATATCTTAGCAAACATTTGAGTTACTTGATACATAGAGAAAGATGTAACCCAATAGGGAAAGGAAGAGAAAGGAAAGAAAAAGAGAAGGATTTATATAGCATATACACCAAACTCTGTGCTGTGTTTTTGTTTGTTTGTTTGTTTACAATTACTCATTTGAGTAATTATATTACTAAGAGGTTAGTTCTACTATTATCACCATTTCACAATTGAGGATATTAAAGTAAACACAAGTTAAGTGACTTGCCTAGAATCACAATCTTGGTAAGTATCTGAGACAAGATTTGAATTTAGATCTTCCTGCTCCTAGACCCAGTACTCTAACCATTGTGACACCAGGTGCCTCTGGCTTGGATGAAGCATACACAGAAGAGATCCATGCACACTATGTAGGACCCATAGAAAGCAATAAATAAGTGCTTGTTAATTGTTCAAGGAGGGGTTGATTCAAAGTTAATTGAAGAAAAAAATATAAAGAGTAGGGAGAAGACTTGGACTATAGATATATGAATTATATATACAAATATGCTATTAAGAGACATCAACAACTACTGAGCTATATTTAAACATTCTGATTAATAGAGGTTTCAATAAGGACCACTGACACCAACATTGAGGGAAAAGACAATGAGAGTTTTTTGCTTTTTTGGTTTTTTTTGGTAAGTGATATTCTATAGTCCTCACAACTTTACTATCACACAATTAAAAGATATAGGAAATAATTTTACTTACTGCTTGTGGTATTTTAAGGTGTATGCATTTGATTTAGTAAAGCAAAAAATATCACCTTAAAGAGTCTCTTTAAGTAAGCTATCACTCAATTTCACATTAAAATTAGTCAAGATTTTAAAGACTTGATGGCAGAGGCAATATCACACATTGTTTGACAATTCTTTGCCCAATAATAACAAGCTTGGCATAAAATAATAATAATAATAATAATAATAATTATATATATATATACATATATATATATATGTAGTTACTATAAGTAACTAATATATAGTATATAATTCTTCAATAATTCCAAATTTCACTCCAAAACAAAGGCCTATCACTTTACAACCAATATTCTGCCAATTTTTTGCATAATTTTAAGTCATGGAATCTAACACTCCCTGAAGATATCCTAGAGATGGCAATAGTGATATACATGTTATGTTGGAGCAGAATACCATAATAAAGAACTCTAAAAAAGGATGACAATAAAGAATATCATCAAAGAAATGTATTATTGTTAAAAATTATATTTACCTTGCATTCTCATGCTATGAAGAAAAAGTTAAAAAGGCCTCAAATGTACTGAAAGGATTTTCTATGGCAAAATTTTGAGACGATAAAAGAAATTGTACAGGAGTACAGGAGGGACAGGTATAGATCAGCATCATTGAAGGAATGGTACAATCAATGAAATCACAGATCCATCAAAGTATTTGAGACTAATTTCTGTGACATGATTCTAACAATTACCTCATGAACTTAATTATAAAAAATGTTATTTTGCATTGACTTTTCCACAAAGGACAATTCAATCAATAAGCATTGATCAGTCTCAATAATTTCCAAATCTTCTAATTAGGTCATGCATATGCACATATTGTCTTCCATCTAACTATATTATATATTATTTGCAAATATTTATAAACTTAAATTAATGCATTATTCTTTCTATATGTATACATCCATAAAATCAAATGGCAGTAAATTTTGAGTTTTAATAAAATTCACTGGTATGATAAACAACTTATATTTAATGTTTTATTCAAGGAAGTTGCCTCATAAGCAATATTCATTGCAGTTGTTGATAGCTTCAAACAGAAATATATTACCTATGTACATATGCAGAAGGATAACTAGGAGACACAATGAAGAGAATGCCAGACCTGGAGTCAGGGAGACTCAGCATCCTGAGTTCAGATCTGGCATCAGATCTGGCATCATATAAGTTATTTAACCCTGTTTGCCTCAGTTTTTTCCTCTATGAAATGAGCTTGAGAAGAAATGGCAAACTACTCCTGTCTTTGCCAAGAAAATCCCAAACAGAAGTTATAAAAATTTTGACATAACTGAAATGACTGAATAACAATGTACACAGAGAGCGCCAAGATTAATTCTTAAAATAATTTTTTATTCACTTGTTTGGACTTAAAAATGCTATAAATATGCTATCTGTGAAATTTTAGTAAAGTGGAGATATAAATTCTCTCAGAAAGTTACTTTCTACTATCAAGTCAGCAAATCAGGCATCTTTAGTGTGATACACAGGAAAATATTTTCTCTATCTTCCTTAAAATAGAACTGGATTCCTCTGTCAATTAGACTATCACATATGCTACTTTGAGGAAACATGTCTATTATCTTCCTTTTTACTGTAATTTTTTGCATCAGAAAATAGAGATTATACAAATTGTCTTATCAAACTCATTTAAAATATTTCTGAAATATGTGATAAAGCATTATGACTTCACTTGAAGCAAACATAATGTTATCAAAGCTATTTTTAATGTTAAATTTTCTTTTTTATTACATTGCTTTCCAAATACTGTCCCTAAATCTTGCTATCCTTTGCATAATTTTGTTCTCTTATAGCATTCTTGTGCCCTTGTTCTTTGCTAAAGACAAAAGGAGACTAAAACTACAGGCCTATCAATCAAAAACAACACAGTCAGCACCAAGTCCAATAATGAAAACCATGATTTCATAAATCATCTTCCACAGGTTGAGGTCATCTTTTAAAAATTTCTTATCAGGAACAGCTGAGTATTCTCATAGTCATTCATTCTTTGGTCTTTAATGAAAACAACAGAATGGATGTCAGAATACAAATGATGTGACCTTTCTTAACTTTAAAAAAATATGCTGAGATATGGCCTGGCTGTGTCCTTGAAATGAAGTGAAGTAAGGTATTTTTTTTAATAAAGCAAAAAATGACCTTTATTTCATAGTTTAGTAATAATATGAATTTTCTACACTTTCTAATCATATTTGAGCTTCAATTAATCAAAAGAAAATTTCATTTAAGGACAGTGTTCAAAAGATCACTTCCCTGCAATGACTGACAACTCTTCAACAAGAAAATTGCCAAAGAAGCTTTTTTGTCATTTCTAATTTTAGTTAAATCAATGATTTTTCGATAAACAGTGTCTTGTTTAGAGGATCCATGTTTTAAAAGGTAGAAAGTATAAAATTAGTCATCTAACAGTTACAGACTGTATAGGAAATCTAGATTTTTTTTTTTTTTTTTTTAGTAATTGTCTATTTTTAACTATGTGGATTAGACAATTCAAATGTTTTGGTTTTGTCAATTTGACTTTCTTGTCAGAGTAACGATGCCTATGCTAATCATCATATCATTTTCTAGTAGAAAACCACCACTTGTTAGTTCATAACTATTCAAAAGAAAAGAATAGCTAATGGAAAAATCATATATATGGAGTGAGAAACAATGAGGAACAGAGAGCAGGAAAAGAAAATTCCAAGTAGTTGTGGTTTTGCCCTCAAATTTTATTTGAATATGCATTACAGTCAGCCAATTAGTATTTATTAAAACAACTATTATGTGGTGGGCCAGGGCTTCTTAAACCTTTAACCTTTTCCACTCACAACCTCTTTGCATCCAAAAAATTTTTATACAATCCCACCCCAAGGTGTTTCTGGCAGCTTTCATGCATGCTCAGTGCAATGTGTACTTATGGTATGTTCAGAAAGAAGACTCTAAGGAAATCACGTGATGTGATTTTTATTTCATTCATTTATTATATGCTTGATCTTGAATTAATTTTTGATCCTTATGTTCAGAAATATTTTACTGTTGCCAATTTTTTCACAACCCCCATGTCCAGTTATGTGATCCCACATAGGGTCACGACCCACAATTTAAGAAGTTTTATGGTTGTCAGTGAGCTAAATTTTTGGGATACAAAAAAGAGCATAAACCAATATCTATTCTCTCTCCGGAGAGTCTGTATTCTCAAGGAGCTGACAATTTAACAAAGGAGACAACAAGCATACATATACAAGCATATACACACACACACACAAATCTAAAAAAAATTAGGCTAAATGAGTGATGGTATCAGAGGCAAGATATGAAGATAAAAGAAGCCTGGGAAGAATTTCTGATAGAAAGTGGGAAATTAGCTGGGATTCTCCCAATTAATTTAGCAAGATTTAAAATTTCTTTGTACCTATTAAAGAGAATATTAAAAAATACCACAGGAAGGTCAGAAATGTGTGAGATTATTACTAAATAGGGATTTATGACAAAACTTAGACAAGAAATGCACAGATGAATACTTAAAAAATCTGGAAAGGTGAAGGTAATACTAAATAAAAACTTAGATTTGATGAAATATTGTAGTGATAATGAGGATGAAGAGAGCATCAATATAATATTTTAAGGTTTGTAAAACACTTTACAAGAATTATATCATTTTATCATCATAGCAATCTTTTGATATAGGTGCTATTATTCTTATTATACAAATAAGCATGAGGGAAGACATAGGTTAACTAGTTTGTAGAGTAAATATAATAAGAATTTAGTGATGGGAGTTGAGGTCCCTTTAAGATTCCTTTCTGATTTCCAAATTCCCCCATGGCTGAAGAAGCAAGGATCTTTTGATTCACAAATCCTGATCAAAAATCACCCTTTTGAATTCCAATGATATCCAGGCTTTCCCCAGCCCCCACCGGATCTGAGCTAACTTGGGTTTTCCCAACCCAGACAGTTTAAACCCATTGAATTCTATTCAATGCTGTTCCTGGGTAAAACCTGCCAGGAGCCTGGGACTCCACCCACCTTCAAGATCACCAAGAGCACCCATTATAAAAGGGGATACTTTGGAGTCCATGCTTTGCAGAAGTCCTAAGCATGGCATCATTATGTCACTCATGTCAAGAGTTTTTGCCCAACAGACCTATTCCGGTGTCCTTTTATCTGTACCCTCAACTTTACTAACTATACTTTACTTCCAAATCCCTACAATAAACCTTTTTATCAATCTAGATTTTCCTTTACAGAGGACTCTGCGCCTGTCATGGGCCTATCCTTGCACCGACCCAAAAGGAGTTCCCCCTTTCCTAACACACTAGGATGGATTCTTAACTAGCGTTTCTGATTCCTAGTCTGGAATATGTGATTTAATGTATTTTCCTTTAAGTTTCCTTTCTTTTGCATTATATGTTATGCATTTTTTAGAGTAACACTTTATTTTCTCTTGGATTATTGTTATTTATGCATGTAATATGTATTACCTCCTAGGTAGTAATCACCAAGTGCTGTCTTTCTCTCTTCTAGTACCTAGCCCAGAGTTTTTTCCCAAGGTAGACAATGTTCTGAATAATTAAATTGGGAAAAGACAGATGGCAAAGGGAATACGCATTTATACAATACCTACTATGTACTAGGCACAGAGCTAAGAAAGTTTTGCAAATATCTCATTTAATTCACAAGAACTCTACCTTACAAGATAAGTACTATGATTATTCCCATTTTACAGTTAGGCAAACTGAGCAAATAGATATGAAATTATTTTCTCAGGTTCACAAAGCTAATAAATGCCTGAAACAAAATTTGAACTCTGGTCTTTCTGACAATTGCTCTGTTTACTATGCCAGAAGTCGCTTTTATTGTCAGCATTTCTATGGAGTTTGCTCAATCTTCTGATTGTTATAAACCTATGTAACACAGTTTTCACACTATCCAATTGTATATGATAATTTGCCCACTACATATATTTTATATGTCTTTTTATTCCCAGAATTTAACACTTAATAGATACTTAATAACTATGTGTTTGCTGATTAGTTAAATAATAGCATGTTTTTAAATATTTTTGAATTTAACTTCTAACTATAATTTCATAGTGAAATTTTTATTTTCAAAGCATGTTATTTCAGTCATGTTTATATTTCTCCACAAAAAATTTTATGTACAAATGTTTAAAATTCAAAAGGCTAATGTGTGTATATATGTGTGTATACTCATACCCCCATACCCATTAACTATCAATTTCTTAAAGTATTCATCTTGGCACTTACTGAGTTTGTTTTTTTCTGTTTTATAAGGAATTAATGCTTTATTGTTAATTGTATTGTTTTCTTCTTTCTGCCCATTTATTGTTGACAGGCAAGCAGATAATCAACAAGCATTTATTATATGTTTACAATGTGCCAGGTTCTGTGTGAAGTACTGAGAATATACATACAAGGAAACTGAATCTCTGCCCTCAAAAAAACTTAAATTCTAATGGAGGGAAACAACATACAAAAAGGAATTGAGAAGATAAGAAATTAGAGACTCTCAAGTGGCAAAATAATGGAAGAGCCTGAAGCACAGCCAAAAAGGAAATATAGAAGGAACTCAAAAGAAAATCACCAATAGGAGAAGTGGACTAGAATAGCAGAGAGATATTTGGTAACCAAAAGAAATTTTTTAACAATTCAATTTCAACTTATATTTTCCTAATAGATAATGCATGTAGAGTTTAAGTATTAATAAAATAGCAGGAGACAGCAGAGTACATATTGTACCTAGTGAATGTAACTGACAATAAAATTTGAGACAAAGGCTTTTGTATTTTCAGACTGCTCAAGGATTAATGGGCCCTGAGGCAAAGCCAAGTGAACTACTGAATATATCTAATATGATTAAAAATATCAGAAAACATCAAACCAAAGATTTTTTCTTGTATTTTACACCCTACTATTCTTGGAAGACAGACCTCAAAATATTTTTCTTTGTTTTTTCATTAAAGCTTTTTATTTACAAAACATACATGCATGGGTAATTTTTCAACATTGAGCCTTGCAAAACTTTCTATTCCAAATTTTTCCCTTCTTCTCCCCACCTCCTCCCCTAGATGGTGTGTAGTCCAATACATGTAAATATGTTAAAACATATGTTAAATCTTATATATATATATATATATATATATATATCCTGCCACTAACCTTATCATCTAATCTCCTCATTTGGTTTCCTGAATTGAATCTCATCAGTTTGGGTTGTAGTTACATTAGAATAATTTTTTAGAAAAAAATGTTTGTTGGAAATTATAATTACTGTTTGGGTTTATAAGTTATATTGCATTTTTATCAGGAATTTTAATTTTTTTTTTTTTATCAAAGAGATAGGATAGAGATTAGGATGTTGAATATCAAATACCCTTGTAGGGATTCAACTTTCTTCCAATCTCCACCCAGTGTTTTCTGACTAATAGTTTGGTAGGCATTTCTACTTGGATATGACTATCACATAAAATTCACCAAATCAAAACAAACTCATATAATTTTTCCCCTAGAATATTTTATTATTAATTTTTATATTTTATATTGCTGAAATACATATTAGTTAATTTAATTAATAGACATTATTTTGTGATGTCTGATTTGATACATTATCTCCAAGATCATGTGTCTGGGAATTTCAAGAAAAAATCCAGCAATGAAGACATTTAAGAATGATTTCATATTAAAATGAATATTTCATAGTCACAAGCAATTTGAAGATATAATCTATAAAAGTTTTAGAAAAAAAATATGAGAATTTTGGACAATAAGATGAACCTTATCATTCCACAGAAATTGCTACTTCCAAAGTTAGAAATGATCTTAGTTGTCAAATCCAATAACCTTTTCTCAATCCTAATTCTCATTGACTTTTCTGTAATCATTAACAATGCTGATGAGTCCTACCTAGATACTCACCTTTTTTCTAGGTAATCAGAATACTCCTTCAGAACACTTCCTAGCTATCTGACTACTCCTCACTCTTTTGCTGTAACTTCCTTCAAATAAGGCCCTCTAAATGGAGGTGTGTCATGGAGGTCCAATTAGATCAGGACCCCTCTTTTCTTTTCTCAGACTTAGTGATCTCTTTAGCTCTTACAGATTTAATTACCATATCTATCTTGATATATACCTATCCTATCCCAAACTTTCTACTGACTTTGAACTTTACATATTTATCTTGCAAACATCTTGAAATAGATATCCAATAAACATTTTAAACTCAATATTTCCTAAAGTGTAGGTTTCCTAGTCAATGAACTCCAATGGCTTCTTATTTCTTCCAGTGCCAAATACAAAGTTCTATGTTTGGTATTCAAAAGATTTGTCTAATCTTGCCCCTTCCTACTTTTTCAGTATTCTTATACCTTCTTTTCTGATACCTATTCTTTGATTTAAGCAGCTAGATAGTGAAGTGACAGAGTGCTAGATCTGGAATAAGGAAAATTCATTCATCTTCTTGAGTTCAATCTGACCTCAGACACTTTCTAGCTGTGGCAAGTCACTTAACCTTATTTGTTTCCTTTTCCTGACCTATAATATGAGCTACAGAAGGAAATGGCAAGTCACTTCCATATCTTTGCCAAGAGTAGCCATGACTGAAAACTCAACCACTACCATAAGATTCTTTGATCTAATAATGATTCTGGTCTATAAATAAGACATCATCTCTTGTCTTCAAGCGTTTTCTTTGTAAAACTTTCTTCCCTGGAAAAAGTTATGTATCTGGTATAACTATTGATCTCCTTGAATTTCTTTAAGTTTCATCATTTATTTTTTTTATTTGAAGCCTTTCTCAATTCCTCTTAATCCTAAGGCCTTACCACTCAATTATTTATCTAGTATATAGCAAATATTAGTTTGTTTGTTGTCTCCTCATTGGATTGCAAGATCCTAAAGTGCAGGGATTTTTTTTTTGTTTCTTTTTGCATTCTCAACACATATAAAACAGTAGCTACTGTTAATAAGCATTTAACAAATGTTTAGTGATGATTTGAATGGAAGCATTGCAAATCTGCATTAAGTGGAATGGGCATCCACACTTGGGTGAAACTACAAATCCTTCAAAGTTTTTATTTAAAATATAATTCTGCAGTTGCCAAACAAATCATGAAGAGTACATTTGAATAAAAAACAAGGAAATTATCTTTTTTCTTAGAACATTCCCCCTAACCAAGCCATCTGAAGATTAGGTTTTTATAAAAGGAAATATGTTTTGGAAATGAAGTTGTGCATAATAAGGTTTACTATTTGATTGAAATGATTCATTTAAGTTTACAAAAGATTCTTTTTGATATTTATATACTACAAAAAAAGATAGTTATTGTTGTTTTAAAATTTCAGTCTCTATTCTTATCTCACTTCTCTTCATTTTGCTTCTCTTTGTATTTATAGTACTTCTCTAAATGATGGATACATAATCACTTATGATTTTAACTAAATTATCATTTCAATAGGATTAGAAAACTAGTGACTATTCTTGTTTTATTGGTATAGGCTTATGCCAAGGGAGACTACTCCTTCCCTCAATTCAGGTTAAGACCTCCTTTACAATTTACAACCTTATGAATGTGGTACTGAAGAGAGCTAGCCTCAGGGTCAGGAATATGAACAGAGTATGTTAGGTAATTCTGAGACTTTTTTTCCTCAAAGTCAAACTCTAAAAATTGTTAATCAATGAATTTTAAACTGAATAGAAGGCAGCATGATTAATCTTTTAAAGACATTTTAAAGCAGATAGCCACTTGAGTAGTTGTTTTCAGATAGTGATATATATCTGTAATATGCCAAAAAATTCTAAGAGGACCAGTATTAATTATTCTAAATTTATAAAATGATTCTTTCCTACAATTGAAGTTTGATTTTATGATTTCTCTAAATATTTCTCAGTACTTTCTTTTGGGAAGGGATAAGGGAACTAGATTCTACATTAAAAGTGAATATGTCTGAAGTTCTTCAATGGTATTTTTCAAATGCAATAACAAGATTAAAAATTCTACATGCTTTGTATTATTTGTATATTCTTTCAGGAAAAAAGTCAAACCAGGCCAAATGGGAATCAGCCTCTCTAGGAAAGAAGCCAAAGAAGTCTTATTTGAAATACAGTTTACTTTTCCCCCCATGATTTTGGAATGTGAACATCATGCACTATTAGTCAAAAGTTCTAATTAATTTTCTAAGTTTCCTTTCAGTGGCAAAATTTGCATATTGTGGGTATTAATTACTAGAATGGACTTATGATCTGGTTTTGTTATTACTGATAGGCCAGGAACACTTAACATGATCTATGAAGAAACAATCTGAGTAATGAATACATTGATCACTTTATTAGAGGCAGTAGACATAAGTTCCCTGCAACTTATACAGTTGGTAGACCCTTTAAGTCTGAACCCACCTTGACTTAGCAAATTAAATTCTAGTAGAAGGAGTCAAAGAATAAAATATGTTCTTACGTGATAATAATACTTAATTTTTGCAAAAGTTGGTGAATGCTTGAAATAAAGGAATGTTTGACTATATCCTACCGAATATACTCACTCATTAAGCAATTTTCCACAATGATGTTTGATATGTAAACATTAAATGAATGTCTAAATATAAAGAAAAACTAATTGAACACAGCACAGTAGGACTTGCTATAAACATCCAACAGCCTCCCCTTCATTTGGAAGAGAGCTTGCTTACCTATTCCAAAGATTAATGAGCAATCAGTTCTAAATTAAACCAAGACCTGCATTTAAATTTTCCTTTTTCTTTCTTTTGAAATCTTGAATGAGTTGCACTAACTGAAATAAAACAGTTTTAAATTTTTTTCCTTCTGTTGTGCAATGTTATTAGCAACATGAATAATTATTTCTGAAACATTTCCTACAGATTTTTTTGAAAAAATTATTTATTTTCTTATGCAAATTTGGAAGGTAAGAGGACATTACAAGGAAAGGAATGTTTGCCACATGATATGGAATCTAGCTCTCTATCAGTCACTTTGAAAAAAGCTACACTTTTAAGGATAAAAGAAGAAAATCACATTTATGAACCTTCAGATACTATCATAGAGGTCTAACTCTGAATTTCAATTTAATTAAAATTGATATAAACTATTTTTTCCTGAACATGTCAATATTGTTACAGTATAGGAAAACGTAGTAGAAACCCATTCAAGAGATAAGGATAACATGTGTGAAAGAAACATTATAGGAATAAGCCTATTTGTATATAAATAATTCATGATCTGAGTTATAGCAAGTTTGAATCTATAAAATAACAAACCTTCTTATAGCTAAAATTTATTTTCTGCTGGTCCCTCTTTTAAATAAACCCAAAATATGAAATTCCCAATTCATCCAAACAATAAATTAAGGACTAATGCTTTGTGTTTTTATAATGTATGCACATATATTCATTATTAAAGTAATTATTAAGTACTTACTCCACCCTCAAATCTGAATGATATAAAAAAGGAATGAATGTGATGAATGGACATATTTACTTCCTTTGAGCAGCTTAGTTAATGTAACAGCAGCAACAACAAAACATGCATGAAATTTTTATGGGATAAAAAAAGGGATTATATGATCAGTTGCCAATATGAATGATCCAAATGAGAAACACTGGAAGTTTGCCAGTATGGGCATCAAGTGATCTGTGAGACTAATGTGAGTCAGACTGGTATAGGATATCCTTATAGAGAGAAGGTAGAATTTGATAAATTTGGGGAAAATATTATAAAGGAAGACTAGCATGATAAATAATATCATTTAATTTACCAAAGTCTTTTAAAAATACTTTTCTGGACTATATCTATTTTTAGGTGACATGAAATCACTCCAGCCTCAGTTTTCTCAAATACAAAATGAGGGAAGCTGTACTCAATGACTTCATACATTAAATACCAGCTATTAATTTTTTTTCTCAGGATCACTCAGCAATTAATTGACAGTCATAAATTAATTGATTATGATTAACATTAACCAAAAAAGAGAGAGAGAGAGACAGAAACAGAGAATCAGAGACAGAAAGGAGAAAGAAAAGAGACAGAGGCAGAGAGAGAGAAAGAGAGAGAGAGAGAGAAATAGACAGATAGACAGAGACAGAAAGGAGATAGAGGAGAAGGAAAATAATTACCAAAAGAAGCTTTATTCTGTACTTCAGCCAAACTGGATTACCTCCTATGCCTGTAAATGTCGCTGCTACCTCTACTTTTGCTTACATGGTTTCTACTTGCTTAGAATTTATTCCTCCTCCATGTTTTTAAAATTCTTTCTTAGCTTTTAAAGCCTGAGTGAATGTCATTGTTTCCAAGAAGCTTTCCTGATTTTACAAATCATTTTGTTTGCACTCCGATATTATACATACCATATGTGGTTTTGTGTTATATTTACCTGAGAATATGCCACCAGAGTATATAATCTAGGAAGTTAGGAATATTTTAACTATAAATTATGACCAACACTAATGTCTAGTAAGATACTCTGCACAGAACTAACAAATAATAAATATATACTTTATTTACTCGCCACTATAACCCAACTCAATATAGGATAATTTCCCTCACCCCAAGTTCAAAACAATTCATCTTTAAGGTCATAGAGAGAATGAGTCTGTTTTCAAATTTGTACTAATATTTTAAAAATATCATCTCAGGAAGAAAAAAAGTACTTCATCTTGCTTTTAAGAAATTTTGCTGTCAGCAACATATTTCAGTAGAAGACTTTATTTACCTCAAAGGGCATTCAGAAACATTTAACTTATGTTTCTTTTATAATGTTATAAAAATCAGAATTATCTATTTTAAATGGCGATTTTATTTTCTTATTTAGAATTCAATTCAGAAGTAAAAAAATAAAGAATTAATAAGGAAGGAAATTATTTAATAAGCTCCCTCTATTTTTGCCAAAATGAACTTCCATGACATTTCTAATCAAGATGTTACAATAAGCATTTCATAAAAATTGAATCTATTAGGATGTAAGTTTCTTGAGAAGAATTGTTTTGTTTTTGAAACTGTAGTCCTATTGTCCATTAAGGGTCCTGGATCAAAGAAGATATATAATAAATTCTTGTTGAATATTTGTAGGTAATAAAAATAAAACAAATATATTTTTTGTTATCTATCATCAGAGTTTAATAATCTTGCAAAATTATTTTTTTTCCTTAGGCATTAAAGGTCACTTTTTCCTAATAAACTTTAGATTATGGTTTCTATTTTTATATTCCTTCTGTTCATATCTGATTCTTTCAATGGATGAATCTTTCCTTTTTGCCACAAAAGGTACTCTAGATTTGCCAACTATGTCTCTAACAGATGGCTTAAAGTATCCAGATTTTGAACAGATTTCTCTATTCAAGAAACCCTAAAAAAAGATCCATGTAAATACAACATGTTCTAAGACTCACTTCAAATTCTGATCTCTGTTAATGGAAAAAGATTCTATAAATAACAGAACCAATTATACTTTGGAGTCCCCAAAGAGAATGTAAAATATTTGTTAACAAATGCCTATTTGAATTAGAAAAGATTCATGGGCCTCCTATTAAAAAGGGACATTTTTTTTTTTAAATGGGCTAATACAACAATTTCTAAGAACAATAAAGTGTTTGTTCTTCCTAATTCTAGTAGAACAAAAAATAGTGAGTCAGTCAATAAATATTTATTAAGCACTTATTATAAGTCTGGCTTAGTGCTAAGCACCATGGATACAAAAAAGATATATAGGACAATTCCTGCCCTCAAGAAGGTCATAGTTCAGTACATTCTTGTACAATATTCAAATATTTTTAAAAATCTTGTCATTTATAATAATGTTTTCTGATGCTTTTTAAATTCCAACTGTCATTCTTTATTTCTCTCTCTGTGTCTTTTTCTCTCTCCCCTCCTCTTTTTCTCCTCTGCTTCTTCCTTCCTTGTTGTTTTTTTTTTGTTTTGTTTTGTTTTGTTTTGTTTTGTTTTGTTTTGTTTTGTTTTTTTTCCCCACAAAACAAATCAATACTTTCTACATTGATTGTATATGTTTGGTTGTCTCTGGTACACTTTTGCTAGTTGTTTCAAATTTCCCATCTTTGAAGCTATAATATATGTCCAAAAAAAAAGGAAAAGTTAAATCTAAATTTCCATTTCCCTATACACAAGCATTAACAGAGAAATTGTTCCAAGTTGAAGGACTAGACTCAGTCTAGTTTTGACCAAGTATTCCCTTTATGAATTAAAAAATATATATATATGCACATATATCCTAAACAATCTTCTACCTTTTAGATAATTTTAGTTTATGATGGCTACTTTTTCAGGGAAAAAGAAAAACAAAAAATACTAATAAGATGATGACAATAGTTTATTCTAAATATTTCATATTTTATGACAATTCTTTCAAAAATATGTTAAGAAATTGACTTCTTTTCAATTTCATATTCAAGTATTCTACAAATTTCATTGATATGGAATCTAATTAGAAAGTTAAAATATTTTAGTATTCAGCTCTATATTTTATGTGAAGATAAAAATGATCAAAAACATGTTAAAATTGTGTTTCTATTTCATAACAATAGAGGATAGTATATATATATGTGCATAGAATAAAGATAAATTTCACAAACATTGAATATGTCCTGTTTATAATTAGAGCTGCAAAGAATATAAAGGAACAGTCCCTACTTTCAGGAAACTCACATTCTGCCTAGGAATATGGAAGAGTGGGAACACATGTACAGATAAATTAATTCAAAATAAATGTAGAAAAATACAAAATAATTTCAGTGAAGGAGAAAGCACTAATAACTGGAGAGATCAGGAAAGGCTTCCTATAGGATACCTGATCTCTATTTTGAAAGAAAGGGTTCTTCCTTTACATAGAAGTATCTGACAGGAATAAATACTATAAATGTGTATACAAATATGCAAAATACATTCAGTAATTTTAGAATAGGGAGAACAGAACAAAAATGAAATAAATGATTGGGGTTAGGTGAGTTATAAAGAGGAAAAGTTACATCTATAATTACCTATGAGATCATAATGCCCTAAATTAACCTGGCTTGTTAATATACAGAAATATAATAGAAAACTAACTGATAATGTTTGATGCATACAAAGAACACTAAAAAAAAAAAATACAGATCAAATTTCTCACAGTTATGGCAATAGGGAAAAACCATTCTTAGACTGTCTGGACCATATGTTATTGGTGGGTCATGTGTTGAATATGGCAGATGCACTTGAATGGGAGTGTTTTTGGAATTTTATCTTTCCAGGAAAGGCTGCTTAGTGTCAGCTTGCCAGCACTGACACCCACTAATCCTCCAAAAAGCTTTTCAAATAAAATTGTGACTCTGTAATGACAATCCTTGGGGAAATATATGATTATACAAAACTTCTGTTGTTTAATTCTGTTAATCTTGTACCTGATGTAATCACTCCCAAAGTAACATAAGTTAGTTTTAGTAGGGGATTTAGCTGATCACCTTGTTTACTCACACAGCCCAAAAAAAGAAAAAGAAAAAAAACAAAAAGATAGCAGAGACGTTCAAACATTATGTTACAATCTTCCAATTTCTGAAAAAAAAAAAAAAAAATGTCCTATTCTTTTCTAAAGTGACTTTGTGAAAAGCTAAGGTTAATCTTCCAGGCTCACTGTTACTCAAAATCTACTTTTTTCCCTTATATTTTTGCTCTAATTATCTATATCTATCTCTTAACTCTCTGACTATTTCTCTTTCTCTCTTTCTTTTTTCTCTTTTCTCTCCTAATCTCTCTTCCTCTTTTGCTTGTCATATGAAAACAATAAGAAGGTTATAAGGAAATAGTTCTAATTTTTCAAAGTTCATTTTAAGTATTTGAGGAATGCTTAATAAAATCCTTCCATTCTTCATACCACTTAGTATAATTTGTGCTGACACAGTTAGGCCCCATTGAGACCACTTTCAGAAGAATAGCATTTGTTGCTGGGCCATGACCAGAAATATGTAGAAAGGTCACAGAAAGTGACAAGGATGAAGTAAGTGATAGATCAATAGGGGGGAAATGATTAAAATCACTAATCATGCATACCTTGCTTAAGTGACAGCTAAGGATAAGACAGCATCCATTTCCATAGCTGTCAGAAAAACGACATATTTAATGTGCTAGACAAAAGACTAAAAAGAAACTAAGAAAAGTAGCAAGATTACACTAAATATTGAGAAACTTATGATTCTTTCAATGGTTATAAAATAGTCATAATAAAAAAAGAGAAAAATGTGCTGTGTAAAATAGTTCCAAATAAAACAATACAAAGCAATAAATAAACATTATAGATCGACCAGTAAAATGTCTTTATTTTATACTTTCAATGTTTTTCTAATGATCACAATTTGAAATATAAGGGAGGGGAAAGTTTAAATGGCAGAAGGGAAAAAACATTAACTTTTAAAACCTTTTCTTATAATTTCTGAAACATTTAACCCTTTTGTTTTGTTTTAATATTAAGTAATAGGCAGTTACACTAGTTTTTGTCATAGAAGGATCCTTTTATTACCAATTTGGCATTCTTATTCAGCAATACAAGATCATTCAATTATCCGGTGTTCAGATGCCATTACCACGGAAGAGAATTTCCACAGAACAGAGTTGCTTAAGTTATATTGTAATTGTCATACAAAGAATCCAAATGCAAGTGTCTAATCGAGATAAAAATTCTTAGAAAATAGATGTATAAGACTCAATGGTCTCATGGAAATGATATGTAAAATGTAACAACTGGGTCAAAAGCCAACATTCTATTTCATTCTAAGTCAAAGATCCCTTATTTTGTCATTGTATGAAGTTCCATTTACTTTTTCCCCCAATAAATGAGATTCGTGAGAGTTTTAAAAAGTCTCTTAACAAAAGTATTGTACTACTTCTGCAAATGCAAGGTCTTGTCTAAAATGATCCATAAGAAAACTTTGACAATAGCCTACTTATTTTTTTCTTTCTCAACCACTGAACCTGTACATTGCCTTATAATTCCTACTTTGAATTAAAAAAATATTTTTTTCCTGAAATATATTCTATCAGCTCCATCAATTCTGCAATCTCTTGGTTCATCTAGCAAGCAAGGGATTTTTAAAAATGCCCTGCCTTCACTCATATTTATTCCCCCAGGGAATGGCAAAGTCAACTGGTAATTCAACAACAAGCCTTGTGCAGCACTGCACCCATTCCTTCCCTAGTAGGGACTCATGGGGATTTATTGCTTACCACAGTTGAAGAGAATATCTCTGCTAATCTCCTCTAACTGCTGTTGACCTATCTGTGCCATCCCCTCCCAACTATATAATAAATCAAGTGCATTTTACATGAAAAATGAAGTAATTACTCAGTGAATCCAATGGCTAATTGCACAGAGAGGCCTCTGGGAGATGTGGGACAAATCAGTGTCAGATTTCAAAAGGCAGAAAGGAAGCTGAAATTAATAACTCCCCAAATACTGACAGATTGAAGAGGACTTGAAATGCACCATTTCTTCAGATACAAACTGATTCCCCACTTAAGGGAATTGGAAAATTCAAGCCATATACCTAGTCTTTAAACCACTACCAGCACTGACAGCCACAGAAAGAAAAAATAAAGGTTATTGCACTAAAGGGAACTATTTCATGGGGGAAAAAGTGTCTGACATGCTATCACCAATTGGTTATAAATAGAGAGTAAGGAAGAAGCCAAAAAACCAGGTTATCATGCCAATAAAGGGAATTACAATGTTTGAGAAATCAAATTTGTGCCAATAATCACAATAATAAAAATTATATTTTCCTATTTCACCATAACTGGTTAGACCAAAAATAAATCTGTTCTCTTTGTTTTGTTCCAATGACTTGATAAATCAAGGACTTCTTTCTTCTTGCTTCTTATGTTTTTTTCCATGTTTGCGGCAGTATTATTTTGGTAGCAAGTATTTATGGTATAACAGATATTACATTGCAGAACAAGGGAGTAAAGCAGAAAGATATTCATTTATAAATCAGTACCTCATAGACAACATAAAGCCTTTCATAATGGAGAAAATTAATACCCCAAATTCAATGTAAAAAAAAAAAGGCTTCCTGTTTTATATAAGGGTGCATTTTCCACCATCCTAGCAGACTTAATGAACCAGAATGTTATAAACTATGTGGTCAATTCGCATCTTCAACTATACTCAGGAAGAAGCAAGCAGTGTGTGTAGATGTGTGTGTGTAGCCATACATATATATGTGATGAAATTTAAAATATACATAGAAAGATTGATAGAAATGCCTATATATATTTAGATTGAGTTTAGTCATACTTATTTTTTTAACTGTCATTTTCTATTAGAGGAATTCAATATGCAATACCCTAACTCCCTATAATTCCACATTCAAGCACAAGCTTTTATTATTGCTCCTTGTGCAAAAAAAAAAAAAAAAAAAAAAAAATGTCACTTGACATTGGAGAGCGAATGCCCTCTGCTCTCCCCACCTTCATTCTGATGTGGCCTAGGGACATGAAGGTCTTTATGTCTAAAGAAAAACCTATTAGTGCTGCCAGAGTTAGAGGTAATGTGTGTTACTGGTATGAGTCCCTAGTGTCCAACCTTTCAGACTCCATTATTTTTAAACAATGGGTGGCCTATCTCTTGTAATGATCCCAACTGAGATGAAACTTAGTGCTGATGTAGTAAAATTTTACTTGCTCTTCACTTCAGTCCTAGAGTAATAGATGTCTGTCCATTCAAGTAATATATTTTGATAGTTCTGGGTTGTTATTTCCCTGCCTTTTAAAAAAATGATTGTGTACTTGTTAAATATTTTCTATAAAATGTTCATTGAGCAATTACATAAAAAAATGCCTCCTATGCTGCATTACTATAGAACTAAAGCACATGATATTTAGAAACTTGAGAATTCTTCATATCTATTATTAATGTATATTCCTACTGTGCCTAAGGACCAAAATGAAAATGTAAAAAATAATATTTATAATATTAGCAATATAGCTATTTTTTCTCTCTTCACTAGCTATTTTGTTGACAATGAGGAAATAAGATGTTTTATCCAGTTAAATAGCACGTCTAAATCTTTGCTGATTTTAGTTGCATTGTAATTCAGAGCAGGGACTCTGGGGAAAGCATGAAACCCTGCGTTCTGAAATACATTACTAATCTCTTTCTCTTTTGAAGTGTTTGCATAGCTTTGGGTGAAAACTCACTGACTTTTAGCACAGATTTATGTCTCCTTTTTTCCTCAGGCCTAGCCCTGATGCTTGATGTTAAAAAGCAAGGCTGTCTTTTTAAAATTCTTCTACTGTCCCCCACTTTCCATGCTTATTAACATGACAGAAAGGTAACATCTTACAAAGAATGGATTTTAAAACAACTTAAATCATTAAAGAGTATGGTCAGAAAAAAGAAATGCTATTTTGTCTCAAAATAAGTTTTACACCATTGATTCTTTTATACATTGCATTTTTGTCATTGTTACTTACACCAGACACAGGTCTGATATAAGACGTTGAGTGATGAAGGAAGGACAAATAAATACTTGCTGATAATAGTCTCTACTACTTTTGCATTTATTGTGAAATGACAGAGATGAAATATCATATTCTTTTCAGAAAGCAGGAAACAGCAGACCCTATCATCATTTAATCTCAATGATTTACCATGATGCATACACTAAAAGTACATCATGATCCTCATCAATAGAAAAGATTATTTGAAATTATTGTTCTCAATCAAGTAGCTGAAAGCATGCTGATCACCATCCAGACAAAACATTAAAACAAAACAATTAAAAATTTTGAAAAACTTATAAAACAGTTTTTGCATTAGTACATTTTTTTTTTCAATTGGAGTTTCTTCCCCTAAAAGCTCAAGATTGAAAATCAAAACCCTAAGATAAAATATAATATAACTCATGTGAAGTTATATATTTATATGTATTCACTAAAATAATTTTTACATTTACAAATTATATTTAGCCTAATGAAAGAGATTGACTTAGAAATTCAAATAAATAATTTTCAATTTTTTGAAAACAATATATTGTTGAGATTATATCTAAAATAATGGATTTTTAAAAAATGAATTCAACAAAATGTTGGGTTATAAAGTAAGATTGATTTGTTATTTTTTTTACTCAAAATGGTTTTTGAGGGATTGATTGTATTTATAGTAAAAAGATTGATCTTTGGATTTAATAATCCAGCAACATTCCTATGAGAACCATAATCTATATGTGACAATTAGATTCAAAATGCACTTATTGGGTCTTTACTATGTCCCAATTGAGAAGCAAGGTTCATGTGGAAAGGAGACCAGTTTTGGAGTTAGGATGACCCGGATTCATATCAGAGAGACCAGAGGCAATGTTCTTGCCTTCTCAGAATTTTTGTCAATTCTTTAAAACTATTTAGCAGGAAACTCTGAATGGCAAAACCCAAAACTTAATAGTCCTTTAAAACTATCCATTTAGTCTAAAGTCTAGTGTTTTTCATGTCTGATGATAAAATTACAGATTACAATATTATTTTTATCAGACAAGATGGCATCAAAACAAGTGCTGGATCAAATTTTTTAAAATAGAAAAAAAATTGAGGATTACATTTTTGTAGCCTCTGTAATTTGTTATGTCTTTGGGGAAATGTGAGGGAAGGTGAGCTAAAGGCCAACTCTCTTGCAGGAATAATGTTGAAAATAATAATGGAAAGTAAATATTTAGAAAGACAGTGAGAGATGATTTTTTTTTTTCCTTTGACAGTTTAGTACAATACAGGCAGATTGTCTTTCCCCTCTTTTTTTGTCTACTGTCACTGTCTTATATGGAACTATGTGTAGAACAATATTTTTATTGAAAAAAATAACACTATATTGGAAAAAAGTTTTGTTCGTTTGTTTATGTAAAGTAGATATGCAACTCTCAGGCTTTATGTGGCCAAATTATTGAGGTAGAAGGTTATTTTCTCCATCTCTAGTCCCATCAATATCTCACCGTTAAACTGAAGTATTTAGTTAGGATATTCATTTCCATGACTGAGCTTGGAAGCAAACTACTACCCACTTGATACTACTGGAATTTTCATTCCCAGATCATGTTATTTCTGGCAAAGGTGCTTATAAAATCAAGGCAGTGGTGAAAGGGCACCAGCTGTTTTTAAATAATAATGAATAAATTCCAGATTATCAATCAGTTCTTTTTTAAAATTTTCTAACACTTTTATATTAGTATATTCAAATCTCTTCCTGTGTCTTGTGCTTTTTATTACATAATTAACTAAAGTAATTGACAAAATAACACCTTGTAAAGCATACCAAAATAAAATTAAAGAGATTTGAATCTCAATGAGGTGCTATATCATTGTACAAAAACACATTTATTTTAAGGAAAAAAACACACATTTCAATTTCTTCTGGGATTCTTTTATCAGTAATTCCTAGTCAGCCATTTCTGGTAGTTGGGAATCAAAGGCCTACCATAAATGAAGGGGGCACATAAAAAGTTTGCAAGAATTAACAATCAATTAAAGTAGAAGAAATGATCCTAAATTTTTATTGTTGTGCCACAGTTCTCTTATAATGACCTGACCCAATTTCCCTAATTGTCCTATTTAGTTATTCTGCCTCAGGTTATAACCATTCCCTCCTAATGTTTGATAGGATAAAGGTCTTATATTTTAGACCTTAGGCTATACTTATTCCCTCTTAATGTTTGATGGGATAAAGGTCTTTATCCATTTTAGACATCATTAGAATATCAGGAACCTCTTCAATACCTCCCATTATGTCATCCTTAGGTGCCTACCCCCATTAAGTCATCCTCATCCAGTTACCTTCCCTATTATGTCATTGTTCTTGTAACCCTATAAAAGAACCTTGTGTCTGACATTCACTGCTGGACTGATATGAGACGATAGCCTCCTTCAGCCCTGGGACCAACCATGGATCCCGTTGGTCCCCATAAATCTTTTCATTTAATTGATGCTAAAATCTTAAATAAGATATTAGCAAAAAGACTTCAGAAAATCATCCCCAGGATAATACACTATGATCAATTAGGATTTATACCAGGAATGCAGGGCTGGTTTAATATTAGGAAAACTATTAGTATAATTGACCATATTAATAATCAAATTAATAAAAACCATATGATCATCTCAATAGATGCAGAAAAAGCATTTGATAAAATCTAACATTCATTCCTACTAAAAACGCTTGAGAGTATAGGAATAAATGGACTATTCCTTAGAATAATCAGGAGCATATATTTACGACAGTCAGTAAGCATAATATGCAATGGAGATAAACTGGAACCTTTCCCAGTAAGATCAGGGGTGAAACAAGGTTGCCCACTATCACCATTACTTAAAAAAAAAAAAAAAAAAAAAAAAAAAATCTTTCTATTTAATAAATTCTGCATTGAATACTCTCTAATCTCTATTTTACTCAGGTTCTCCGGCATTACATTATATATTACATTAGTTCATTTGGCCAGATGAGATGATATCTGTCTACCTCACAATATGTTGTATCAAAAGATTAAAAAAAAAAAGAAGGAATATTTGTTTTGCAAATCTTAAAATGCTATATAACTCTCAGATATGATTATTATTATTATTACCATTAGGAGTAAGCAACTTTGTGTTGTCATTAATAGATTAATAGATTTCAGTTAGGAAAACCTGAATTCAAATCCTATCTAAAACATATAATTGTATGACTGACTACAAGCAAATCACTTAACCTCTCTCACTCTCAATTTCTTTGTTTGGAAAATGGATCAAATAAGATAATGTATGTAAAGCACTTCACACATGATATAAATTGCTATATAAATGCTAGGAACCATTTTTAATACTACTACTACTTCTGCTGACAAGGAAATAAAAAAATATTATTAATTATTTTGATTCATTTTTCTTTGATTGTAGGGTTAAGATTTCTTCTTTAGGAAAAAAAGTTAGCCCTAACCAGCTAAACCAGACTAGTTACTTAAGTCTAGGTTACCTACAGATTTAGTGAATAGATAGATAAGATTTTATCACAGCAACTAACTTTGAAGAATAAAATTAAAATGATAAGGGTCTTATATTGTTTTATTTCTTTTCTTTTTTGAGATGCAATTGGGCTTAAGTGATTTGCCCAAGGTCACAAAACTAGAAAGTGTAAAGTGTCTGAGGCTGGATTTACACTTTGGTCCTCCTAACTCCAGGGCCTGTGTTCTATCCACTACACCAAGTAACTGACCTAAGGGTATTTTTTCAGGCCAATTTTCCCTTTCTAACAGAAAGAGGGGTTGATTACAAAAACTAAATTCTTCTCCTCAGTAATTTTAAATTAAGTAATCTAATCTCCTATTGTTAAATTACCCCTTCTGAGAGCTGCTGGGAGGATGGTGGTTGATTGATACTTTACCAACCACCAACCATTTTCCTAATCCCAATTCCCTTTTTTCCTCCTGAACCTTCCAAGTTTCCCTTTCTAGAAGTTGAGAAATTACTCCAATTGATTTGTGAGCCTCTTCAAGGTCATTTCTGATTTCAAAATATAACAGAAGCAAAGCAAAAAAAGTCAGGTGACTTTTGTCATTTTTTATTCCTTTTCTCTGTTATAAAAATCAGTTCTATAAATCATTCCTTGTCTCTAACCTCTAAGAAGTTAGGTGACCTAATTTGGTATGCAAATAATAACTTTGCAAATTAAATCATAGATGGCTCAATAACGTTGTCTTCAGTTTCACTTTTATTTCAGAGAATTAAATTTAACACTACTACTACTACTACTGCTACTTCTTCTCCTCCTCCTGTTTCTACTGCAACTACTATTGCTGCTGTTGCGGCTGCAGCTTCTGCTCTGCGTCACCTCTATAAACAGCATGGAACATTCATTTATACAATGTATTTTTCTTTTAAGCCTTATCACAAAAATAAATAAATCAATCTTTAAATGTCAGGTCTTGAATTCCAGATTCAATGAGCAAATACAGTCTAAGTTAAATGTGCTATACAGGTCAAAATTTAGAAGTATCTGAAGATAAATAATGCAGAATGAAGAAATATGTGTGCTTCAAAATATAGGGAAAAATCATTATTTTAATAATTGTAGAAGTATTGAGCTGATATCAGTAATTTTTGAAGTATAAGAGTTCAATGATGATTAAAAGAACTGTTCTTTTGAAAAGTTGTGAAATTAAAAGAAAAAAAAAAACATTTTGTCATGCTGTGTGGTCAATCGAAAATTGTTATGGAGACTTTTAACTTATTCATGGTTGAAATTTCCAGTATTGTTTAAAGAACTACATTCTATTTTTACACTTAATTTTCTCTTGGTATATTTTCTGAAAGTTCCTAATTGGAGATTGGGGTAAAGTGATTCTTTCATTTCTTAAACATGTTATATTGAATCATTAACTTAGAAAAGTATTTAAGTATATAATATATTGGTGGCTGTTTGTTGCATTCATTTAAAAATTCAAATATGAAAAGAATCCCAAAGCACATTTGCTTTTAAAATTAGGTTGATGCAAGTTTTTAAAACCTTCACAGCACAGTTCTTATAAACAATGACAGTATACTCAGGCATTTCTACATCTTCTACTGCATTGTCAAATTATTTTGAGCATTTATGAAACTCAGCATTGAATTTATATAACTGTAAGATTAATTTATTTTTCTCTATCATTGGCTATAAAAGTTTATAAAGTTTGGTGTTAAATGTCCAGACATGATTGACTATATAACTTAATACTTGATCTAAGTATGCTAAAAATATAAAATTATAGAAACAGCAAAAAAGTAATTTCATTTAATCAACTTCAATTTATATTTGACTGGCTGACTTATGGGAAATTCTGAGCATGCTGAATGATTATTTGAGGTAGAAATCTGATTAGGTAACTGGAAATAAGGATTTAAAAGGTATTATCAATTTGGCACATAAGCTCAAATTCTTCTGTTTCAAATAGATTATTTTTTTTCCAATTGTCACATTGAGATTTAAAATCCTAGAATCTGCTTTATGCAAAACATATTAAAATCTGTTCAAAGTGGACTGAACCAGTTGCAACTAGTACCAATTCATATATAAGCCACAAGTTCCAGGACTTCCAAAATTGTATCTAGAAACAGCACTCACTACTCCTTTTAAAGCTAATAGAATTAAATTAGTAATGGTGACTCCTTCTTTCAGATATCATTAAACCTTCTAGTTCACAATGTTGGGTACATTGGTAAGCCAATTAAAAAAAAAAAAGGTAGAAGATAATGTCTGGTAGGAGCTAGTCATTCCTTTTATAAATCATCAGAAACACTTTTCAAACAGCAAAGTAAAATTGATCAACTGGTTTCAAGTTGAAGATTTAATAGATAAAAGACTGATATACTCATTAAATGAGGTTAAGGTATTTGTCATACTTTTCTTTGTAGTCTACTTTCTCTCCAAAATGCTCTTAGCTGCAGGCATGCCTATGAAACTGTCTTAACTGGTGAATATTCAGTCAAAATCCTTGCTCAGTGAATAGAGGGTACATCAATGCTGACAGTCTTTATAGTACTGCTATGAATACTGGCAGTGTAATCTGTTGTTAGAGGTATTGAAATGCATAACAATTTCGAAAAATATCTTTTTGTGAAGTGACAAAAGCTATAGTTATTAACACCTGGTATCTTTATTCATTTTTATATAAAAAGCAACTTAGATGTTTTCCTTTTTAAAATTATTTTCCCAGATTTAATATGAAAATAGATACCCCTATAGCATTTAAAGGATTCTACAACAAAGGACTTTTACTGAGACATAAACTGGGACATTTAAAGTTGCTTAGCTCCGAGCTGCTTACTAACACAAGCACACTTAAATATGAAGAAGAAACATTAGTATCTTGATCAATAAAAAGCATATAAATAGTAGTCTTTAGAGCATGAAAAATTAGAAAGTAAGAAATGGACTCATATATTTAGCAAGGCCAAGAAAATGAAATAAAATTGTGGGGATATGTTTTTTTTTACAGTTAATAAAATTTAAAAACATTTTTGTGATGTGCCGGCTTCCTTATGTAACAGCAATCTCTCCTCAGATCCAGAAACAAAATGCATGGACCTTTTGTATCCATGTGCAATAAGCATAGTAATGTATTATTTAAATAAATGCTCAAATTTTAGGAAATCAAATGGGAAACTTTTTAGATTGAGGTCATCTCTTTATAAACACATTCATATGAGTTGTAGATTGGAGGAAGAGGAAGAGGACAGGAGAGAGAAAAGAGAAGGGATTGAAGAAGGAGAGGTAGAGGGAGATGAAAAGGGAGAAAGAGAAGAAAAACAAAAACAAGAAGGACCTATGAGTTGTTTTAAATTTTAGATTCATATTAAATAATCTGGGGAGTCACATTAAACATTTAGGTAAGTGATCCACTTTTCATTGATACAAATCAAGGTAATAATTGCAATAATTTCTTCAAATGGTGAGAAAAACTTGGGTACACTTCTTGAAAGAAAGGCATTTTTGGAGGAATACCACCACCTGCAATTTATTAAATTCCATCAATTAAAGTCTTATTTTAAGCTTTATATTTCATTGAAGTGAACTTGTATTCATGAAACCCAAATTTGTGGAACTCAAACTCTATATTATTCAAAATAATTCTATTTTGGGTTTGAAAGGTTTTAGAAAATGAATTAATAAACTAGAAAATATAAATATGATGTTCAAGAGTCAACCCAACTAATGGTGCAGTCTTTTCACCTGAAGTTATGGCAATGACATTTTATAAATAGTATTTACAAAGGAGTGAACCATTGTAGGAGGTTAGAGTAGATATATGTGTAATGTCCAGGCTAGCTTTCTGGAGGATCTGGGGACTACCTTGGTCTTTAGTGGAGGAGTTCAGGAAGCAGGAGAGCCACTAAGAGGATGGTCAAAAATGGAATCTCTCAGTTCCAGTCCTCTCAGCCCTTAAATACCATATTACAATTATGTCATTATAGCATACTAAATATGTGTGAACTAGAGAAGCATTTCATCACCATGCTAAGTACTAAGTATATGTACACTAAAGAACCATCATTTCATCAATTCCACTGAGTTAACACTTTGTGGTAAGTATCCTTGTTTCAAGTATACTTCTCCAGAGGTCAGTCCTTTACATCTATGTATTAAGGAAAAAAGTTGAAATATTGAAGTAGGATAATAATAAAAGCTTTATTGTTGTATAACTTTGAGAGCAAGATTTTTTGGGTTTTTTTGGTCTTATTTTGTACCTTCATCCCCTACCAGGCTTATTGCCTGGCAAAGAGTAGGCAACGCTGGGTTAATTTTATTTTTTTCTATCAGATATCATTCTGTGAAAAAGGGAAGTTATGCATTAGGAAATGCGTACAATATAAAAGTTAAATATATCAATAACAATTTATTACCAGTAACAGAAGAAATTTCACAATTCGTATGTGTGTATGTTGTGTGTATGTGTACTTTGTAGCTGATTTTTTTGTCATCCCCTCTTTTTTAATGTGTGTTTTAGGGTTGTTTATATATATATATATCAATCATCTATTTTTCTATATTTTGATGATAGATAGTTTGTAATAGATTAAGTTAATATATGAGATAACCCTTAGTACAATGTTTTGAATTCTGAGATAACTAAAAATGTTACTTGATAATTACATATTAAAAAGAAACAATTAACAGTAGTTGAAAAAATAACATTATCCTTAGCATCTATAAAGTTACCATAATTTTATAAACTTTACTTCATAAAAATAAATGTTTTATATTTCACAGACGTTTTAATATTTCAACAAAGAAAAGTGAACAGTATATAATTATTTTGACCTAATTTTGAAGTGAGTTAAGGAATTTTGGTTCTCTCCTTTGCAGATATTGGGGTGTGATGTAGTTGGTTTGGTATTCTGTCAGATGAGGTTGATGATGATAAATTTTGTTGAAAGTTTGATAAGATATACAATGAAGATAAGCAAGTACTCTGAATAAGTTAAGCATACAAACACATACATATATATGCATGTATAATACACACACACAAGTCAATAATGTAAATGAATTTTAAAAGATTTTAAAGAAGTAACCAATTAACTCAAAATGATCAGATCTTAATGTGATTGTTAGCAAACAATACTGGTTGAGATACATGGAAAACTTTAAAAAACTTCAGCTGAATAATCAAAATGCCAATGTGTAATAGAAAGAACAATGAATAGTCTTCAAGGCCTTTTGGCCCAACCCTATTATTATATTTATATATATATATATATATATTTTTTTTTTTTTCCATTAAGGAAGGACACTAAGGCAAAGAGAGATCAAATTAATTGCCATAGTTACATATGGATTCATTAAAATCAAATCATCCTGATAATTTGGATTAGTTCCTGAATTTTGTATGTTCAGAATGAAAATAACTCCTGCTTTAGAAGATATAGCATTAATTTTTTTTTTCCCCTTCCCTGTGGAATTCTCAAATAATGGACTCCAACTATTGGTCAGTCCACTAACACTAAAGAGTGCCTGACATAGATATTGCATTCACTCTCTATTAGTAATAAAACTGTTAATTTCATGATTTAAAAAGGTATTTAATCAATAAATTGCAAACAGTACAGACAATGCTAAGGAGAAAAAGAGATGAGGCAATGGCTGTACCCTTGCTTAGAAAGCAGAGAATTTTGAACTAAAGTACTATATTTCTACATTTTGTGAATTAACTGATTCTTATTTGTTATGTAGTTTTGAAAGGTCAGATAATTTAAATACAAATAATACACAGAACATGAATAAAACAATGAATAAAACCTAAAACAAATCAATATACCGCAGAGCTATTCCTGATAAGCATTAATCAATGTGAATATCCCATGGAGCTTGTTGGCATGTGCTTTCTCATAATGAATAGGAAAACCCAGAGCATGTATTAAGCATAATGCACAATGTCATTTCTTATTCTTGAATTTTCAATTGTAGTAACACATGCAATGTCAAACCACTTGGCCAAAGGCCAGTTCAACTCTCAGGAATCAGTTATTACCTAATCTCAAAGGAGATCAATCACAAACTCAGGTTTTTAGGAGATGCAAATGCAATAATTCATCCCTGTTCACTCTATATAAATATAATCTAAAGATAAATCTATGTGAACAGTTATTTAAATGAAAATAAAATGTTTTAGCCTAGTTTTCTTTGATCATTTCTATATTAATAAACCGAATAATAATAAAGTCTGTGAACAAGAATTCCTCTGGGATTGGTGAAGTACATACAGAGTGTCCAACCATAGCTAGAGATGTTTTATTCAGTATTATATCAAAGGTTAATGCTATCCTGGACAACTTTACACTAAATGCCATCTGTGCTTGCTAAGAATTTTGAAGTGAATTGTTACTGTCAAAGAACTATTTTTAAAAAAATCATTATGTTTTACTTACTTAAAACCCTCACCCTATTGACCTGATATAGATACAAGTAAAATCAATTTCATTGCTTTTTTCCCCATTGGAACCATTTTGCTCATCCAGGGAAGTGATTAAGATACTCTCAAACAAAGCTTTTCACCACAATGTCAAGCAGACAGGGCAAGTGTTTTATTTAGGTATTCCATTAATTTTGCTACTTCATGGTCTTGTTTTTGCTCTTCATGCAGAGCGCAGAATCAGAGTGACAAGTAGATAATGAATAATATTAATGAATTACCATAGTGAAAAAGTTATTATGGGGAACTATGTTTATAGAATAGATGTCCAGAATGTAAGATGAATGGCAATTGTCATACTGAATCCAATTGGCAATTGAGCATAAAGTACTACGTGAATTTTATATATGTAAATATATATATATATATATATATATATATATATATATATATATATATATACACATATTTTTATGTAAATACATGTAAACCCTATATGTGTATATGCATATTTATCATATATACAAATAAATGTATATGTTGTTATAAATGTAATTTTTATTAAACTTTGATCAATGTCTCATCATTAACTAGAGAGAGATAATCATTGGACATTGTTGGAATGAGGAGGAGTTGCCTCAAAAAACTGTGTGACTCTGGGAAAATCATCTAACCTCAGAATCATGTTCGTCATTGCTTAAATCTGGATAATAATAGCATGTTCCTCACAGAATTGTTGTAAAGATGGAATTATATATAAATAATATATTATGTATTAATAATATCATATAATATGACATAGTAAAATGTAATATGACAAAATATAAATAGAATGCTAGAGAGGAAGTGAATCATGAAGACCTTAGTTCAGTTACTACTTCTGACAATTACTAGTTTTGTAGCAATGAGTGAGCCAATTAACACCTTTTATTCTCAACTCTTTAATCTATAAAATGGGCATAATTACATAATTACATATTAACACCTACATGATTTTGAAACCACTTTGGCTGATTTTTATTTTAAATTGAATGTTCTAGCTGTTTGTGTTTTACTGACTCTAATATGATGAATTGAATAAGGCATTCTGTAAAGAACAAAAGTTATCTTATATAGACAGTGAAAACACAAAATTGTTGCTTTTAATTTACTTATAGTAAAATAAGATGATGATCCTGAATGAGACTTTATTTTCAGTTTTATTTTAATTGAAGTTTGCTGGCAAGAAGAAAACATAATATGAAGTATCTACCTCACAGAGTTTTTATGAAGTTCTAATGAAATAATGTATGAAAAGAGATATACACATGTATATATTTAAATGTCAGCTATTAATACTACCTTGACAGCTTGAAAACTTAGTATCTACAATCTGATGACCAATCTGAATAACTATACAGGATATCATCATCAAATGGCTGGAAGCTAAGTGTTGAATATTTTTGGCTTTAACAACTCATAAATCCCATTTATAAAAGCATGGAATAATTTTTAATCTAGCAAATTCAACAACCATAAAAACTTGGCTTTTCTGAACTATGTGTTTTTGGTGTATATGAGTATATGGATAAAATTATAAATAGATCAAAATTTAATTTTAAAGACTAAGTTTTTCAGTATTATATATGCTTATTTGTGATCTATAACTCACAAAAAGAGAAAGTATATACCAGAAATTCCCAGATCAATCTATTAGAAATTTTCAAGTGAACAATAAAAAGCTAAATAATTTCCAAATTGAGCAAACTAATACACTGGCTCTTTTCCAGCTAATACAATTATATAAAACAAATAGGATCTAAAAAATATACAGATAAAAACAAATTTCACTGAAGAGGTTTTTTCCCTACCTTTAAGGATTCCAAGATGGAAATTTGTAAATGTATTCATTATGTATATTGAGACATTAATTAGTGGCATTACAAAATGACTATTCAGCTTAAACATTTGCCTATCCTCATTAACTTAAGGGTTCACAGGTTATTCACTTATGAGCTGAGATACTGGGTCCAAATAAAAAAAAAAAAATTCTCTTTGAAACTACTCCAATATTCAAACTTTAACAATAGAGAGGAAATTTCTATAATATTAAAATATTATTGAAATATAGAATTTTAAAGTAAATACTACCTTCAAAAACATATATTTTACTCCACTTGTCATATATGTGAATTGACATAGGGAAATCAAATTACAAAGACAAGGCCATGCTGGGAGAGAGATGCTTTGTGAACTTTAAAACACAACCAACATGTCAGCTCTTCATTGCAGATAGTTTTCCCTGAATATTCTATATTTTCATTCATCTACTATATAAAGAATCTCCATCCTGTGTCAGGGGTACAGAATAAAAATTTCTCTACAAAATAATGGGAAGGAAGTAGGAGGTTTTATAATTGAATGCGTTATATCTGGCTAATTTGTATTTATTTAAGAAGATGAGTATAAGTAAAAAGATCTTCCAATTTTATTAATCTTTCACACAAAGCAGAAAATTGTTTGTAATGAAACTGCTGATCATTTTAGTTACTTAAATATTTAATGTGTGGATAAATTTTTCAAGACATGAAGAAAAACAACTCCATGTTTATGATGTTTTGGCTGAGACTATCACTAAACCAAATGATATATGGAAATAACAAAAAACAAGATGTATTCAAAACACTTATAAATTAAAACAACAACAACAACAACAAAAGGTAAAAAAGTCCAATATCAACATGATTTCAAAACCATTTTGGCTGATTTTTATGCTAAATTGAATGTTCTACTCTTGTGTTTTACTAGTTCTAATATGTTGAATTGAACAAGGAATTTTATAAAGAACAAAAGTTATCCTATGTCAACAGTGAAAACACAAATTTTTTGTTTTTTAATCAACTTGTATTAAAACAGGATAATGATTCTGTTTATACTTTAATTTCTCTTTTGTTTTAATTGAAGTTTGCTGGCAAGAAGAAAACATACCATGATGAGGTATCTCATAATAACATATTCTTTAGAAATATTAAAAAGTGAATATGGAACAAGGTTCCATTGAGAACTGTGCACTAATGCATCCTTTTTAAAAAATAAAAGCAATAAACAACATAATCAAAAGCAAGGCACCAGCAGCTATGGGAAACAATATAAGTAAAATATATGGCACTATAGTGCATTTTTTGCTAACTTAGTCATTTTAAGTAGAAATTAAATTTGACCTGAATCACATATCAAACTGTCAGTTCCATTTCCTAAATTAAATGTATGTTGGGCTTTCTAAACAATATGATCAGAAGATTAGTTATTAGGTTTTCTTACATGGCAACCAAAGTTTAAAATTTTGCTAAAGCTCTCGAGGCTAACTTTATATTGAATGTCACTGAGGACACAATTAAAAGTTTATGTATACTAAACACTGCTGACAGTTGTCAAGAAAAAACCCTGAAAACTTTAACTACTTTTATTACTGTTTAAGAGCAATTAATACCCAATCCCACAGGAACTATGAGTGTTGAAAAGAAACTGAGGACTCCCTTTGGAGAGAATATAATGACATCATACATTAAATATTCAACAGACCATTAAGAGTGATTAAAGATTAATTCTGTATTAGAGACATGGCATGGGATCATTAAAGGTCATGACTTCAGTCTTAATTATTTGGCTTATTGTTTTTACTTTAATTAGTTCAGTTAAATGACTCTTTGGTTATGGAATGACAACTTGAGAAACTCTTTACCTCTAAGTCACTAGCAGTCCCCGCTGCTGAATTTTGTTTTCATGGAAATGATTTATCTAATTGGGATCACATTAATCATTTGTCCCGAAAAAGTGAGTTGAGGAGGGGCTACAGAGATTTGAAAAGGAATTTATTCTCTGTGAACCAAACTGATGATGTTCAGCACAGCTTCTTCTCGACTGTATTCAAGCAATAGGAAATATAGCACAATGACCACTAAGCTTGAAGTTCAGTTTTCAATCTTGCATCTTATACTAACTAGTCATGCAACAAAGAACAAATCATGTATCCAGTCTGGGGCTAAGTTCTAATATATAAAAAGGAGGAACCTGGAGGAAAAAGCAAAGTTCTTTACTGCTGGATTCATGGGATTGTTTTGAAGAAAGAACTTTAAAAACTGAAAATTGCCATTTAAAAATGATCATTCTCTAAGTTTCTTAATATTCCTTTACATTTTTATTATGAAAACTTACATTATAGCTGAAAGAAAACGTTTTTCTGTTAATAACAGACACTGGGGGAAAAAAAACGTAGGAAAACATGTTTAGCTTGGAAATCAGAGGGCTGAGAATCAGAGTAACAATTTTATCTACCATATGACGAGATATTCTTTTTAACTGAACTTGTGATTTCACTGATGTATGAAACTACAAGGGAGGAAATCTCTTCTTCCAAGGCAAATTGTCAACTGTTCTTAAATTGTTAGTCATAATAGCATGACGCTTGCTCAAGATCAGTCAGGCAGTATTTGTCAGAGGCAGAATTTGCACCCAAGTCTTTCAAACTTAGAGGTTGGTCCCTTTGTAAATTGTACCATTTGTACTTTGTGTGTGAGAGAATACTGTAGCTATTTCCTTAAAAATGTTTACACGTCCAAAATTAAGGAATTTAATGAGTAATGTTGTTTTCCATATAGCTTATTTAAAATTAAATTTTAAAAATCCATTAATTGGTTAATTAATTAAAGAGCTGTTACAAAATGAATTAATCAGCACTTTTCTATTCACTAATTAGTCAAAAAGAACAGTGACATATTAAAAAATGTATACATTCAGAATTGTCTGTATGCTATATCGATATTATTAAAAATTCAGAGATTTGAGTTCATCTTGGAGGGAATATTCAAGGACAAATGATCATTGACTTTAATTATATGAAAAAAAAGTACCATGCTTAAAGAGGGATTTTACTGTTTACAGTAAAAAGAATGAGAATTGATAGAATGGAATCAGATTTCAGACAATTTAAAGAAAAGCTTACTAATGCTCAGTTGTCCAACAAGGTAATAGATTATTCCAAATGCTAGTGAACTCTTCATTGCTGCAGATATTTAATGAGAGGTTATATAACTATATGTTCAGGACATTATATAGATAAGATTCATGATTTTGGTAGATAACAGATTGAGTAGGTAAATTAGATGAACTCTGGGATCCTTTTCCATTCCAAAATTGTATTTATTCTAAAGGGTCTGTGCTATCTTCATAGATGACAATATGAAATATGATTTCTTATAAGCAAATCACCAATGTGGTACTAACTAGGATAGGATAAAATTTTGAATGTAACAAGTAGAGCTAGGCCTTTCTGAAGTTTTGGAATTCAGTTTTCTAAGTCAGCATCCAAATCTAAAAAATGAGTTGAATTTTGAATATATTACATGAAGAAAACTGGTGGAATTCATTTATCAGCTAAAGGGGGGTAAAAAGGAAGAACTAAACATTCTTAAAAAAAGACAATTTAAGAATCTTTTGTAAGATTAGGCCATCCTCATCACCAATTACTCACTGAAGGACTTTAACAAATCACGTGTGAAGAATCATACAGAAAGTTTCCATCAATGTGTCTTGGCCTATAAAATTTTTAAAAAGGCCTGAACAGTACAGATATTTAGTTAACAAAAGGCTGATTTTAAGCCTAATTATAAAAAAAAATTTTTTCTTAGATGCAATGCCTTTTATTTGTAAATACATATCCATAACAGCCAAAATCATATAAGAAAACATATCTTCAAATAAGGCAACAGTATGCTTCGGTCATTGTAATACTTTATAATTTTCATTTTTAAAAATACACTTCCATTTTTTTTTCTAAGCATCTCCTCCCACTTCCATTTATTCATTAGCATAATGCTGTTCCTGAGGGAGGGGAATTAGGGAATAAAAAATCAATCGAACCTTAGACTATTAAAGTCACTGACACATTATTTTTCTAGATCACTTCAAGTTAGTAGACAATAATTGACAGTATATGTAATTTGCACTTCAAATTTTGTCAAAATAACATATGAGTAAAATGATTAACCTACAGTAAGTTTAATCAGGTCAGACATTGAAATCCTTCCCAATTAAAAAAAGCCAAAAGAATAAGATTTTTCTATGAAAGTCATTACGTGTATGGGAAGCAGATTAAAAAGGAGGCAATGAAAAAGGTAATCTAATTGAACACATAATGGGAAATATCTGAGCAAAGAATTTGAAATGTGTAAAAATTGTGTATTGTGTAAAATTATTGTGTAAAATGGATATTGATGGATGTACAGGATTTAAAATTTTTATTTTAAAGTGTATTAAAGTCTATTATCTTGCATCCTACCAACTTTTAAGAAGCACTTCCATATTTTATTTCTTTGGTATTTAATGGTTAACATTATGATCATAGAAACTGCAAGAGCTTATTCCATGTAGTTTTAGTGAAAATCATATTTTATTACACTAAAGAAATCAAAACAATATTAATTACTAAATAGAACAAATCATAATTATCAGACAACTGACTCTGTGATCATGCTGAATAAAAGTTTACTCAAGGTATATAAAACTATTTATTCCAAATAAGGTTTTTACCATACAGAGCTTTACAATTCTTCAAGTGACTTCGAATGACTATCACCAAAAGCATTTAATCAAGAACCTACTGGTCCATGACACTGTTCTGGATAATTTAATTCAACTTAATTGAGCAAACATTTATTAATGTTTTGTATGAAAAAGGCATGGTACTAAGTGCTATGCATAAAAGATGAAAAATGGGACAGGCCTTATCCAATGGAATTTATAACCTAATGGGGATAGGGCAGAATAAGAAGGCATAAAATATACTGGAATAATTAAAAAATAAGATGATTAGACAGAGGAGATCAAAGTAAAGTGCTATTAGGAAATTGTCTTCATTCTCTTATCCTGAAAAAGATCATTATAAATTCCCCTTTGAGAATGAAGGTGGGGAATATGAACAATATGCTCCCTCTCCACCTTTTCTTCTCCATTAGAGTCTTCATGTTCAACTAAATATAGTCATTACAAATGCCAGAGTCTATCCATTCTGCTTATAAAAACATCTTGCTTGACTCTCAATATTTTACTCTAATTTCACTTATGCTGAGGAAAAAAGCATGTGTCTCTAATATATAGACCCCTCATTTCCCTTTCAATCTCTATTTACATAGACAGAAAAGGAAACAACAGAGACAAATTATATTTAATTTCATTATACTTAATAGCTGATAAGCACTAACCTTGGCTCAGTTTCAAAGAACTTTGCAATTGGTATTTACATCTCTTTAACCTGTATAAGTGGCTAAAAAATTAAAATATACAAAAAAGATTAAATAGTTCTATCTTAACTAGACCAAAAGTTAAGGACAGAAATAGGAACTATATATGTTATTCTATTGGTTAATTAGAACTTAAAGTAAGGAAAATTACATATTACTACAGTTGGCCAACTTCTTTGCATTTTAGTGTTTTACAAAGTCATCTAGAATAATGGGAGGTTTGAATGACTTAACTATGATCAAAAAGTTAATTAAATTAAATGTTGGATTTGAACCTGGTTCTTTCCTATCTTTAGGAATAGTTATCTCTCTGTTATACCATGCCATCTTTCCAAAGAGACTAAGGAATATCAAATTCATATTTTGGACAAAATAGCTTTTACATATTTTTTTCTCTCTTTCTATAAACACACATACTATTTTATAAAGCAGTGTTAATTATACTGTTAGCTCATATTGATCAAATTCAGTAGAGAGATCAACTAAAACTTTTCCTTGTCTGCTTATAACAGAAAGTGCCCCTCCCTAAAAAAAAAAAAAAAAAAAAAAAGCCTTATTGTGAAGGAGTTTATTTGGTAGACACAGCACCTTATAACACAGGAAATTGCCTCAAGGGCAGAATCCTAGAGAGCCATCCTGAGAATGAATTGATTGAGTATCTGATATTCCACTCTGGGTTTTGATAATATTTCTTCTCTTGTTCAAAGGTGTGCTATCTACCTTTAAAATATCATATTAAAAAAAAACAAAAACAAAAACAAAAACAAAAACAAAAACAAAAAACTACTTCCATCATAAGAAAGTTTAGCAAGCATGATTCATTTTGTAGTAGAGAAAAGTAAAGGTAAGTCATTTTCTCAATTGTTATCTAACTTAATTTTAATTTTTTAACCCCTCAGTACCTTGAAGTATGTAAGTATGGTAGGTTCTATCAAGCTGCAAATATTTCAAACGTGGACTTGATGACAGATATTGTCTACTGTCCAAGATCCTTTTGTGTCTAAATTTTCATTCAGGTGACTTCAGAGTAGTTCATTTTTTGTCCAAAGCAATCTCAAAAACAATTTACTAAGTTATAGATTGGTGCTAATCTATAGTCCCAGTGGAAAGCATCCCTATACTGGTTAAATTAGAGCTTCTTGAAATATTAAAATAAGTATTGATTAATAAAAGATCTCATTTGCTGGGAATTAAATCACCTATGCATAGCTTAAAATTCTTTGGAGATCCTAAGCATTTAAGTATTAGGGAAACTTTTATTTTTGCCTAAAATGTTTAAAACAATAAAATAAATATGTAATGATTGTGGTATTAATTAAAATTACTTTTAAAAGAAAGTATTTAAAAAGATAAAATAATGAGAAAAAACTAATATCCAAAAATGAAATAATCTTGACAAGAGTAAGTTTTTTTTTCCTTGATAATATCATTCTATGTTTATATGTTAGCTATAAGAACAGAAAAAAAAAGAGTGAAAAAAAAAGTGAAAAAAAGAGTGAAAAAAAAAAAAGAGAAGGAAAGGGAAAGGGGAAAGGGAAAGCCAAAAGTACATTAAATGATTGTTTCATTGGTCCATAAGCAAAAGTACATAAAGCTATAATATATTTGAGATAACTAATGACATATATGTATACACAAATTATATATACATATATATGTAATTTATTCTTTTTAAGCAAATTTCAAAGTTGGAAATGGTTTTTAAAAGTTATCTCTTTTCATTTTCTTTTCAATTTATTTAAAATCTTATTAACAAATCAGAGCACAGTTTGGTGGGGAGATTTTTAAGGTATTAAAATATTAAAAAAAACTTCATAATATTTAAGTCAGAATGAGAATAGAAGTAGGAATAGAAGAATGAGTGAAATCAATCAATCAATCAATCAATGGTCAATTTATGTGGGAATCTTATACTGACATTATCTTCTTACTTTCCCACTCCTGTGACATGAAAATAATGAAAGAGAAACAAATTAGAGAAAATTAAATACACATTTTAAACTCTATTGAATTTTACTACCTGGAACAAATTAACCCCATAGTAATTAATGAGATTTCAATTAATGATTTTTTTAAAATTAGAGGTCAGAGTCATGGAGACAATAAATACTTACTTAAAAATATGTTGTTAGAAAGAGTTTAAACTTTTTTTATTGTGATAATTTTTACATTTTTTTCTAATGAGAGTTACATGTGAATCTTATTTTATTGTACAAGTTATTATCTACAGGAACATAGTAGTAAAAGTTCAAATAGAAATATTTGGGCTGTATAATTCAAAATACCACATAAACTTTGAAGGTTATTTCTACCAAGCACTATAAATCCCAATTTTCTATTTAGTTACAAATATCCTCTGAAAGGTAGTTGACATTTATGAAAGTCCTGCATATGGATTTGTACTCAATAATTTTGTTAAGTTTGATTGTATTTATTTTTAATTTATCTTATTAATCATATTTTGATCTTATGAAAAATTTTTGAGTCAATTCCCTTAATACACTTCACAGTCAATTAAAAATTGACTCATTGACTAATTCAAATTTAGAGGCAGAAAACAACATTTAGAATATATTTAATCCTTCTTTATGAGAAAACAGAAGCCTATAAATAAGTAAAGGAATTTGTCGAAAGTTACAAATTATCTGACCAATCAGAATTCTCTCTTTCTTAGTTATTCAACAGGTCTTATTTTAAATATTTTCCACATGGAATATATTATGACTGAAGCTCTTAAGTTATGAGGAACTCTCCCAGATCCAGTCAAGTCAAACCACAATGTACTTATATATTGATACAGATGACAACCTATTGATACATTCTTATCTTGGGTCACTAATCATTATCACCAAAGTCTTTGGTGATAATCTATCAAATGATTCAACTTCAATAACTAAAGTTTTTTTTTTTTTATTAGTATTTTTTAGCCATGTTGTACATAATATAATTTGTAAAAAAAAAAATCCACACAAATATTTATGAAGTGTCATCCAAGAGAAATTAATAAATCTTGCAGAATCTAGTTCTTATCTCCCATTCTAGGCTTATTTTTTTTCTTTTTGTTTCATGTGTTCCTTTTTTTATTATTGATTTTTATTTAAAAGATATATGCATGGGTAATTTTTCAGCATTAACATTTGCAAAATCTTTTTGTTCCAATTTTTCCCCTCCTTCCCCTCACTCTCTCCCCCAGGTGGCAGGTAGACCAATACATGTTAAATATGTTAAAGTATATGTTAAATAAAATGTATGTATACATGTCCATATAGTTATTTTGCTGCACAAAAAAGAATCTAACTTTGAAATAGTGTGCAATTAACCTGTGAAGGAAATAAAAAATTCAGGCAGACAAAAATAGAGAGATTGTTGAAGTATATAATGATCTCCTGGTCCTGCTCATTTCACTCCGCATCAGTTCATATAAGTCTCTCCGGGCCTTTCTGAAATCATCCTGCAGGTCATTTCTTACAGAACACTAATATTCCATACATGTGTTCTTTTTTCTACACTGTGTTTTTATGTACTTCTTTCATAGGAAATTCCTTTTCCTACATCCATATGTTTGTTCAATTGATCCCTGATCCTAAGATTCATTTTAACTTTACCATTCTCATGTAGAATGCTTAGAATTCTTCCAACTAAAGCCCCGCTGATTTTATTCCCCCAATTTTTTCTGATTTAATGATGTAGTACTTTCTCCCTTGAGAAATGACTCAATATTACATGTGGTTTTAATTTCCTTCCTTGTTTGCCTTTTGTACAGCTGGTACCTTAAGTTGTATTCAGTATGAACTAAATAAATATCTTTTAATGAATTTTCTGGTTCTGTAAGGTCTATGTGAAAAAAAAAAATTCCCCTTAAAATTAAAGTTAAGACTCAATTTTTACAAAACATAAGATTCAGCATTATACTATATAAAACTGAATTTTGCATCAGTAGAAACCAACTTTGAAAGTAGTTTTGAGACTTGTTGAGGACTAAAGGGTTACAATTGTGTTTTTTGACAAAACAGTATTTTAATACTGATAGAGATTTCTTTGTAAATTTGTATCAAGATAAAGACTTTCACAACTGTGCCTGACTTTTTTTCTGTTGTTTTCTTTTCATAGTGCACAATTACCTTGATGCAATATTATGTCAAATCATTCTCTGCAGTTCTACTGTAGAATATACTATCATTTAATGATTTAAAATCTGCCAATGGAATTTTGTATTAAAACTCACTGCTTAAGAAAAATATACTAAAATCTCTTTAAGGAGATGGATTGAAAGATTGAAACAATTTTCTATCTAAGTCAAATCTTAATTTTCATACTTAGTACATGTATTTTATTTTCCCTTAGGTGATGTGTTTAAGACTTTTATTTATAAGATTAAGATTATTCTCTAACTTGCACTTCCAGTAATGCAAGCCAAGACTAATGCTATGGAGTGATGTTTAAAATTATTTAATTTTGACATCACTTCGAAGCTTCATTTTTATAAAAATGATTTGTCAGATTTTTTTTTTAACAACCCACATATAGTAAGTCATATTATTTTGGAAAGCAATAAGCTTCACATTTCAGTGCTCTCAAATAGTTTTTACTTACTTTTAATCATAATAAATTAGAAACAGTCCCAAATGAATTATTAATTATTTGCTGAATGATAACATTTGTATAAAAACACAGTTTACATGAAAGCATTTCTAATTTATTATAATAATTTATCATTACATTTTTAGTCTTACTCTAAGACCTCATTGAACAGATGCTGACATTTTGTCCAATGATCTGTGGATTTAAGAGTAAACAAATATTGCTAAACTTTAGATCCCTTAATCCTACTTGAATAATGACCATTATACTAAAAAATTTCCCCACAAACTTCTTTATCAGGTCACTTAATCTGGTTTAGCCTTAGTCTCTTCACAAGTGAAATAAGAGCTTGAACTATATGACCTCAAAACCTGCATCCAGCCACAAGTCTACAAAATTTTGATCCAATAAACTCCTTCAATGCATTTTGCTTCGTTGGAGGTAATACTGGACTCATGTTCAATTCTGCAACATTTCTTATGTCCAGTGCATCTTCATCACTAATATAGCTTTTCCCTTTTTTAAAGACTCTAATCATCTTTCATTTGGATTGATATAGGTTGCTAATTGATCCTGCTTCTAAACTTTCTTCTCTCAAATTCTCCTCTAGGAATCTAAATAGATATTTCTGAAATAAAGATCTAACCATAAAAGTCCCCTAAGTATATATATATATATGTATGTATGTATGTATATATATATATATATATATATATATATATATATATATATATATACACATACATATATAATATATATGCATTGTGTTACCACATATAGATATAGATTTGTATCTGTACTCCTATATATACATGTAGCTATGCATATATATATATAAATCCTAAATTCTTAGCAAAGTAGCTTATATATAGTAATCACTTAATAAAAGTGTTAACTAAAATGAATTCACAATTATTTCCATTAATCTAAATTAATTTTACTGAACTGATTTTAAGTCCTTTTATTCTTCAACTAAGAATTAAATTATGTATATTAGAAAGTTGTTTTAATTCTCCCCATTCCCCAAGCTTCTTTCATTCTTGTACTGCCCACCCATTTAAAAAAAAAAACAAAAAAAAAACCCTCAAAAATAATTACGGATCTAGTCAGGATGGGCCTTATACCTCATTTTGGGGATATAAATACCTATAACTGAAAGTCAGTACAACTAAAAGAGATTTAATATTTCTAAGCACTGCTGTAGATGCTGTCATATTTTTTATCTTTAAAAAAATCAGAATGTAGGCTTTAAAAAAATTTTAAGGGCATGTTTATTCTAAAAGTGTGTTCTTATGATCTTTCATCCTTTTTGTGGAAGTTCAGTTTTTATTCAACATCCCCAAAGAGAAATAGTAGGATTAAATTTATGAATCTTTAGGGACATTTTACAAAAACACATCAATTAATATATTTCATTAGTACCAAATAACCCAGGAAAATTAGCTTTACATGCCCTCTGGAGGATTATTTAAATTCAAACATCTGGGTTTTTTTCTTAATTTCTAAAATCTGAAAACAATTTATTTTTTCTATGATCTTAAAAAAAACTTATTTGCTAGAAGATGAGATTTATTGATCAGTTTTTTTATCATTATTAAATCAGAATCATTAAGTCAATTGGAAATATAGCACACATTAAGTACTTAAAGGCAGGATTTCATTTTAGCATGTCAAGAGAAAGGGTTATATCTGCCACATTCTCTGTGGGTGCTAGAATATTTAAATCATAAAATGATACAGTACTAAAATTTAAATAGCTAAGAGTCTCTCTTAGTGCCATTAACACTCATTAACACACTAACAGGTTTTATTAGATTGACTACTTGTCACATAATCCACAGTAAAGCCCTAAAGAAATAGGACAAAATATAGATAAGTTGGGTAGTTTGAAAGAAGACAGAGAAGTGCATAAGCATTAAGTGCCCTGAGGAACACTGAAAGGATAGAGGAAACATCAAAAGAAGGTGACTGAAAAATGGCAAAAGTAAACTTAGCCAACTATTTTAATGTCAGCCCTAATTAAAGGATTTTGAGAAATTTCAAGGACTTCTCTCATCAAATATTCTTATATAGGGCTATTCTTTTTCCTTTTATTTTTGCTTTATGCAACATTACTTAAAGATTGGAATGTCATAATTTTTTCTTCAAAATATTCTTAAGCAAGAGCTATGTATATAAAGGGAAAGACAACAAGGGCATAATTCTTGTTGATTCTTTTCCTTACTAATAAAATGCTGTTTAATAAGTGACAATTATATAATTGTTAGGTTTGCAAAACATATTATATATATTTGCTTCTCACAGTAACCCTGTGAAATTAGTACTTTAGGCATTGTTTTTTCATTTTACAGATAAGTAAACTGAAAATTACAATTAATTGACTTCTCTAGGTCATGGAGCTATGTAACAATGGCAGGACTTGAAGCCATAATTCTCTGTACTCCAGTTTCACTATATTAGTATACATTTAAAGAAAAATATCAGCTTAAATCCACTAGGATTGCCAGAGGCATAATGTACAACATATATTTATGTATATATGTATACATAATGTAATATATATATATATAAAACATAATATTACATGTGTGTCTATAATTTATAAGAAGCAAATCAAGTAGGGAATAATGTGATCAATCCATTTCTTGGGAAACATTTTTTTAAAATTATATTTATCAGCGTTTTAGCAAGAAAGGAATCAAATACATGCTAAGAGTATGGGAGAAGTTTCAGTCAGAGTTGGCACTGTCATTATTACTAGAATCAATATGGGGTAAACTTGATGTAAAGTTTTATAACAAATCATTTCTTAGATTTAGACTTTTCAGATACCTTAAGAGATCACTTCTCTAGTTCCCTCATTTTACAAATGTGGAATGAATGAGTGACATGGAAAGGTAAAATGACTTTCCAACATCATACAGGTGGCAAGAATTAAAACTAAAACTTAAATTTCTGACTCGAAAGAAAGTAATTTATTTACCAGACTTTTGGCTATTCACTAAATGGGGTTGGAGAAGTTAAGGGAGACAAAGAATAGAGGATAACTGAAGTTTTGGAACTTGGCAATGGAAAGAATGAAGGTACCAGGAATAAAAATAGAGAAACTGGGAAATGGACCAGCTTTGGACAGAAGATAATGACATGACTTTTATACATTTTGAGTTTAAAGTCCCAGCTGTATATCCTAGTAGAGACAGATAACCATCTGAGATTTAGACATATAAGAATGGAAGACAGATCTTTGGTTTCATTGACAGAAAAATCCCAGATGAGAAAATTCCTTCTACCAAAGGCTTCTCTGTCAAAGGGTAACTTAAAGGCCTTCATTTTAATGTAGCTCACTCCTGTTGTATTAGCCAATCAGAGTGGACTGCCACCCCTTTGGAACACCTAGTCCTTGAAGAATATAAACTATGAGCCCACTGCCATGATTGTCTTTGGTCTAAGAGAGATGGTCAGATGACCATCCTTTTATTAATAAGTTTACAATTACTAATATTTAATCATTAATAATAATATGTGATAAATGTCAATAGTAAAGGTTTTAGATCATGTTAACATCTTCATGTGCCTCATAAAGGGCAGAAATGCTATAAACATGAGTAATGTGTAAAAGTATTCAGTGTGAACTCAAATCATCTTTTTTCATTAGGGACTACATTTGTGGAACCAGCTTCAATCAGTGCTTATACCTTAATATCTATCAGAACAAAATCCTGTAAATATCCTGAGTGACACATAGGTGTATCTATAGTAATTCCCTCTTCCTGGTCATAAATTCCCATTTAAAAAAAAAAAAAAATTGAAAAAGGCTGGCATTTCATCGGGAAATAATCTTTCTTTACATTTAAAGTGATTCAACAAATCACAAGAAAGACATTGGATACAGAATGTTTACAACTCTACAAATGATACTTGTGATTAAGATTCGTGGATTTTTCTACTGCAACTAGTCTGATTAGTCCCTTGACACTGACAAGTGAAAGAATATAAAGGTAATCCATGACATTTTCAGAAACATGGCCATCTTACTGGCTGGATTCATGTTTCAACTGATACCATTGATTAAAAAAAAAAAAAAAATGTTCACCTTCAAGAGAGTCTGAGTTTTCATGGTAGCATTGACCAAGAGTCTTTTCCCAACAATGACCCTGAGACCCTGGACACTAAAAGGAGCCTTAAAACCAAGATAATTGAAGGAGCCTTTCCAATTTAAGCTTTAACAGAGAAGGAGGAGAAAGAATGAAGGAGAAAAAAAGATTGTTATTTTTTATTGCTGCAGCCTTGAAGCACTATGTGTCTGTCTGCAGAGACAGAGAAGATATGATTCATATCATTGCTCTACTAAGTGAGGAAAGGGCACTTGGAATCATGTGACCTTCATCTGTTCTTCTATTTTATCTTTCTCATCAGGGAGCCACGTGAAGAAGGTAACAGTATAGAAGGAAAAGCTGGAAAGTGAGGAAAGGACAGGAAATGGAAGGTATTCTAAGTTTTATGGCAAACTGAAGATATATTCCTGGTACATTTTAATCAATTTAATAAAAATCTTATGGACTTAGATGGTAAATAAGTAATGTTACAAATATAAATTCTATCCTTTCACTGACTTCAAAGGGCTTGTATACCTAAAAGGAGAATTAGGTCTCCAGTAAACCTAGGTCTCAAAAGGGGAGGAAGATAGTTAATTTATACCCTAAGGCCACGTCTGCAAGTCTCAGTGATTTTTTTTTTTTCCGCTGTAGGACTCCAGCTTCATCATTCTCTGCATTGTGAACAGTGTGGAACAATTTTCCCTACTTCAAAAGTGCAGCAAAAGCAGAGTGCTTTCACAATCTGAAGGAGAGCACTTGAAGAAGGGAGTTTGCATCCTACTCTCCCTAGCTCTGTCTCTGTCTCTTTTTCTACCTCTCTCCCTCCTCCCCTTCCTTCCTTGATTCTCTTTAGTAAATGCAACCTTTAAAAATTTGGAATAAACCTATTACAAGAAAGTTTTCCTCATGTTACATGTGGCTGAAGGAAAAATCAGTATCTACAGAAATTTTTAAATTTATTATTCTTTATATCTTTATGTCATTGTTTGGGAGATATTTTCCAAGTGCGATGATACTTTATTGAGGCTCATTAGAGAGTAAAGCATTTCACACAAGTGATTTCCTAAACAACATATAGATATATAAAGATTAATATTAAACACATTCATATTTTTAAATAGTTTGAACACCTTTTCATTATGACTTATTATATTTATATACATGACGACAACGTACTCTTCCATAATACAGGAATATCAACCAGGACTTATGAATTCTATGTATACAGGGCTATCTGTCCCTAAAATAAATATCACTAAAATACTTTGCTGGAAAATAGTTTCCTTGCTTTTTCTTTTTTTCTTTTAAAGCAAATTTGTTTCCAAACTATTTTGAGGTTTGTGCTCTCACAAAATACCTGTTGTCACTTGAGTCTGATAAATAAGAAAATATGCAACATAGTAGCTTTTTATATTTATGTTCTCTATAGTGTCTTCTATATACACTATATTCTATATAGTGACTAGGCGTATCTTTTTTTTTTATCAGAAGATAAATTGATAAATAGAATTCCTTGCTAAGAAAGTTCCTATTATCAGAGCATAAAATAAAAAGAAATTTATAGGTTCTTTCATTTTTTGAAATGATCCTATGAAATAAACACCCTTAGCTAAACATACAAGATAAAATGAAGATATTTTGTTTTTATTTATGTATTATACATGAATCATGTTGGTAGAGATAAAAAAAAAAAAAACAGAAAAAAAGTGAACATAGCATGTTTTGATTCATATTCAGTCTTAATAATTATTTTCCTGGATGCATATGACATTTTCTGTCCAAAGTCTATTGGGATTTGCTTTGGATCACTGAACCACTGAGAAGAACTAAGTCTTTTGTAACTGAACATTGCACATTCTTGCTGTTATTATATGCAATATATTCCTGGTTCTGCTTGTTTCACTCAACATCAGTTTGTGTTAACCTTTCCAATCCTTTCTAAAATCAGTTTGTTCATCATTTTTTATAGAACAAAAATATTCCATTACCTTCATATACTATAACTTGTCCAGCTGTTCCCCAATTGATGGGCATGCACTCATTTTCCCACTTTGCTGCCACAAAAAGAGCTGTTACAAATATTTTTGCACATGTAGGTCCTTTCCCCTTCTTTATGATTTCCTTGAGATATAGACCCAGTAGTGGCTAAAATGAAGATACTAGAATTTTTTTTTAAGGTTCCAGAAAATTCACAAAGTACTGTCCTTTTGGAGCTTAAATTTCTTGAGATACCCTAAAGAGAATCTTCTTTAGGTGAAACTTTCCTGCAAAACTGTAATGTGATTAGGATGAGTAATGATGCTAAAAAGAGTAATTCTACTATGACACAGGTTTTTATTAATATTACAGAAATTTATATTAAATTTATATAATTATATTTACACAAATATTTCTGTGTATACATATATAGGGAAATATGTTATTCTCTGAAAAAAATTATTTCTTGCTAGGACTTTGTTAACAGTGTACCATTCCAATTTATGAAAAGGAAAACTTCTTACTTTCTTCTAATGCATTTAATCAACATTAAGAGGTATGCTACAAAGGTCATTTAACTACTGCCTCTAAGTAAGAGGGTGTGTTCTAGAGACACTCCCTCTTTTTGTTCATGCTAGACTAATCCAAAGGCTTAGTGTTTGGGCTTCTGATACCATGGCAGCTGAAACAGATTAAAGAGAACCAATTGTGAAATTTTCAACATAAACATTACACCTTGGAAATGAACAAATGCTATATAAACTGGGGTTTGATTTATTATTTTATTGATTGTTACATTTAAAATGATCTCTCTCAAATGCTATGCATTTAGAATAAATTAACTTATTTTGAAAAAATGATGAAAGTGTACATTTATGTTTTAAAGGGTTCTAACACACATTATAGCAAAATCAGACCCTTTCTTTTGGGGGAACATATAGAGGACTAATTATTGTAAATTCTTGGAGGAAAGCAAGTCTTTTGAGAGGCTTGTACAGGAAGAAGGAAGTATATTATCTTCATTATGGAAATATTAAATATAGAATTGCTTTCCTCTTAATTTTAGAAGGACAACAAGTAAACTGGGGAATGAAGAAGTAAACCTAAAGAACAGAGCAATGTTTATGTTCCACTTTCCACAATGATAATGAGTTGGAAACATAATCAATCATGCTAATCTAAAAGTACCATTTATCTTGATTCATTCTATGATTAAGGCAGTGTGGTATAAGAGACCGGCAAGTAGACATTGCCTGGAGAAACTGGTTTGAATCAGTCTCTGATAGTTAGTGTGATTTTAAACAAATCTTGGTTTGTAAACCTCCATTTCCTTGATGGTAAAATAGAGATATCCACTTACTAGGATTAAAAAGATGTCAAAGCATGTTTATATCAACTTAAGAATTGCAAACCACTTTACATGGTATCATTTGATTTTCAGAACAACTCTTTGAGGTGGATGTTATCATTATCACCTTATTAAGGAGTGAAAATGAAGGGTTAGGGAGGTTATATATATGAATTGTCCAGAGTCACAAGATCTAAACAGAGATTAAAACTCTAGAACTCCTATCTCCAAAGTCAACACCAGCTACTTGATTGATGGTGATATGGCCAAATTTCGACTTTAGGATATGTTGATTTTGAGATGTTTATGATGTCTAATGAGAGAGGACCAATAGGGAGTTGTTAATATTCGTTCAAGAGAGAGGTTAGCACTCCACAAACAGATCTGAAAATCATTTAAATAAATAAATTAAATCTGTGGGAGTTGATTAGATCAGCAAGCACATGTGCATGCTAGAACACTAGGCAGGCCATACAGGGAGGAGCTACCAAAGAGGAATTAAATACATTTTCTTGAAAATCTCAAGCTCTAAGAAGTAAAATATTTTTGATATAAGAGTTTCTTTCTCAGATGTATTTTCTTTAAAGTTTAAAAAAAACATAAAAAATAAAAATCAATTATTAATCCCAACTAAGGCACTAAATCTTATTTTTGTAACAAGTATTCATTTTTGTAACAAATTGCTATAAAAGATAGTTTTCTAAATATTTCTCTAGATAGACAAATCTTAAATAGTTTTTATGTAAACTAAAATACATATAAATTAAATTTTACTAAAGTAAATTTAAATAAAATATATTTTAGTAGATTTCACAAAGATTTTTAATCCAAAACTTAAAACTGTGAGATAATTGAAATCAAATTAGATGTAATTCAATGAAAATCTTCTATATTATTTTAAATCTGTTCAACATATCATTATCATTCTATTCATATTCTCCAACTGATTCTCAACAAAAGTAAAAAATAAATAAATGAATAAATGAAAACTCAGTTGTACTTTAGAATGGAAAACTTACTATTAGAAGTAAGTAGTAAATGACATTTTTTCAGAGAATTTAGATTATATCTACCTTGAGCCTTCTCTGATAGTATTATTTATTAGCTAAAGGATTTTGTTTTACTAAAGATTAATTCTATATTCTGATATTTCATATTTTACTCTCATTTTGTCTAGAGACATGAAATTAATAAAATCTAGAACTGTTTGTATTATTATTGTTAGTTTCTCTTCTAACTATTACTCTTGGAAGTGGAAACAAGATGGCAGAGTGAAGGCAGGAACTTACCTGAGTACTCCCCAAATACTCCTCCAAAGACCTTTAAATAAATCCTAGAGCAGCAGAATAAAACAATTTTTCAACTCAATACAACAAGGTTGACAGGAAAGGTCTCTTTTACCAGAATAAGAGAGTAGAGCAGATCAGTACAGGCTTGTAAACAGGGCCCCAACAAAGTAGGCCTTAGAGTAACTTTGTTGTCTTCTTTTAAGGGTGTGTTTTGATCTTCCTTGTCACCATAGTAGCTTTCTTTGGTCTGAATTTTGTTGTTGTTGTTTTCTAGCCAATTTCTTGATTTATAACTCTATGCTAATATAAAGCTTTCTTTTCAAATCAAGGTGGCACTGTCCCAAGTGTCAGGTTTTTTGGCCATTTATTTTCAGAGGTGATTTTTGTGGATCTATAAGATTTTGGTTCTTCCCAGCTGGTATGAGAGTGATTTAAGAAAATCATAAAAGAAAAGTCAAGGGTTCAGTAAAAGAGACCCAAAAAACTAGTGAGGAAAAAAGCATCTTAAAAAAACAGAATGAGCCAATTAATAAAAGACACATAAAAAATCCTAAAAAGAAAAGAATACCTTAAAAATCAGGATTGGCCAGAAGATTAACAAAAATTCATTGAAAAACATTTTTTAAAAAATGGAATTGGCCAAATGGAAAAGGAGGTGCAAAAACTCACTGAAAAAAAAAAAAATAATTCCTTTAAAAAATTGGCCAAATTGCAACAAGAAACAATTAACAAGATAAAAAGAATGGAAAAAAAAAGGAAGAAAACATGTAATATACCATTATAAAAACCACCAATCTGGAAAACAGGTCCAGGAGAGATAATTTGAGAATTATTGAACTACCTAAAATTTACAACCAGTTATAACTCATAATATAACCATTTGTAAAGTGATAATAATTTTGTTTGTAGGACAGAATGTGTGATATTTTTGCAAAACAAAAGCAAAGTGACTAACTTGGTTTGCTTAGAATGTGATACTTGGTAGTCAGATTGAGTACCATAAACAATTAGGCAGGTAGCAATGGGAATTTTAATTATTAAGAAATAATATTTAAAGCCTTTCATCTTGTTACAAACAACAATGAGCAGAGAAGACAAATGTAATCTAAGGGTGTAACAAATAAATATTTACAAGTCGTAAGTGGACACAGAGTCATCTCTATTCAATGCCCCTAATACATACTTTCCTGGGGAACAATAAACAATTATTTAATTTCTCAATGCCAAAAACAATTTTCTATGGCTTTAGATTACAAGCATGTTCATTGTTAAAGGAAGTTTTGATACTAGAACATTATCAACCTGCTTGTAATCTAAAGCCATAGAGCTTCCAAGTATGAAATCACTCCCCATACCCAATAAAAAGTACATGATCATAATTTGACTTTTATTTTTAGTATATTATTCTAATCAACAAAAATTAGAAATGTTTAATTTCAGTGAGGACAAATATTTTTAAAAGCACACTCATCTTGAATTTTAAAAATCTAATAGCTTCTAAGAAAAAAAAATCATATTAAAATAACAGACTTGTTTTGGAAGATCCACAAAAGGTGAAACTGTATATTATCTTTAATTATCTAGCAGTTTCCATTAAACAACTAATACAAGCAGAAAAATCTTTTATTTTTCAACATAATTTTCTAATTTTATCATTGTACTCTTTTAAATACTTTCCTCAAAATAGCTCTGTGAAGTAGGGTTAATGAGAATCATTATCTACCGACAAACATACAATAATAATGATAAAAAAATCTAAGAGTCAACTGCACATATGCCCCAACATTCAGAAAGGGTGTCAGTTTTGAAATCTGACCTTCTAAATACACTTTGCACTGCTGCCTGTCTAATTACATATGCGTGTCATCTTTAGCAATACATTTTAAACTTTTAATTACATACACACATTTTTTCTTTATATATATGATTCAATTACTCTAAGAAGCTCTTGAAGAAACTCCATTTTTCAATTCAGACATGAAGAATCAGGATTTTAATAGCAATTCCTGGGACACTAAGAAGTTAAATAAGTCAGCCATCATCACACAGAAAATTGCTGCTATTACCATCTCAATAATTATGATGTAATATAAAACGACATAGCATGTTATCATAATATAGTATAGTACAGTATATGTTGATACATGATGTTTTTCAATATAATATACAATTAGATCCTAATGAATGCCAATAATGAGTTCCTAAAGTGGTCACATATATTCAAATTAATGTTATTCAATATGATAATTATGTAAAATATGATAACTGGCTTCAGTGAAATGAATACATATAATGTGATATGAATAATGTAACTATTTCAGAAGATGATTATTTGCATTCATAACATATCATAATATCATTTATATGCCATGTTGTGTAATATGTCCTGTTGATTCTGAGGCTTTGTACACTATGTATTTCAGATTTGCTCACATAATAAATTACATATTATATGTATGCATATTGTTAGTTTTACATTATACATCATTATAATGCAAATGTTAACTTTGATACTAATACTAACATCATAGTATATATTTTTCTGTGTGTTTAAGAAAAAAATATATCCAAAGCCAACTTATTAAGTTACATAGAATAATTTGTTCATAGTTTTCCCTTCACTTATAAAATTCCAATAGACCTTCTAGAGAGCACTGCATATGAAAGAGGAAATGCATGTCAGTTAAAGAAGAGGTCAGTATTATACATATTAAGATAAATGAGCTATGAACATCTAAAGCATGATGAAATTATAAGCAATGAGCACTAAATATGTGTATTAAAAAAGCAGTTGTTCTTTAGGAAGCAATAACAACAAGTATATCACTTCTTATAATGAATTGCAAAATTGCCAAGTGAGGCAACATAGTATAGATAATAGACTCTGCTTTGGTAAGTAATTTTAGAGTGCTTTGTAGATTTGTCCTTAAAAGTAATTTTTTTGAATGATTGGTCTACAGGACTGGTCCAAGATCTGCACTGTTATTCTGTCAATGTGATAGGTGGTGAGGGCATGTACACAAAAGCTTCAGCTATTCAAAAACAATTCCAGATGTCCCTGTTCTCCGATTTCATTCCACTATCTATTAAGATAAGATATTTCACTAGGACATAGTTAAAAAGTTGTTGAAATATCCACAAAAACTGTTCTTGACATGCAAACATTTTTTTTTTTTCTTATGAAATTTCTGAACAGTGCAACTCTTCAGGAGTAACTGCCAAAGCGAAAGCTTCAAGCTGGGAGGGCAGACACTAACAGCTAAAAGGACTCAGTGATGCAAACTATACACTTAGTTGGGAAGCTGGATTCCCTTGGCATCTTTCTAGTTTCAGTGAGCCAAAAAGGTTAAAATTTTGGTCTCCAGACTCTTAAAGGCAAAAGTTCAGTGGTTTATTTAAAATGAGGTCATTCAGTTTATTTTCTAATCTTAATTAAGAAAATGAGAATCTTGAAAAAAAAGAAAAGAAAGTTATTTGATGATGAAGTGAGACTCTCATATACGGTTCAAAGAATTCTGAAGTGATAGCTCACCCGAAACACAGAGATGCAAGGTCATGGCCTGGGAAAAATAAAGCCCCAAATACATAAAAGGGCTTCAAGAAGAAAGTTTGACTTTTCTCTTGGGTAGCAGATTGAAACATTCTAGAAGCAAGAGTTTGTTGATTGATAGCATCAGGGAAATTATAAAGAAAAGAAATGATGAAGTCTATGACTTATTAACTGTAGCACCATGATACAAATTGAACATATTATGTGATTACATTCTTATTATCTTCCTGGTATAAAAGTGTTCAAAAATGGGAGGAGGTTAAAATTCATTAATTGCTAGATAAACATATATTGCTTCAACCTTTTTTTTTTTTTTTTTTTTGAGCTGTAATTACAAATGAGAAAATGCAACCACAGTGATATCCATAATGTAAGGAATGAAAGCTATGGAAAGATTTTGCATAACTCTGGAAGACAGCATGCAAGGCAGAAAGGATTGCTGGTTAATTTGACATTTGCCTTTTGGGGGCAACATGAGCACACAAACACTATAATCACTATTAATTCTATCATATTTATTCATCCAGAATAAGCAGAAAGAAAAGGAACTGTCAAGCCTGATTCAAGTCCATAACTATGGTATTGTATTCCAAGGTTTTGGTCATTATGCTAAGTTTAAAATAGCATTATAAGAACTATAATAAATGGGAAAATAGACAAATAGTTCTGCAGTGAAGAATGAAAAACATATCTAAATGAGAACTAACTAAGCGATGCATTTTTAAAACCTAACATTTAAACTGCCTTGTATGTCTATAAAATGGGAATCCTACCATTCTGTTCCCACTTCACAAGAATGTGCTAGGTCAATGACATTTTTAAGTACCCAGAAACCATTAGAGACATTAGATAACTTAAAACATTTCTAACTTTAAAATTTTTTGTCCTGTTACATTTATTCTTTGCAGAGAAGCAGAAGAAAAGAGGTAAGAAGAAGAAAAAAAAATGTCAAATCCCTGCTATAATTATATGTATATTTTACTGATGACATCATCATCTTTATCAACTTTTTCTCCAGCACAATATATAATATTCTATGTATTTTATATCATTAAACTTTAAATTCCTTTTCTTTTTAAATACATGTATACCATAAATGCATAAGTGATAATCAAAATGTTCCCTTCTTTTAGAAAAGAGAGGAAAAGTTGAATAAGGAAAAATAGAACTTCCCTCCACAATATCTCTTGTTTCTGTCTTCTTTCCATTCAGACAGAATTAGATATCTCTGTCTTGGACTGTTAAAATAACCTGCCTTGAGCCTCTCTTATTTCCAATCTTTCCTACCCACTTCTGTCAAATCAATAAAATAAAGCATGTCTGACCATTCCAAACTGCTCAAGAAGCTCTAATGACTTCCTATAATAAACTCTGTTGCCCTTAAAATAAAATACTAACTGCACTATTTGGATTTTAAGCTTTTCAAAATCTGGGAATAATTTTTCATTATATCCTTCTCCTCACAAACAATATAGTATGTTCAAGCCAAAAAAAAATTAAAAAAACAATTCCATCTCTTGCTTCCATGACATTATGTATTATTTTCCCTATATTCAGAATGCTGGATCATCCTTATCTCTACTGTTGGAATCCTTAGATTCTTTCAAGTTTCAAGTTCAAGTTAGTGTCACTTCCTCTAAATTCTTTGTTGATTCCCATCCCTCAAAATGATAGTCCTCCACTCCTCATATTTGCTTTGCATTTACTTATTTACATAAATATTTGGAATTTTGAATTCTACAATAGAAGTTAAGATCCTCAAGTGCAAGATCAGTATTAATCATATCTTTGGTTTGTTTTTTGTTTTTTTAAACTCCAAGACCTAGCACATTCTAGGCACTTACTGGATATTTACTGAATTAGGACTCATGTCCTTTTGTCATTTATAGAAATATAGATTTGTTGTTAACCCTTTTATTACATTAGTTTGATATCTTTGACTATTACCCCAAATTTAACCTTTGCTACTTCCTTAAAAACTGCCTGTTTTTTCTAAATGCAACTTTGGGATTTGGAGACTTCATTCTAGGTCATTTCTGGGGCAGAACATTTCTGTGGTTTTCTGATAACCACAAAACTATCATTTTCAAATATAACAGAGCCAAAAGATAGACATAGCAAAGAATGCTTTTTTATGCCTGCTGAGGCAGTTCTTACGATACTTTTGCAAAACCTCCATGGTGAGTTTTCAAATTGGGCCAAAGTATAGGGGAGGATAAACTGAGAGGACCTTTGCCTATGGATTGTGAGGGGATCCCTTTATCCCAGGAAGACCATTGTTACCTTTCTTTCAGTTGGATGGAAATAATAATAATAACAATAATAACAATAATGATGATAATAATAACAGTAAACTCATTTTGTATGACACTTTAAGACTTGCAAATAATTTTATCTATCTATTTATCTGTCTATCTATATATCTTTATATAACCTCATTTTAGAATTAGTGATGAGCACTCCACAGTGATAGAGAGAGTAGAAACAGTTCCATATTCTATGTATATTCCTTTTTTTTCCTTTTTTTCCTAAGGGAATAAATAAATATTCAGAAAGATTCTTCAATCTTTGGCACACTAAGTTAGATAAAGTATTCAAGTCTCAGATGAAAAAATAATACACTGAGATTATTCTAGATATATATTATAAATGTAATTATTTATTCATAGGAAATTGGCAGTAACTAAACTTGCCTTCAAAGTTAGACATGAGTTCAAGTCGCATCTTTGATGCATACTGACTTTATGTTTGTAAGCAAATCATTTAACATTTTAATTTTCCCTTGACATGCCCATAATCCTTCTTCCCCAGTTGTCTAAAATTGCATGCTAAAGAACAATGCTGAATGACATTTGTAGTGTTGTTGTTTTTGTTTTGTTTTGTTTTTTTAATTAAGACTTTCTATGCTAGTGAAGCCATGGGTCCAACCCAAAATATATAATTAAAAGAAAACCAAATTGAATACTTTCACAGATATACTACAGTTTGTTATTGTTTAAGCATAAATTCCACTTAGTGAAATGTTTGCATGCTGGGTTTTATTTCTTTGTCTTCTAATTAGTTCAAACCAGAGCACCTAGCCAAATCATATGCAACTAGGAGGTTTAAGGCTCTTTTCATAGTTAAGATCCCTGTAAGTCAGAATGGGTATGTATAAAGTTTTCCTGAATTCAGTGTGCCTCCAAAATAGTAGGCTTAACTAAAACTGAATATATTACCCTTTTTCTCTAGTTATTTGCATGTGACATTCTGAAACTAGCATATTAGGGGTAAAACATATTCCTGTACTTGCTGAAGTAAACAACACATTTGAGATTTCTCTGATGCATAGTCAATAGGGAACTATTGGTCACATGTGATTTTATATATCCTTTATCCATCTGAGAAATGCAAATACAAATTTAAACTCATTCAGATACATCATGTGTTTTGTTTTCTTTTGTTTTAAATTTGAAGCCCTGAGGATTCTATGTCCATAAATCAATGAGGGGATTACACTCATCCATACAGATGCATCTTTTGTTTCCTCTGATAGACTTTATGTGGATAATTTTCCTCATTTAGGAAACAAGCCAAATATAATTGATTACAATGCAATTGGCACATGTTTTTATTTTAACTATTTTGTATCACTATACATGCAACTAAATTATCATACAATACTTAATGTTTTATGAATACTGAAATTAAGCATAAATTATAGACAACAGTTGAAAGAGAATGTCATTATATTCTGGTAGAATACTAGTCCTAGATATTGAATCAGCTTTTACTTCCTTTGCGGTCTCTCTGCATGGCATTCAATTAATACCAAAACAGTTGCTAAAACTATATCAGATTTCCCACCAAAAATGATTAATAGAAGATATGATACTAATTCATATATTAGTTTAAATACTTTGTATAGTAAACTCATTTGATATTATGTTCATTTTCCATCTTTGACAGTATTCAACTATGACTTTTGTTCCTTTAATAATGTATCACAAAACTTTAAACAGCAAGAGCCAGCTCAAACAGCACTGTGAGAACTGATAGTTGAATTTTCAGTGTGAGCATTTATTATACATTTAGGTATATAACCATTTACATATACATACATATCACATATAAATTATACAATTATTTATCATATGAAATATATATGTACAAAGAATTACAGAATTATATATGGAAATACATATAATAAATATATCATGATAAGTTTACTTTTTTTATTTGTCCTGTTTTTATTTTGCCAATACTAGCCTCCTTCATTTGATCACTACCACTTTAATTGTGCAGGAAGAATATGCAAAACAATGTTTAAGGCTCAGAGATTACAAATAAAAAAGGGAAGGTAGTCTGTTACATGAAGAAGATAAAGTCTAGTAGAGGAATTAGGCTGTTAATAATTTGATACATTTTTTTGAGGGGAAATGAAGTTAATAGTCTTTATGTATGTATATAAATATAGATATACAGATGTACGTACATATATATTAGGGGTAGCCTGGTGGCCCAATGGATAGAGCACTGACCTAATGTCAGAAAGATCTGATTTCAAGTCCAGCCTTGGACATTAGCTGTGTGACCCCGGGTAAGCCACTTAACCTCAATTGTGTATGTATGTATTTATATATATATATATATATATATATATATATATATATATATATATATATATATATATATATATATATATTGTGAAACTGCCCAAGCAGTTTCAAGGGACATTTACTTTTGAAATAAACAGTTGCATAATATTGTGTTTTATAAAGCAAATAATGGCATATATATGTATATATACACACATATATTTGTATACATTTATACACATACATGTCTACACATATATGTATATGTAAAGTTGCCTGACTTTTACATTTTTAAAAACTAAAGAACTTACTGGCTATAACAATGAAGGCAATCATCTAAATCAAGAAAAATATAATTCATTATATGGAAGAATATTTCACAATATTTTGATCACTATTTTGGTACTGTAACCACTTTGGTCTGCTACTGGTGAGGCAGATGTTTATAATAGGATGAGGGAATATTTTGGTACACCTGTCATATAAGCCAATCCAATTTAGTGAGCTGTAATAAAGTTATTGGGTTTTATTTTATTTTTGCTGAGACAATTGGAGTTAAGTGATTGGCCAAGGGTCACACAGCTAGGAAGTATTAAGTATCTGAGGCTGGATTTGAACTCAGGTCCTCCTGATTTCAGAGCCAGTACTCTATCCATTGTGCCATTTAGCTACCCCTGTAGTAAATCATTTATAAATTTGATCACATATTACTACTATGAAGAAAAATGAGGTAAAGTTCTAAAATTCCAATTTATCTTATTTCACAGCAAATTAAGGATGACGTGGGTTAGTTGAGGAGACAACTAGCAAGAGGGAATGACTAGGAGGGCAGATTTTCTTGTATTTTATCTAATTTCAAAGTTTCTACCATTTTCCCTCCATCTTTCTAAGGGCTATTTGGGATATCAAAGAAATCTTTCTGACAATTTCTCTGTCTTCATGAAGTTCCCTGTCTAGCTGAGAAGACTAGGTTTACAATGGTAGGACTGTGCAAAATAGAATATCATTACATATTAAAGTATGTGAAAGAGACAAAAATACCAAGGGTTGAAAAAAACTGAATCTAGAGATGTATTTAACAAAATTCACTATCTACATGAATTTCCCTCCTATCCTAAGAACCATGGGAGAGAGCCTCCCTCAATCAAAACCTCACTTATTTGCATTTTTTGCCCACAAATCAATCCAACTTCTGCCTAATAAGATAACTACAATGATATAGGAAATGGTATAAAGTTCCAGTGGTTCAATGTTACAACAAAAAGCAAGGGACACTAAGCCACTAACTTTTTTCCTTCTGTATAATTCTGGGCCACAGGGACATATACAGAGTGTGTAGGTGGTGAAACATAAGTCACATCAGTGTAAACAGCTCAAAAGCAAGTTTGCACAGGAGAAAAACTGCCTGGAGTGCCATTGCTGAATACAAAACAAATCTTAATTGACATTAGAGTCATTTTGATAAGTGACTTTACTTTGTGCTATCACATTATATGAAGAATAAGTTCTTAACATGGTAACCATGGTGGGGAGAAAACAGTATTTAAAATATTTCTCCTATGAAATTTGAATACTTGCTATAAAAATGCCACATGCTTATGTATTCACCAACCTGTGATTAGAATCACATATAAGTGGAATAAGATTTTCCTCCCTCATTCACCTTCATCATTACATGATTTGAAGACTGAACCTAATAATTCAGTCAGCCAACAACTTGACTATCACAGTATTAAATACTCTGATGAATTATACTGGAAAAAGAATCTGAAGATGATGGTCTTAGATTTTAATAAAAACAAGGGAGAAGGGAGAATAAAGAAGTGAGAAAATCAGGGAGGGAAGAAGGGAAAAAAAAGGAAGAGTAGAAAAAATGGAGGAATAAAAAATTATTTTAAACTAATTGGCTCATAGACTTCAGTGTTTATTTTGCTAATAAGAGTTTAGATGAAGAAACTGAGTCCTAGGAGACTGCATGACTTTTCTGAAAATTACAAAAGTAGTAAATGCCAAGTGATGAATGTGAATCCTTATCATCTGACTCCAGAGCTAGGATAGGATTTGAGAAAGATAATATAAAAATAAAATGCATGGTATATGAATAAGTAGTATAATTAAAATGTTCATAATTAAGGTAGGGTGTCAAGATTTGGCAATGTAAAATTAATAGATGTAACAGAAAAATGTTAACTTTTTCTTGAAATTTGAAGTAATTTAAAGTCATAATTAGGAGATTTAGCTTTAATGAAAAAGAACTTCACAATATTTGTAATTATCTCAGAATAAAAGTGGCATTATCAAAATGAGATCCAGGGGTGATTCTGTCCTCTGTGTAGAGGACAAGTTAGGGTTCAGAGGAAGTTGATAAGGTATGGTAGTCAGGACTTAAACTTCTGACTATAGCTGTAAAATTTGAGAGAATAGGCACTAAAAACTACCTTTTTATAGTTTAATTTCAAAGAAAGACACATTAAAAGCATTTTATGTTTTCAAATAAAAGAGAAATATTCATATGAAATAAAAACTTTGTAAAACAAATGTTTAATAGTATTAGAAAACTGTGAAATCTATCATGTTATCTTTGGCATATACCATTGTTTAAGATAAGGATGAAAAAGTTATGAAGAGATGTACTTAGCCAAAGGAGGTATGTAGGTGGATATAGATACATATGTGCATATAAATACATATGCATATGTATACGTACTCATATACACAAACACATTGCATTTATGCATAAATATACTACATGCATGCTTTTTATGTGCTATATTAATGATAATGTTAACTAAAGTATTTTCAATTTTAGAAGTATCAAGGTTTGTAAAATCTAAATTCACAAGCATGAGATTCAATTGATATGCTTTATTGTCTTGATTCCTATAATAAATTAACCACATTCCATAAGTATGTGCTTTGTGGGAGCATAGTACATGACATTTCCCATGAGTGTACATAAGATAGACAGATGAAGTCCAAATAACACACACTCCTATAATTTCAGATTATTAGCTCTAATTCTCTTGGCTCTCTAGTAACATAGTTTGTATATTTTAACAAGTGGTCTATTAGGATTGCTGACAGATTCAATTCTCAAATTCCAAATTAGATCCCACCTAAGGTGCTACTGGCCAAAACAATAACACAATTGGTTTGGAAACCTTCCCATTAAAAATGTACTCAATGCTAGAAAAGGAAAAGAAAAAAAAAAAAAAAGAGGAGTAATATATGACATAAATATCTACAAATATATGATATAAATATGATATATTATTTATATCTGTAAAATCTATATGTCTATGTATATGAGGTACATGCACACACACAGACACAATTTCCATAATGATGACAGCTACCTCTAAGGTCAGAGACTCAAGTCTGTGTAGCTATTAGCAAAAAACTAGATGAATCTTGTTTAAGATTGTTAAAGTTAGCATTCACACTTAGAATTCTACTCTTGGTAGATTGTTAAATAAGAAAACCTTTAATGAGACATCCCCTTCATATAGCCAATGTTTCTTTTTATTGTGCAAGACGGCATCCAGACCATAACTGCAAAGTAATCTGTTTTGTTTTGGAATTATAATTACATATTGACAAGTTAAACTGTGAGACCTAAATAAGGAGGATTTAAGCTATTATGGGAGCATTCTCCTGGGGACAACCTAAAGGGACATCAATTATTTTGCCACAAGCTCACTCCTTTTCAATTTTCTATTCTTGCATGGCATGAAATCCTTGGAGAAAAAGGAACTATGTTGAAAACTAGATAAAGTATGTTAGCACATAAGTCAAAAAGAGTTTCCATAGATAATTAAGATAAAAACAGGTACATGTCATCAAGAAGTCATACACATTTTTTTTTAACCAGAGAGTCATAATTTGCATTTTTATCTTATCGTTTTAGAATTAAGGGTATAAATATTATATTTCAGCATATTTGCAATAGTAGAAATGTACAGTTCATTGCTTAAAAAAACAAAAACAAAAACAAAACAAAACAAAACAAAACAAAAAAAACCCTTAACTTCATTCAGTTGGTTTTCACAATCCTAGCCTCATAATCCTGACCTCGTAATAGTAAAATTAAATTCAAAGTAATTGTTCAAATATGTGAATTGAGCAGTTAAGGTTGTCAGTGAATATTGTATCAATAAACAATTTGAAAAACTCATTGGAAAGTGCAATAAAACTAGAAGTATGTGTCACATATCTACATAATAAAAAGAGACCTCAATATGAAGAAAATCATTTATATAGAGAAAGAGCAAAATCATTTCAACTTGTAAAATACCACAACTCAACAATGGTTTTAGAATTTGGAGTAACCAAAACCTTTGGACTTTAGGGAATTGAATCAAAAATATCATTAAATCAAAAAAAAAGGGAGTCAGATCCTCAATTTTAAAATGTTAATTTTACCTCAGTTCTTTGTGACTGATATATATGTTGATCAATATCATGAGAACTTATGTGCCTATTTTTTTTGCTCAAAATGATTATTTTCCTCAATTGAGGATTGATATTTGAAGGAAACTAGAAATTCTTTGATACCTATTTCAGAGATTTGTGGTCCCTAGTTGGTAGCTCTCTAATATACAGGAACACGATGTATAGTTCATATCTATATTTTCATTACCTTTGTACCTCCAAAGCAATTGAAATAGAAGCAGTCTGCTTTACTGATAGGGGATTGCCTTCATATTTTATTAAGTTTTGCTGTTCCACTTGAGTTGAAGGATATTAGTTATGGGTTAAAAGAGGAGTTTCAGAGTCATAGATTTTAGCACTTTGTTGACAGATGCTCTGCAAACTTTGCTAATACCTACTAAGGTGACAGATCCATGAGAAGTTGAAAAATAGGGCAAACAACTATAAGCTCAACTGTTAAACTCTACTAGAGATTTGTTATTTCTATATAGAGAAATAGGAGAAATTTTTCCTAAACAGGAGACAAGGTAGACAACAGTATTCACAAAATACAAAGATTCTGTCAAGAAATAAGACTACTATTCAATTGTCAAGGCAGAACATGTGTGGTTTTTATTTATTTATTTATTTATTTGGGGGGGGGGGAGTATATTTTAATGAGATCAACCATACCTGTTGTGAACTGACTTGGATTCACCAAACATTCAGATCCTTTATTATGTAAGGCATCAGATCAGGGAAGATAGTAGTGCTGCATAAATAAATGGGGGAGTTCAGAAAAATAGTTGTTTGCTTTGTTTTGGCATTTGAAGGATGTGGAGGAAGGTTGAAGCTGATGAGTTCAGGCTTAGACAGGTAGACTTTAAAGTGAGGGGCAGCTAGGATAAAGCACTGGCCTTCAAATCAGGAGGGCTTGAGTTAAAATCCATCCTCAGACATTTAACACTTAGTAGTTGTGTGACTTTATGCAACTCACTTAATCCCAATTGCCTCCTCCCCCCCCCCCCCCCAAATGCATGAATACATAAGAGCTGTCAATTAAAGTGTGAGGATTCCCCAAGTAGTCCTAAAGTTATAGATTTTGGAGTCCTTAGCCAAAAAGTGATAAGTAAAAACATGAAGGGAAATAAGATAAATTTTTATTGAGAGATTATAGAAAAAGAAAAGAAAGAAATAATTCCAAAATTCTTGAAGATACTCATACTTTAGCAAGGGACAGGAGGAGAAACAAAAATCAGTGTAGAGGAGTAAAAGGGAACTTTTGCCTTAAAAAATTTTTAAAGTGACTTAAATTTATCTAATCTTATTTAATGTGTCACTCTATATCTCATATTTTCAACAAATATCAGATATAAAAGTCTGAGGTAAATAGTGGCATTCTTAATATTGTAGTATCAACTATACCTTCTAAATCCATGCTACATTCACAATTTTAATGCAAATAGGCTTTCTATGATGTAACACTTCATCATAAAATATGTTACAATTCACCTACTTAATTTTAGTGTGTATCAATTAGTGAAGTACAAAAAGGACATTAACTTTTAGTTTTAAGGATAAAGACCTGAAAGACATGTTCTGATGTATAAGCAAATCCTAAAGAATTAAACCAAAAATATCCCATTCTTAAGCTAATATTTTTTTTTATAATAACGAAGAATAGGAATGTAAAAAAATTTTTTAAAGTATGTTGAGAGACTAATATACTGAATGGTGGAGAAAAGGAAAGGAAAAGAAAAGATTCATTGCCCAGAATTTTACTGGTAACTGTAAGAAATCCAATTTGAACACTGTATGCCAACATCTTTTCAATTTTCTGGTTGTATTATTCTGAGAATATAAGAAGATTTAATGTTGTTCTTAGCACTAAAAGATTTATCAGTTAAAAGTTTAAAAAAACACTAAGTATTGATGGATTGAGTCAGAACAATCTCATTTTTTTTTCCCTACTTTACCCACCTTATTCATCTTTAGAGTTATTTCTCTTTACTATTTTCTTTCCAGTTTTTCTTCTACCAACCTATCTTTACAAATTTACAAACAACATGAAGCCTCTTTTCTCATTATTGAAAGCCAGATGAACTGGTATTTCCTACTTTTGTACCCCATTTAAATTATGAAAGTGCTCCTAGGCTTAGAGAAGGCCAGAAATTCTCAGCTCAACTAGGGCCAATTTAACTTCCAAGAGTCTAGAAAACAAAAGAGCTTTAAAGTGAGGGATGAACATGAAAGTCCCTTTATCCTCTAGCCTATTTCTGAGAAAAGATGATTCAGTAAGAGGTCTTCTATGATACTCGCCTAATACCAGTATCTAGCTAAGCCTTAATAACTAACCTAAATAATAGCATCACAAAAGTGGGAGCATTTGAAATTATTATTTCTGTACTTTTCAGCAGCAAATATCATTCATTATTAAAATGTTAATAGGCTAATCATAATGATATTTCCATAACAGAGATCACAAAAATCCACTGTTTAAAAAAAATTCGCACAATCTGTTGAGGAGTGTCAGCAGCCAAAATAGTTCATGTATCATTACCACAAAGTCTAGAAATGTCCAATTAACACTAAACATATATTTAGATCTATAGATAAAACAAATATATTGATATCTCTTTCTTTCTATCAATCATCCATCCATCCATCCATCTATATCCATCCATCCATCTATCTCTCTCTCTTTCTCTCTCTATGGCATGCTAAAGTTGAAAAGAATGAATGTCCAGAGAACTGCTATATCAGAAACATCCAGACAAAAGTACCATCTATTAGGAAAAAACTCAGTACTAAATTTGAAAAACTGAAATTTGTTAGGGAGAAAAAGTATTTTATTACAATTGCTGCCACAGTTATGCGGATAGTGGGTAGCTGGGATATGCAAGTCAAGACACTATGTCCATGAAGTCATTGATCCTCTTCTAGAACTAAAGGCAATTAACAGTAATATGCAGTGGATAAAGTACTGATAACAGAGTAAAGAAGAACTGAGTTCAAAACCAGCATGAGACACTTACTAACTATATGACATAAGCATGTGACTTAACTTCTATCTGCTTTAATTATTTTATTTATTTAAAAAGGAGAAAAAAAAAATATATATATATGTATACGTCCTAGAGCTACTGTGAGAACAAAATGATATTTATAAAGTATTTTATAGAACTTAAAACATTATAGAAATATTATTAATACTAATGAAGAATGACCTTAATCTAACTCATGTTTAGCTTTCAATTTTTAATACTGAAATTAACCTTTCTATTCTTTATTATTTTTGTTATTATCTTATTTACAATCTTTTGCCTTGAGCCAATTAAAAACTATAATACAAAAGAAACTCCAGAAAAGTTTTTTAAAAGTATTTGCTCTAGAGTTTTAGTGAATATCACATAATATAAAGCATATAAAGTGATTTGGAAACTTTAAAATCCTATGTGATCATATAATGGCCTTGACATGTGATTTTAATTATTCAGGATGCATATCCAAAAGTGCAAATCAGCAATTCCTATGTAATTTAAAAATCTTAGAGAGTTGTATAGAAGAACTAAGAAATTAAATTACTCTTCCACAATCCCAAAACAAGTTTCACTCAGTCAAGTTTTAAAGAAAGTCTTCATGAAGCCCTTTCCCTTTTCTCCTTTACCCAACAATGTTTCCTTTATCTTACACCTATTATTACTATCATATCACATTAAACTAGTTTTCCTAAAAGTAATGACATAGATTCTGACAATTATCCAGAGGCCAAATTTCCCATGAATGCCTATCAGATTCATGGTTATTTTAACATTCTTAGATTCCAAGTTTTATTCTTTACAACTTTTTCAGGTTTTTAATAACTTGAAAAATCTCCCAAAGTTAATCAGTCTTGAAAATCAACATAAGTTTATACATCTAAAATGAATATAAATTATTTCAATTTTAAATCAATGGGTAAGAAAAAAATACTAAAAGGTAATATATATTGCCCATAGAATCAGTGAGTATCCACTGCATCATCACTATAATAAAAAATAATTGGGGTCAGTGATAATCTCATAAATAGGCAAATATCTTTAGAAGGCAGGTCTTTCCCTTTCCTTATTAACCCATTTTTAAGTAACGTGACAATTTGACAATATGACAATATATCCTTTTAAACACACTGAAATTATACTTAAATTACAATGGACTCCAAAAGTTCAGTTCAGTATTACAGAAAACAAAGTTTATAATGTTGCTGCTGAAGTTTTTTTTTTTTTTTTTTTTTTTTTTTTTTTTTTTAAATTTTAAAGCAAATCAAGTTATCAATTTATTGTCACTGGCTCCCTAGCCAATAAGTAAACAGTGATTCCCAGATGGAATAAAAGCCTATCAAGATAATCCCATTATCAAATCAGTCCCTATTTTATTATGGGAACTGATAAGGGTCTTCTTTAATACTGGGCTGTTGAATAATAAGGAGATTGGATCTAAACACACCATCTGTTATGGCTGTTATGTGTCTCCAAAAAACCAGTGAGAGTGAATTCCCTTAAGTACAATGCCATCAGAGATGCTTTTAATTATAGCATTTATTCACACTATTTACAAGGCCAAGCCTACATTAGAAGGAAACATGCAAATAAAAGATGGATAGAGAAAACACATTATTTCAAACTAAAAAGTTTTGTTCCTGAAGCAGAATCATTTAATTACACAGAGAAGTTATGTTCAAAGACTCCCATTTTCACCCACAGAAGTTCTATTATAGTCTCTATGTGTCTAAGAAGCAACGTGTGCCAGGTGCATCTATGAAAACCAGCAAAGCTGTAGCAGGCAGGCCTACATTTATTTTTTCAGTCTCTTTGCCACATTTGAAGCTGTGTTAGAGATCTACATAATAAGAGATTTACTATGTCCACCAGGCAGCCCATTTAGATCATGAAAAATGTTCCTCATCATCAGCATAATTATTAATCTTTTTAAATTAGAATATAATAGACCAGCTCACTTTTTCTAACTTCCTTCAATCTCTCTCAATCAAGTCATTTTAGGCTTGAGGCTTGACTTGAGACAAAAAGATATATTGTTACATAAACTATCACAACCGTGAATGAGCATTTGCAAACACACACACACACACACACACACACACACACACACACACACACACACACAAAACCCCTCTTTTAGCCATGCTCATGGGCTATTGCCTGAAAATCCTTGAGAGAAATAAGCACTTTCCTTCCAGCTCAACCATGAACTTGAACAGGTTTCTTATACATACATAAATATACACACACACACATACATATACATATATTACAACCAAATCTAGCCAAAAAACATCAATTATAACAGTAACTCTTATATTTGTATTTCACATGTACAATTTCAACTGTTATAAGACATATTTACAAAATTATTATTTTCCTTTATTTGGAGTCTACCTCCTCCAACAATCGTCCATAAAATTGTAATAGTGGTTTTAATACATGTAAAACCTATCATAAATATTTTCAAATCTCATGAAGTTATTAATCTTTCACCAATAATATCATAGCTGCCTTGTCTTGAATAGTAATTTATTAACATACATTTGAAAAAACTAATGTTCGGGATATTTTATTTATGCACAATTTAAATTAAAAAATATTCATGGTACATTCTTAAAAGTTTTACCTCATAGTTTCCTCTGCAACTTGGAAACTTATTTATTCTTTCAGGTTGACATGATAGGCATAATTTGGTTTAAATTTAATTTAAAAAAAATTTTTTTTAGAGTAACAGTAGTTTCTTTTGAATTTCATGATCTTGCACCCCAAGAAAGAAATTATTTTAAGTGATAGTCTTCTTACCATCAAGGGACTGCTTACTTCTCTCTCATGAATTTGTTTATGGTAAACTGCCAAAATTCCTGCTACATCTGATTCGAGTGTTCTTAAATATATATGATGGCTAACATCTTCAGCAGCTACTTATGAAATCTGCCAACTACAAACATTCATCTAAAACTAGGTCATTTATATGTTTACAAAAAAATTGTCTTTGTCAATTTTCACATGTGCCAGATTATTTGTATTTAAGAGCAAAGAGCTCTCTAATAACAAGGGAAGTCAATCAAACATTGGAAACCTACTATATGCCAAATATGGTATATAGTAATAAAGATAGAAAGTTTGGATGATATTATACCTACCTTGATGGGCATCAATCTAAATAAATTAAAAAAAAAAAAAAACTTGTACAGTTAAGTTACACATTACACATAATGTACCAGCTGTAAATGTATTCTCTTTCTTCATATTTTCTGTGTGTATGCCTTATGTCCTATTAGAATATAAGTTATCTGAGGGTTTCCATCCTAAAGCAGTACATAACTCTGATAAAACATCCATATATTTATTTGAAATGTACTACTAATTCCTGAGAAAAATTAACTTGAAAGTCACAAAGAATAGTGATTCACGCAAGTGGGAGACTGAAAACTTATCAAAAAACAAATTAAATTCAAAAGTGGAGCAGAAGTGGTGAGTTAAAAGATATTAATAAAAATAAGACTGACTGACTTAAATTCTCCAGCAAAAAAAAAAAAAAAAAAAAAAAAATTGAGTACTTAAAAAACTGTATTTTCTGTATTCTCATTTTCAATTCAACTGATGTTTCTGTGAGGTAAGTAATCACCATTGTTTTGAATGTATTTATGATGAAAGTACATTAAAGTGTTTACATGATATGCCTAAGACTACAAAGAGTCCATGTCAGAACTGGAAATAAATTCAAGGTTCCTGACTCCTACAATCTGCTACTTCTAAAAACAGATGGAAAAAACTCCATCTCATTATAGCTTCAGCTGTTTTGTTTTTAAGAGAACTGATTTTGTTGATTGAACAATAACATTATTAAATCCCTGCCACTGAATAACATGACTTGTTTAGAGGAACTACTGAAAGTAATTTCACTATAATATTGCCTTGAATGATGCATGCATCAAAGAGCCTTAGAATAATACAACCAAAAAAACTTGTATTTACAAACAACTGTGAATTGGAATTATGAATTACACTGGTTACTGATCTATTGAAGAATTTTATGTCTAGAAAATCAGAAGATAATCTCAATACTCTAGACGTAATCCCAATTTAGGGTCCATGAAATTCATGAAACTGGTGTAATCACAACTCACTCGCTCACATGGGAACATGGATGTTTTCTTTCAGAGCTCTGAATGCCAGCATATTTTTCAGACTTGCCAGATGGATGGCTTAGTGCTGTCTGAAAGTTGCTGCCTGAAAAAAAAAAAGGGTGTGCTTCATGTATACATTATGCTCAGCCTTCTAAGTCTGGTTTCCAAGAGGAATCCTGAGTCAGCTCTTAAATTTTTCCTTCCCATATGGCAAAGCATTGCAGCGATACAAAAAAAGTTTACTTGCTTCTTTCTAAGAGAACCCCTGAGATTATTTTAATCACACATAAAACTAACATGTAGAGTCTATAAAGTACTTCCCAATCAATCAAGAGTGCTAACTACCTGGATTTTGCAAGACTATAATTATGCTTATACCTTTAGTAAATAATAAGTGTTCCTTGTAGATATGATTGGCTGCCACAGATTACCAAGTCTTTTACTCAGTAACTTGTGAGAATAAACTCAAAGACTTTTTCATCAAAATTTCATTCTCTTCTCTTTCCCTACATGCTTTTCTTCTTCTCTTTGTCTGTATACCTCTGTCCCTCTGTCCCTATGTCTCTTGGTCTCTTTCTCTCTCTTTCCCTCTCTCCCCTCTCTGTGTGTGTGTGTCTCTCTCTCCCTTCCTTCCCCCTCTATATTTCTCTCTCTCTGTCTCTCTTTCTCTCTGTCTTCCTCTTCTGTCTCTGTCCCTCCTTCCCTCTGTCTCTCTCTGTGTGTCTCTGTCTCTGTCTCTCTTTCTCTCTGCCTTCCTTCTCTCTCTCTCTCTATTTCACCTCTTCCATTTTGTATTTTGGTCTGGGGTGAGAGAATGGGTGAAGTAGGTATTCAGTTTTCTCTTACAGTAAGTTTCCCCAAAAAATCATTTTCTTGCTTGACAGAATTTCCCTGTGGCATTATGCCACTTCCACATAGTCATCCATAATTCTTCTCCTGCTTGAAACAATCTCCCACATGCCACTCTTGTTAATGACTGAGATACCCCCTGATGGTGCTTAACATTTAATAGTGCTAGAGCTCTGCGTTTGCCCAAACAACCTTTTCCATTTACCTTACCTCAAAGGCCTTCTAATTTTTCTTCAGAGACAGAAATCCTTTAAGCCCATTGTATCCTTAGGCTACAAATTTACTGAGATTTAGGTTTCCAATAAGAGCGTTGAGATGAATGCCACCTCCTCATTTATGAATCAATTTTTGCCCATCGGCTTTTTACTGTTATTACTTTTTATTTTACTTTGTACTCAAAAGGGAGAACCTTAACATATATATGTATATATACATATATGTATACCCAAACATGTGTTTGTATTTAGAAAATCACTAAAGAACAAAATTGAAATTCTTATCTGAAGGATATAAGTAACCAAATTTTACCCCAAAGACCCATGTCAACAAGTGTCATCATACTATATACTCAATCATGAACACCATATTTTATTTCAAAATTCACCACAGAATGTACAATAAATTGTTCCTGAATATTTATAGCTAGATTTTATTGTTCCGTTTATAACTATTTATATAAGCCTTTATCTTTAATTCATGGAACTCAATACAGCAAACTTCTGTTATATCTTCAGATAAAAGTGAATGTTGGGATTCTAATTCAATTGGTTTCTCAAAGAGAAATACATAAAATATATCTGTTTGATCAAGGTAACTAAAAACTTACTCTTAGTATATCCTCTTTTTCTATTTCATTGTTTTATAGAGAATGAAAAATGTTCTCACTTTGAACTAATTTAAAAATCAACAATTTTGCAATGTTTCCCATAATTTTAATTTCCTTATTATATTTTTGAATCATATTAAATATTTTATTTATATTTATTTTACATATTAAAAGTAAAATATTACTTTTACCAAGATTGTGGATGACTATCTACACTTTTGTCTGTCTCCTATTACTTATTTGGAAGATATGGAATATAGGCAATTTGAAATAAAGTACATGTGATTCCAATGTTTTAAAAAAGCTATTAGAATCAACCAGTTAAAGGTACTATCAAAAGAGACCCCATCCAAGCTCTAAAAATAAAGTAAGAGCTTCCAGCAAGAATTGAATGTATTGATAACTATCTTGAAAATAAATAAAACAATTCTGTCACTGCAAGCTGTAACAGGCATATGGCATGAAGATTAAACTTGGCATATCAGGCCTATAAAATGTATGTGTATTCCAATCCCCAAACCAGCCTTCATTGTCAAAGTTATCCCCCAAATAGAAACAAGAATCAATTAACATGCATTTACAAAGTGCTTACTATGTGACAAGAATTGTGCTAAGTATTGGAGATACAGTGAAAGAAGAAAAAAAACCTCTGCCCAATAGCAGCTTACAATCTAATGAGAAAGAACCCAATTTCACATGCAAAAATCAATTCAGAGGGGATGAAAAGTAACCTTTAAAAGGAAAGCACTAACCACTAGCTGATCTGAATTGATTGGAATAAAGCATTTTTGAAATGAATAATAAATTTTTGCTGAAATAGGCCTTAGAGATTATATAATTCAATCCTTTCACCTTACATAAACCTAAGAATAGGTAAAGCGATTTAATCAAGGTCATACACCAGTTACTGCTCGAACTAGGTTTAGTAACATTCACCATCATTAATTTATCAGAAACATGAAAGTACATTTTGTCATTATAAGTCCCATTTTTCTCAAAATCATATAATACTGACTCCCCATGCATGTATTTCACAATATATGGCTTATTAAAATGGTATTGAAAAATGAAATAAAAATTCTTATGTTAATTCTTCAACAATGAGATAGGAAAGCGAAAATTTTAAATAGAAATGTCCTGTTTTCTTTTTGCTATCTGGAATACTGTCTGCATCATGTCAATTTATATTTTCTTTTGTTCAAGCCATATTTGTCATATCTCTTTTTCTAGAGATACTTCATTCTATTAGAAGAAAAAAAAATGGAATAGCTATGTTTGTATTTGAAAATACTCTCTCCTTTACTGACTGAAATGTAGGAAAAGAATGATCAAAACTAAGCATTATCTAGAGAATTCCTAAATAAATCTATTTTTAAAAAATTCTCACAAACTTTAATTGGATTTCCAAACAGACAAGAATATATGGTGGACAAAGACATATGGAGTTCTTGGTCAGCCTTTGAAGCTCATATGCTTCAAGTAGGGATTTTGTAAGAAATCATGAAAATTCATATTAATATAAAAAAAAAATAGCCTGTAATCACATAGGTAGCTTGGGGACTTTATTTTTTATTTATTTATTTATTTTTTTTTTTCTATTACATGCCAATAATTACAATCTTCAACTCTCTGGATAAGACATATTCATTATGGAGAAAAGAAAAAAAGGAAAAAAAAAACACAACAATTTGAGATAGCTAGGATTTACATTTTGAAAAAAAAAAAAAAAAAAACATCTTGCCTCACTAAACTACAGGAAAGGCTGTTTTTAAAGGTTATTTGAACTCATGTTAAATAGTTGATGATTCAACCTACTAAAAAAAATTAGATCCAGAGGATGAACTTATAAAGAACCAGGTTTAACATTTCTGCTCATTGTTTAGCAGGATATGAGGGTCCTCATAAAGGAAACATAATAGGTATCTTACCACTTTCAGAAAAAGATAGGAAGCAAAGTCAAATGAAACATTAAATGTATTATTCACTCACGGTTATTCACTAACCTTTGGTTTTTATTTTTAGTAGATATAGTTGGAGGTGATAATCCTTCCTAAAGCCTAGTGTAAAAAAAAAAAAAAAATTCTGTTTCTGACTCTCAAGACATAAGTAGTTTATTTTATTTACAGAGATCTTCATATTTAAGTTGTTCCCTGAATGCACACATTTTTGGTATTTGACAATTGATGTCTTAAATGATGTTCTGTTTTACTAATCTGAGTGTTAAAGTGTACTGAGTATCCAAAGGAAAAAATGTTTTGTTAGGCAAAAAGATAAGTGATAAGCAACCTTTAAATAACTATTCTTTTATTGCTGCAAAACCTCATCTGAGAAATCACTGCAGCATATAACTGTAAGATCTCTAAAGGAACAAAGCATAAACAAAGCAGAAAGGAAGAAGAAGTACTATCACTGAGCCATAGATCATTAGCTTCCATCCTCTAAGCTAATATAATGTTTTGACCAGCAAAGAATTACGCTATGAGAAAGCTATCCCTTTATTATCTTGGTAGGTGTGGAAATACAATGTGACTCTGGGAGTCTCTTTCAGAAACCTAGTGGCCAAGAAAAAGATTATTTTCTTCAGTGGTAAATTCTGGAGAGGACTCAGAAGAGATTACATCTCACCAAAAAAAAAAAAAAAAAAAAAAAAAAGTCAAGGTCAAATAAGCATTAGAATAAGCTTTAATAATAGTAGGGTTTTAAATTATGTAAATAAGAAACCTTTAACACTTGAACAGTATGGTGATATTTCACATATACATATATTTAAGATCTTGCTTTAATCCTATGACCTCAGTTATGATGTCAGGAGCCTACCTTAATCTATGTTTACAGTTATTACCAAAAACTAACTTATCATAAAAATCAGTGGTGATAGGTATAGACATAATAGCTTTATGTTTATTCCTAAGGATTTATCTAAACTTGGATGGAGATGGTAAAGTATGTCTAGAGATTTTGTCCCATTAATTTTTCAGTAGCACTTTAAACTCTTCATTGGATCATAAATTCAGAGAGTAGAGACATCTTAGAGTTTATCTAATGATGAAACTAAATTGAAGAATGTTAAGTGACTTTCCCAGGGTCATAAAGCTGTTAAGTAGCAAAACTAAGATTCAGCATAACCCTCTCTGATTATTGGAATAATCTGTTAAAGAATGAGAAACACTAAGAGCCTTCTTGGCTAATGTTCTTTAAAATATGTTTCAAAAAACATAGTTGTTGAGGTATTCTTTCATCTAAACTATCTGGTATTCATAAAGCAGGATCGCCATGGTTAATATAAAATTCTTGCTGAAAAATCCTTAAACTTCTTTATCACAGCTTTTTTTTTCATTTGTTTAAAAAAAGTGACTTTGGCTAGTTATGTTAAATAAACTAGCATCTAAAAGAAAACATCCCATTAACCATGCTATTTAGTGTCATATTTTTTCAATATTCAGTGCTTTTTTTTAGAATACCAGACAAAGCTTTCACACAATTCATTATAAAATGCTCAAAACAGGGTGAAGATGGCTATAGGATGACTTTCCCAAGATAATATATTTTTATGGAAAAATGATTTAAGTTAAGAGTTTGTAAATATCTTACATTGTTTGAGAAATCTCTTTTGATTCATAACTGCCACACTCCATTCAAGACATGAGCCAAACTTAAGATACTGTGATTTAATGATCCTGAAGACTAATCAATATCATGGAAATCTTCCAACATCAAAAGTTGCAGTCAAATTGAAACAATCTAATTTTGTACTTTGTAGTAGTCGATATCTCAAGGTTTCTGCATTTGAGATAGCATCACACTTCCAGGCTTCTAGAAAAGTGTGTAGCCACAAGATTAAATCAAGGACATTTATTTTTAGGATAGATTATAGGTGTTAGTATAGCTGCCAAAGTGATCTCAAAGGCATTGATGCTCACAGGACAATTGTAAAACTCCAGCCATCATAGTGTTTGGAGATTTTCTTAACCCCTTTGAATATATCAAGTGATTATTATTACTCTTATTGTTTTTGTGTCATTGTTATATGATGCTAACAATATTTTTGTTATTATTGTTATTATAGTTCCATTTTATGAATAGGTACTGCTTTTCACAGATGAAGCTTAGTCATCATCTGCTCTTTTACGTGAATTCAGCTACAAACAGTAAAACACTGGTAAGAAGTAGTAAATAATATTGTTTTAGACCAGAGATTTTAAACTTTTCTGTGTATAATTAGCCATTTTGGTAGTCTGGTAAAATCTATTGACCTTTTCCCAAAATAATGTTTTTTAAAGGCAAAAAGTAAAATGCATTAAATTACATTAAAAAAGATAGTGAAAATAAAGTTTTCTTTTTTTTTTTCCTATCCAAGTTCAAGAACCTACTGAAATGTCTCAAGAGAACCTTTAAAGGTCCATAGATCTCTGGTTAAGAACCCTGCTTCAGATTCATTCAGAAATAGATATTTTAAACTGCATGGAAGGTTGTTGATTGTCCTAACACCAGAGAAATAATGCCAATAGAAACCTCTTTTCCTAAAAACAACATCTGAATACAAGCTCCTTGAGGGCAGGGACTGTCTTACTTTTCTACTTATATCCCTAGTACTTACTATACTATCTGTATGGCAACAATTAAGTGCTGAATGTTTTTTGATTCATTGCTTTATTCTTTCATTCATTCCCTTAGGTAGCTCATTGACTTTTATTGGGGGGGAGGGGGAACATGGCAAAAGATGACAAGAATTATAATTCTTATTTTGTTTGTAGGAATATCATGGGTTACACTTATTTTGTCTTCAGTGGCATGAATAATATATGAAGATGACACTTCTAAAGTTTTAGATTTGCCTTTCAATTGCATATTTAATTCATTAGAGTACTCTGACTAGTAGAAAATCAGCATTTAAATTTTGCCTTTTACAGTTTTACATTTCGAGTAAAGAATGAAATTGTGTTCCTCACCGTCTCACTTGATTATAAGCTTTATTACCAACACAATTAGTATAGAACTGTCTTTTTCTAAAAACACCATCTGAATGGCAAATACTATCTGTATGGCAAAAATTAAGTGCTAAATGTTTTTTGATTCATTAATTTATTCTTTCATTCATTCAGTCAGGTAGCTCTTTGACTCCCCTAGGATACCTTATTTGAATAGACATTACATTTTTTTATTCTCCTACTCTCAAAGCAACACATATATTTCTAGGTTTTAAGCAATTTGGTACCATGTTTGAATATCAAGAGAATTTTTTTCTCTTTAAAAAATCTTCTTGGTTTTCCTTTCAGGTGACTATTTTGTGTTCCTTTTTTCTTTTCTTTTTTTTTTTTTTCTTTTAGAATGTCCATTTCAGATCATCAAATCACCAAGAATTAGGTCAAAGTAATGCCTCCCAGTCTAAACAGGGATTGGAATATCTGAACTTAGCTGAAAATACTGTAGAACTTAAACTTTATTGTGACTTGTGTTATTTGTTAGCAAGACTTCTCTGCCTATGGGTTACATCACATTAATATTTGAAGCTACTCCATTAATTTCTATGATGGAGAATACTCCATCCATGTTTGGCAGATTTGATTCAGGGAATGTCTTGCATCAAAAATCTGAGTTTTAGGTGAAGTAGAGGAAATAAGTAATCTTGTGTCAAATGTTTGAGCTCAGCAAACATTACCTTATGATTGCAAAAATAAAGTTGCAAGATATAATAATCCTAGTGTATTGACAGGCTGACACTAAGTTAATCACTATGTCTCAAAACAAACATTTTATGAGTAGGATCTTTTTAGTTTCTAGGGAATTAACTGCATTAAATTGCTTACTGAAAATACTTGAGAATGGAATTTCACTGGCCTGTTAACAAAATATCATTTTTATTATCTAAAAAGATGCTTTCATAATTATCAAAAAGTCCAATTAGGCTCTCAATATCACAATCCTTTTTTTCTTCCTAACTATCCCCTAATATAAATTAATGCAACATAGGGTCACAACAATAAAAATGTAGTGTACAATAACACTAACAGTTTAAAAAATTATATTGCTCAATAAAAATATCTGGGAAACTTAAAATATGTTTTCAACGAATATTGTGTTGGGGATTCTATAAAAGTATTATTGTAAAGAAAAACATTAAAATTTTAAGGCAACTTTTATTTGGTTTCTTCATATAAATGTATATTAATTGCATTTCACTAATTAAAATTTCAAGTTAGTTATCGACCTGCAAAATAAAAAAAAAAACAACAAAAAAAAACAACTTTATTGTCTCTACTAGTCCAGAATGCTAAGCTTTACATGTAAAATGTAATCTTTCTGAGTTCATTCTTCATATAAGGTATTTTTTTTTCTTTCAATAACCTTATCACCTGATAGATTTGCTCATTATCTTTGATGTCACAGTCAGAGAGATTATATTTAGTGAGTTTGCATTGGAGAAAAAATTTTCATCTGCTGGGACCTTCCCTATTTTCTGGAAACTGCTGGTACTTTTCCAAGTTAGGAACTTTCATGACCACAGAGTTGGAAAAACAGATAATCACAATTGAGACATGCCTCTTTCCTAAAAACACTTGGTCTGCCTTTAGCATCCCTGGGCTGTCCTGATATAATCATTTAAACAGTTGAGAGATAAATGTTTTGATTTTAATAATAATTATTCAAAGATTATCTTGATACCAAAGTAACAAGAGTTGTTTAGAAAAATGCAGATGAATCCATAACGTAAAAACAACAATAAATAATCTTCAAACATTGCAAGAAAGATCCATAATAGTTCTTAAGTCAATGAATTAATACTGTGACAAAAAGAAGTTCTGTGAGTATTGTTCATGTAACTAATCATCTTTTAAATGTAATGACATCATTTAAATCTAATGATAACTCCAAAGAATGCATGTTCCATGTTATAAATGATCACCCTTCAACAGTTCTCTTATAAGGTCAAAAAGTACTGCATTAAATAGAGTAATAATAATAAGAATTGATGACTTTTATGTAGTACTACATAGGATGCAAAGTATTTTATATTCATTATATAAGACCAAAATATGAGACCAATCAAATTAAGGATATTTCTACATATTCATGATCAATTGCGTAAATACAGCAATTTAAAAAACTGTGGAAATCAGTCATACATGTGATCTTATACTTATATTTTATTTTATTCCTTTTGAGGAAGAGGTACATGTTATCAACTACAGAAAAAAAAAAAATCAGTCACACTGCACTGAAGTTAGCAGTAATGCCAGGGGGGATTAGGAAGAGAAGTAAAAATTAATATACTGGTTATCCAAGGGTTAAGCAGAAAGCTGAGCTGAAAATATTTCTAAAATATGTAGTGTTTTCTCTCTTAGTAAGCATATTTTACCAAATATACTTAGGTATTTGTTTAATAATTCATGTTGAATTAATGCTTTAAAAATCATTACTTTGAACATAGTTACAATAGTTCACTGTATATTAATGTAAAACATATAGAGCACTGGAGCTAAGTCTGTACTGTATCGACCCCAAAATATATTCTTAAATTAATAAAGGAAAAAAAAAATCAAGCCTTGATACTATTTCATCTTCTAGTAACTGTCTTTTTCTCCTAAAAATTCAAAAAGAGAGAAAAAATCCAAGTAGTTATGTACTTATCCTTATTCAAGATTTGTCTGCAGTTTACAAGAGTAAAACTTTTACTCTTCTAGCTGTTTTGTCATTACATAAATATAGCCTGAATCTGTGTATAACCTCTCAAGAGAAACGAGTGGTATGGACACTAGTAGGTATGGAGGAATGAGAAAAAAGACAAATATCTGAAATACTAAAACAAAGTAGTTTCTTAGTGCAATGGGACAAAGTACTTTTTATAACATGTTGGAATAGCATTTCTATAAAGTGAAGCACATGGATTCAAAGTTTATGGAATAAGAAGATAATCTATTTAAAATAAGAAAAAAAAGATAAAATGATTTTTAAATTATAGAACATGAAAAAACATCCATGAAATAATAATAACCTCTCAAAGTCAGAGGGTTTTTTTTTTTTCTCTGTATCTCCAGCACCTAGCCTAGTGTCTGACATATCAATGTTGTTGAATTTTACTGACTTGAAAATAATCTACTTCTTCATTTTACAGAAGTGTTATCCTGGAAAACATTGAATTGGAATGTAGGCCTTCCAACTCTAAATCCAATCTATTGTCTATTGTACCATATTGTCTTATCCTTAACACTTCCTGTATAATTTTACAATTACTTGACTTTGTACCTGTTTCAATCCTTTGAAGAATAAAGGCCAAAAAAATCAATTTCTGAAAGAGCATTCAAGGTTTTGAACTCCATACAAGAGCACTAAGACATCTAATGTAGATTTTTTTAGTTTGTTTTAGAGATTTTCTACAGAGAGTTGTTATTATGACTCTAATATAGAGTTTATTATTTAAATAATCATATCCACTCTCATAGTAATATATGGGAGCTGTGGTTGAAGGCTATCACCATTTAAGCATTCACAGTTTAAGTAAGTTGTTTGTCAAGATAAATGGTAATTTAAAGGAATTATATTAGCCAGATCCAACTTTATGCTTAAGTGTGCACATTGAAGAGGAAAAGAGAAGGTATAAAAAGTCTTCAGGATGGCACTATAATAACTAGAAAAATGGAAGAAAAGAGGAAGGAGTCTGTGGGCAAGAGTCCCATTGTGATATATGAAACTGCATTTCTACTTCAGAAGGTTGCTTTGCTCTCTTTAGATATCATAATCAGAACCTCTTCATTAAAATACAATTGTACATATATTTATACTATTTTAATATCAAAACCATATCTATATCTAAATAGCTATGATACTTCTCACCTCTCTAGAACTTTACAATATACAATAATTTTTTAAAAGATGAAATCATTTGATATTGCCTTAAAGCAGGAGTTGGCATTGTTCTGACGTATTCTCAAAGATGTCCACATTAATAATAAGATTGACACATGCATGGCCAGAACTAGCTCAATGTTTGGGAGGCTTTGAAGAAAAGTGTGAGAGTGGAGAGGTATTAAATTGACTTTCAAACTGAAGGTCAATAGAGCTGCTGTGTTGACCTTATTGTTGTACGTTTGAAACCTGGATAGGAAATTATGGCAGGAAATTGAATTGCTCCCATTTGAATTATCTAAGAAAAATTCTGAAGATCACCTTGTAAGATAAGATATCACACACCGAGATGCTTTCTTGAATTCAGCTACCAAGCATTCCAACTCTACTGCAGAAAACACATCTCCACTGGGCTGGCCACACTGTTGAAATGTCAATGTATGCTTGCCAAAAAAGATAATTTTATGGAGAACTCACACAGGACAAAATACTCACAAGATGGTCAGCAAAAGCAATGCAGGGACACTCTCAAGGTCTCTATTAAGAACTTTAGAATTCTAAAGTTGAGAGTCTGTATGACATGGGAGACACTGGCACAGGACCACCCACCATGATCTGCCCTCCTCAGAGAAGATGTTATGTTATTTGAACTCAGCAAAATTGAATTAGCTCAGAAGAACCACTAGATGTGCAAAGTTAGAGAATCCACCCTTAAATGTTCAAGGAGATTATTTGTATCTGCCCTGTGGTAGAGCATTCCGAATTCAAGGACAAAAAACAACCACCTATATTCAAAGAAGGATCCAAGTGAAATATAACAGCTGATATTTTCTTGAACACAAAGACATAAAATAAGTTTGGCACTTAATTTGCTCTGGAAAACAAAAAGGGAAAGTGTCAGTTCTCTCCGAAAAGAATGATCCCACATTTGTCACTTTTTAAAGGTAATTTCCTACTGAGTAGTTTTTAAATTCCTTACTGTGTGACTCAGATATCCATTTTCTTGAAAAAAATTTGAAGATGCTTTTGAAACAATATTTTAAATAATATATACAGGTTCTCCTCTCCCCATCTCCCCCACTATCAAGGTATTTAAATAGGCCATTTCAGGGAGAAAGATCATGTATACAAAACATTCTATGGAATGTAATTATGACCAGGAATTGTTGCAATTGCTGTTTGTCTTTTATTCTCAAAAAATACTATGACATCATGGAGGTAATAAATGCAAATGATTTAGGTTTAAGTGAGGGAATACTGTCAAAGTCACCAGCCTCACGTGCTCCTCTAGAGCCATCTGGGTCCCAGTAGCAGGATGACTGGAGATAGACCTCCCAGAAACTGTTATACAAATATTAACTGATATTGGCATTTAGCTTTGCTTTTAGCTAGATGGAGACTAATTTGAGAAGTACATATCAAAACAACATGTGAAAAGTTATTGTGTAATCATAAAGGAATGTACCAAAGGTATATGATTTTTAGTAGAAAAATTAAAACACCATCATAGTTTAACCAAAAATCTATCTGAAAGTGGCAGAGACATAGATAGCATTGGGTTCTACAAACAGAATCCATAACTACAAATCAAAAAATACATTACCTCATAATTACTTGTAAAACATCTCAAGGCTTGCAGAGCACTAGTATGAGCATTATAGTCCTTGTTTTATATAGTAGCGAATTGTAGTTGTGAGAGTCAGGGGTATTAATGCTTCTGCTCACATGTTCAGGAAGAAGCTGAGGTGAGACCCCCCGACCCTTAGTTATTTCTTCTTATTGGATCATGATTGGTCTTTTCCATTTTGTATACACCAATATCAATAACATCTTCAAACTCAAATAAATGTCACTTATCATGATGGTTTTTTGAGAAGAACCACAGAATTCATGATGGAATGAAATTTGCTACTATAGAATGTCATGTGAAATTTCTTATTTTAAAGGATTCTATTGAAGCTATGAGAGGAAATCTGGATACTAATACTGTGTCAGAATATAGTTTGGTAGACTCAATGTTACAAAGGTACAAAAGGGAATAGATGAAATAATCAACATTCATAAGTGATAGAAGTAACTTTGATGGTTATTCAGTTTAGAAATGCAAATTATATACCTCAGGAAGAGACAGATTTTTAATTTTTTATTAGTGACATAATGGAAGAGGAATAAAATCAAAGTACATTCACTCATTCACATTTCTAAAACAAAGCAGACTCAGAATACTATTCTTAATCCAATGAAAAATGAAATATTAGCTTTATGCTGCATATACCCATACCTAGTTCATCCTATCAATGATTTCAAAGAAGTAAATATGTGAAAATAGTTGCACTATTGATACAAATTGAAAAAAAAAAAAGCTATCATGGAAAATGTGGACAAAATCAAGATGTTAGTGCTTTTATAATGCATTTAATTTTTGTCTGTCAAGATTTTATAGGATGGCTTAACAGAAGAAAAAGAAATTTTTAATCATATCCTTTTCCAACATTTACAGTATACATAGTATTTTACTCATTTCAAAAAGTGAATATATTCTGCTTCCTAGATTCAAAAATTATGTTGCATTACTTTGTTCTACTCTGAAAATATGTAAGAAAGAGGCCTTCAACGATGTCTTTGCTATTCATGAAAATAGTTATGTTATTGGATGACAGATATTTGTTTCTCTTTCTTGGTTATCTGCAGATTTTGTTGAAATAGGGTTCTGGCTTGGCTTAAGTCACCTCAGGCCTAAAACCCAGTGAGACAAAGCAAGAAATGTTCTTTTTTTTAATGTATATGTTTTTTGATGCTAGAAGATGCCACTTTCCATAGCACTTTGATATTTATTTTGTGACATAAAGTCATATGTGATATAGGAAATATTCAAAGCCTACTGTAAAGAAAAGCACACAGGGGTCATAGTTTTTAAATGTAGGGGTGTACAATAGGGTTGAAAAATTCTTTAGCCCAGATCTAAGAAAATATGCTTTGGCTCAGAACAGAATCAGAAATATATTGTATGCTCTTTGTTAATTCATTAGCTCTACACTTTTGTGCTGAAATATTTTTAAAAGGTGTAATCACAAATATTAGGGGTGGTCATTGGAATGGAGAAGTGTATGTGACTAGAAGGAAAAAAGACACTGTGATTTAGTTTTGTAATTTATGAGGTTTTAAATGCTCAAAATGATATTTCCCTTATGATTTATTTTTTTAATTTGAATAAAATGAAAAAAAATATTTCGCTTGATTATGACCCTCCTAAATTGTACATAATTTAGAGGAAACAATAGAAAACAGTTCATTTTTTGCATATAATATGTATATTTTTATTTATATTTTGCTAGCTTTCATTTAGGGAATCTTTATAATGACTAATTTTGTGGCTGAGTCATACACCTATATATACAGAGATGATGAAATGAGAAAGTAGGCCACTCTTCTGTTTTAACTGAGTCTATTAATTTTTTCCTTTTTTTTTCTTTTCAAATGAGATAAGTTCTCCATTAATGTTAAATGAGAGAGCAGAAGAGGGAGGAAGAAGAGGGAAGGGGGGGGAGATGAAGAGAGAGGGAGAGATGAGGGATAAAAAGGGAGAGGAGGAAGGAGGAAAGGAGAAAGGAGGGAGAGAGAAGGAGGGAGGGGAAGAAGAGAAAGAAGGGGGGAGAGGACAGAAGTTTAAGGAGAGAGAGAAAAAGTGATAGGGGAAATGGGGAGAAAGGGAAAAGAAAGGAAGAGAGAGAGAGAGAGAGAGAGAGAGAGAGAGAGAGAGAGAGAGAGAGAGAGAGAGAGAGAGAGAGAGAGAGAGAGAGAAGGGAAACAGGGACACAGAGAGAAAATTCAGGGAAGAAAAAGTATTTTGAAATATGACTGCTTGGCTTATTCACATGTTGGAGTACAACTTATGAAGAAGGGGAAAAAAAGTAACACTTGAAGAATTTTTCCAAATTTGTGAAGTATTTGGAATTGAGTGAGAAACTAAGTAAAAAGCCCTGCTTTACATAGAACAAAAGCAGATAAATGTGACAAAACTAGAAGACAAAAAAATTGTTCATCTGCTCTTAAGATTTACTGTCAAGATTAAGCCTGAGAAATGAAAATGTACATATTTATCTTTTGAAAAAACTAAATGGAAGTACTTGAGCCAGAAAGGTTAAAAATGGCTCAGGGAACAACTGCACTAAGTAATGTTTTAGGGCCCTGATTTATGCAACGAGTTCAGTTCAATAATGAGCAAAACTGCTAATCAGTGCCCACAGATATTAGATAATAAATTCAAGAGGACCAAATGGATGTTTGCAACAGAGCAACTACTGGCTTAATGATTTAATTAATCTAAACATGCAAAAAAGTCTTGCTAGTTCACATTTGTTTAGCACATGACATGTTAATGGAGATAAAACTGCTTGGGGTGGGGGTAAGGCCAGTGATCTTCATAAATTTACAATGTGATCTGGGGGCAAAAGACACAATTTCCAGAAGTTACACAGATTCCTCACAAGAAACTCATCAGGGACTTGAGAGAACAACAGCTTATAATTGGCCAGGTAATATTTCACCTTACATGGCAGAAATGAAATTGCTTTGATTAGTATAGCATATCTAGGCTAGTGCTATGCAATTCAGACCTAGAGATAAACAAAGTGCCTTATAATTTGCTGAATGTTATCTTTTCCTATACTAGGGTTTATCGTAGGGGCTACTATAGGCAACAGTGACCATCCTATAGTCTTCAGGACGACAATATTTCATTTCTTATCCTATTTATCAAAATTGGGTATTAATGGTCACTTGACCTTTTTATTTTATTTTTTTATGAAAGTAGTTCTGTAAATTAATTTTCCATAAGATTTTAAACAAATATTGGAAAAGAACTTATGCTTCTACATACCTTTAAACCAAAGGTTTTGTTTTTGTTGTTGTTTTGACACCCAGCCTGTTAATTCATTGTCACAGGGAACAATCATTGAGAAAACATCCTACTTTATAACTTTTGGTCCTGATAGTGGAAGGAAACTAATCATGCAGACTTTACCTGTCAGAAGCTAGGTGGTCCAGATTTTAAGGTTGCCTCAAGACTCACTATACAATATTGCTTCTCAATCAATTTATAAAAATCTAAAGCCCAAATAAGTGAAATATTTCCAAATTTTATAGCAAATGACATTTTAATATTTCTACCCAATCTTATAGAGAAATTGATGATATTTAATAGGCTATTCAAAATACCAACTCTTGTATTTTCTTTTTGGAAATTACATATATATTTAAATAGCAATAAAGGCCTAACTAAAATGATCAAATCTGTAAATAGAGTAAATAACCAAAAAAAAAAAAAAACCCAAAAATCAAAAAAAACAATGAAAATATGGGATTTATATAAATATGTATATGGATATATATGTTTGTGTATATATGCACACATAATGTGTGTTTATATGTACATATAAATTAAAAGCCCATAGATTATATTGATGCCAAACTTTAATTAATAATTTCCCACCTTAGTAATAGTAGATAAGACAATTGCTCTAAAATAGTATTTTTTCAATGAGCCTATATTTAAATTCATCTGTACTAAACGAAAACATATAACAAATTTACCTGATAATGTTATAATTCTTCTATAAAGAGCCTATATCACTTAACAATAACACTTGCTTACCATTCTTGTTTTTTCTCATCATGAGCGATTAAATTCTTTTCAACTACAATAATTTATTATACAGTCTTTCAATGTATTATATGTGTGTGTATATATATATATATATATTTGAGCATATTAGTTATAATTAAGTCCCAAATTATATAAAGCAAAGCACATAATTTTCTGAAGCAGTATCAATTCATTTTGTTTAATTTAACAGAGTAACCTACATGTATACATTAATTTTGTTGTGGTGGTTCATTTGTTTTTTCCATCAGTGTCTGTAGTGAGTACCATTTCTCTTTTAATTGTATATTTGTCACAACAGGTTAGTATTCTGGCTAGTTCATATGCAGAAATGCCAAAGCTCAGATCCTCATTCTTATCACACAGATTTTACAGGTCACCTAGAGAGAGAAGCATATACTCATTAAAGTTATACAGCAGGAGAAAGAAGCCAAAATCTACCAAATTTAGAAACTACAACCGAACATTGACTATAGAACTCTACACAAAGAGGGTTAAATATAAGCAGAATGGCATTTACTGCTTGCAGAAACAGACTGCTAGATACAGTCATGACTGGGTTTAAATACCCTTTGATTTTAAGGCCTTGTTTGGAAATTTGGATCTAGATTTCTTTGAATGTCACATTATTTGACACAATAGGTTATACTAATTCCTACTAGACTTCAATGACTTCAGGGAGCATAAGTTGCAATTGTCAATAGAAGACTCACCAAACTATTTTTTGTAAATAGCTAAGCTTTGGATCCAATGATGATAATTAAAAGCATTATAAATTTTTGTTAATTTGTTTTAAATAAAATTAACTATTTTTAAACTAGACATGTAGCTAGGTACTCTTCACCAGCTTTGATGTTAGTTACGTGGAAATCTTATAGAATTTAGAATAGTGTTTCAATCAGTTTTTTTTTTTTAAAGAAAGAAATAAACAAAGGAAGCAATAAAGATCTCTAAACACGAAAAATAGATATTTTACTTAAATTAATTTTTATATCTTTAATGAGTTCAAGGACTTAGTTTTAATATTGAAGATATAAAGATGAAATATAATACAATTATTAATTCAAATAGCATTTTTCAAATTCTAAGCACTATGCAAGACTAGAAGAAACTCTGTTCTTGAGGGATATCCAAGCTATTAAGAACAAAAGGCATGAATATAGAGTTATGTGGTTTTAAAATATCATATAATTTTTCAGAAAGATCAGTAGAGGCCTCTTGTAGAAGGTGGAATTTGAGCTGAACAAAGCTCACAAACCATACTCATTAATAGCCTTTATTCAGAGCTTATTTATTCTTCCTATATACAAAAGTCTAATAAGCTTATTTTGTTTTGTGAAATAAATTCTATTGATATCTTTTGCTTTTACATAACATATTCCTTATTATATTCTTCTCTTATCTTTCCAGGTGAGTTATCCCTTATTCTAAAGGAGAGAAAGATCAAAACAAATAAAAACCTTCTTTAAAGCAGATTTTTAGAGATATGTTTTTTTTTTTTTCCATAAGAATATTTGGGTATATTCCAAGAATCTTGGCATGTCTTCTTGTCATGATTATTCACATAGTTATCAGTTGATTCTATTATTTGTTTCTTGATGTAATTGTTGCTTATTATTTGATTATTTACATCTAGGCCTGTCATATGCTTATACTATCTAAACTGCTTTAAAAAATTTATTGCACCATGATCTGTAAAGAATGTGTTTAGTATGTCTGCTTTTTACATTCATTTGCTATTTCTCTATACATTAATTTGTGGTCCATTTCAAAAAATATTTAGTACTGATTAATATATATATTCTTCAATGTTACCATTTAAAAAGTTACATAACATTTTAGCACTAAATTTTATATCATTTTGTTTAGTTGCATATTCTCTCTTTTGTTTATATTTTTATGCATAAATAAAGCTATTAAACTCCATAGCTTATTTTTAAAGCAAACAGCTGATTATTAGAGTCTGAATCTGTTGTTGTATTGCTATAGAGAACTATGTCAAGGAAACTCCCTCCACTAATGTGGGTTGGTAACAGTGCTTTATCTTATAATCCTGGGGAGAAGCACTGAGAGTTTGACTTGCCCAGACCTACATATCTGGTATATGTTTGAGGCAGAACTTAAATTAGGTCCTCTTTATTCTGAGACTAGTATCCTGCCTGGGATACTTTGGGAACCCAATGAGCAAATCCCTTAATTTTGCTGGATCTCATTTTTCTCAGGAGTAAAATGAAAAGGTTGGGGCAATGCTTCTGAAGTCCATTCCACTGCTGTATCTGTGATCCTGTGACCCATTTTTAAGAAAGCATGTTAAAAGAGAAGACCAATTCTACTTCAAAATCACACTGACAACAATGAGAATTGTATTTCATAGGCGACAGAAAGATAGAAATAAAAAAGACATAAAAAGAGACAAAGGAATTGAGAAAACAAAATGCCTGAAAGTATGTAGTATATTTAGCATTTCGCTTAAAATAGGGCTGAAAGACATCACTAAAGCATTTAATTCATAATGACCACTTGAGTCATCAAGAAATTAAATCATGTTAACTTGTGAGATTTTATTAAATATAATCATAAACACAATATTATTAATAATGGTAATATATTTTAGAATTTAAAGTGGTTATCTTTTAGAATTTGAATATATAAAGACTATACCATCAACAATCTGAGAACTCCAGATTGCCTCAGCTTTTTTATGTATAACTTAAATAACCAGATCCTATGATAAACCAAAAAAAATCACTTGAGATACATTTTTGGAAATATACATAAGAACTGATGCTCAAAGAAGAAGATACCCTAGTATTTCCAATCTAACTCTAAATGTCTTCTTTTGCTCTTGAAATTGTGTCGTTAACTTATGCTTTAAAGTTTTTCTCCTGACATGTGTTATATGAGCCTTATATGAGCACACTTGTCCTACCTTCTGGCCTTGTCCTAGAGCAACAGTACTGATTTGAATCTAGTCTTCTTTCAGATAACTAGAAACTTTATTTATTTAAATCCATTTTTACATTGAGATAAAATATCTTCCTTTCCACTTATACCTGTTTTGTCTGATTTTTCCAAGTTGCAGAACAACAACAAAAAATGAAATGTCAGGACTCTTAGACGATATCTAAGTTATCCTCCAGCTATAACAGAGAACGCTAACTTCTAGGGCTGCTGAATTAGAATTTTAATTCTCATTAGAAGCCACATTATTTTCTACTCTATTTCTATTTATCTATTTTTTTCATAATTTGTTGTTGATGAGTTGTTTCAATGGACTCTAAGTCTTCATGATCTCTTTTAGGATTTTGTTAAAGATACTGAAGAGGTTTGCTATTTCCTATTCTTGCTTATTTGACAGATGAGGAATTAAGTCAAGTCTTCCTGACTATCCACTATGCCACCTAGCTGCCCAATTACAAATTTAGCCATGTATAAATTTACACATGCTTTTAGATATCTTCTAGCTACGATCTTTAATTCATTCATATTCCCCTAAGCATAGAAAGACAGCTCTTGTAGCCTCAAAATAATAAAAATGAAAACTTATCCTTTTACACCTAAGAAAGCACTGAATTGACTCCATGAAATATATCTCAGCAATAATAGTTTAATTACCCTATCAACAGATATTCAACAAACAAATCAATAGAAAACATTGTAAAAGTTTCTTTTCTGTCTAAATAGCTTTTCTCTAACTAGTATCTATACATCAATAATTTAGTATTAGGATAGCCTTTGAAAAATGTTGTGGCACAAAAATGTACCATTCTAAACAAACTTGGATATGGGCCTTTCTAACCTTAGATTAGTCCTTTTAGTTGTTGTTCAGCCATTCAGTCGTGTCTGACTCTTTATGTTCCCATTTGGGATTTTCTTGGCAAAGATAAGGGAGTGGGTTTGCCATTTTGTTTTCCAGCTCATTTTACAAATGAGAAAACTGAAATAAATAGGGTTAGGTGGCTTGACCAGCTAATAAGTCTCTGAGGCTGCATTTAACTCTGGCTTTCCTGACTGAAGGTCTAGCATTCTATCCATTGGGCCACCTAGGTACCCAGAGTGGTTCTTAGATAACAAATAGTCTTTTTACGAGGCTCTACCACAGCTTGCCCTCTGAAAGCAAAATCTGATATTATTGCCTTTATCTACAATGAGGCACCAAAGTAGGTATTTAGTGGAAATATATCTTAAATTAACTTCCCCCCCTGGTTTTAACACTTAGGGACTTGCTGTTTCAAATTCCCCATGGAAGTTAGAATATACAAGTATTCTTATCACTTTCATTATTATATACTTCATTAACATGAACATTACTAAACAGAATCTTATGGTTGATTTCAAATCTTCTCAATCTCCACCTGATGTATATGTGCTTTTCATGAAATTTTATGTTTCTCAGGAATCAGTGAGATGTGGAAGGGAACTGCTGAAAGCTGAAGTTGCTGAACACGATAGGTAACTCTCATTGAATTCAATGTTATCCTTTACAAAGGAAATGTGTCAGAAGCTGCAGATCTAGAAAGCTTTAAAAATTATAATAATGACATTTCAAGAGTGCTTTACAATTTACCAAGGGCTTTACTCACAACTTTGTAGGTAGCCCAACTATTTTTAGCCCCATTTTTCAGATAAGAATGTTGTCTCAGAGAAGCTAAATGGCTTTTGTATAATTACACAGTAGTAAATGGTACATGTTCCTTTCTCTCCAACATTAATTTCTTTTTTACATTGTATGATGAATCCTTTATTATGATGTTTAGTCATTCCTAATTTACCTATTAAGGGACACTGGTGTAAGACACATGGAAATACTGAGTAAGAGGATGTTATTATTACATTAGCACAGTGGTTCTCAAACTTTAAATTGGGGGCCAGTTCACTGTCCCTCAGACTGTGGGAGGGCCGGACCATAGTAAAAACAAAAGCTCACACTCTACTCAGCCCCTCAGCCCACTTGCCATAACCCGACAGGCTGCATAAATGTCCTCAGCGGGCCACATCTGGCCCTGCATTAGCAATGGTGAACAATATGAAATATTCAGATCTGAAAAATAGTATCTAAGAAGGAAATCAAAGTTAACAGAGAAACAATGGTTAAGAGGTGATTTGATGAGCCTGATTATATGAGTATCTGTACTATTTCTTGAGAGTCAGGCGTATTCAAAGTTGCCTTTGAATTTTTTATAGCAAAATACTGCTTTTACCTGAGGCTATTTTCTATGAGCTGTTCCTGATAAATGATAAACAAATATCTTATATTTGTGTAACTGAGTTTTCTTCCTGAAATACACCATCTTGAAGTGCCAATATTAAAGTTTAACCTGATAATCTTTGGTTGACTATTCGCCATGCAATGATTCCTTTTTGTGGTATGACATAGAAAGAAGTTAAAAAGAATTTTAATACATCCCTAGTGTAAATATTTTCCTCATTTCCTTAACATCTCTCATCTTAGATGATATACTCATATAGATGGATGTATGGCCATATTCTGGGAAAACACACACACAACACAAGAACAGGATCAGAGACCGAAGTGGGGGAAGAGAAAGAAGGAGGGAGGGAGGGGGAGAAGGAGGGGAAGAGAGAGACACATACAGAGAGAGAGAGAGAGAGAGAGAGAGAGAGAGAGAGAGAGAGAGAGAGAGAGAGAGAGAGAGAGAGAGAGACAAAGACAGAGACAGAGGCAGAGAGACAGAAACAGAGATAGAGACAGAGATAGAGGCAGAGGACACAGAGACAGAAGAAGAAGAAGGAGAAGAAGGAGAAGAAGAAGAAGAAGAAGAAGAAGAAGAAGAAGAAGAAGAAGAAGAAGAAGAAGAAGAAGAAGAAGAAGAAGAAGAAGAAGAAGAAGAAGAAGAAGAAGAAGAAGAAGAAGAAGAAGAAGGAGAAGAAGAGGAGGAGGAGGAGGAGGAGGAGAAAAAGAGAGACAGAGAGACAGACAAAAAGAGATGAAGATGAACCTGGTAACACAAAAAGTCCCGTAAAAAGGAAAGACCTTAATCCATTACTATCATAAGCCTCTCTTTTTTCTTATAAAAAAATTTAGCACATCTAGACAATAATACTCATTAATCTCACTGATAGATTTTTTTTCAACCTCTATAATTTCCCAAAAAAGTCAAAAGTGCTATCAAACAATTATGAGTAAAGTGAAAAAGTTAAGAGAGAGAGAGAGAGAAAGAGAGAGAGAGAGAGAGAGAGAGAGAGAGAGAGAGAGAGAGAGAGAGAGAGAGAGAGAGAGAGAGAAATTAAATGCTACCACCAAATATCACCCCTATTTGGATTAAAAACAAACAAGTTCTACTATAAAGCAAATCTTTTATGCAGAATACATTGAATAACTTTGCTGTTTTCCTGTTAAAATATCAAGCTAACTTCCTTAGTGTAAAGAAAGAATAAGATCATATCTTTAGAGATAGAAGAAATCTCACATAGTTTGTTGAAAAGAATACATAATTTTATAGAAGACAATTTTCACAGTTGAACAGAAAATTCCTCAAAAAATGATTAGTTTTCATTTTTTGTTTATGTATTCCTAATATCCAGGTAGAGGTCCTGGCACATAATAGGTGTTTCAAGAATTCTTATTGTATCCAATTAAAATCTGATGATTTATTGTTGTTGTTGTTGCTTTTAATAGAGGAATTGTGGGTTTTCCCTTCCTTTACCAAAGTATCTCAAATTAAGCCTCTTGAATTTGATATCATAGTAGTTATACAATTCAAAAAATAGGATAAAACTGCCACATTCAGGCTGACAGCAGCTGCTGCATCAATCTGGTACATTCTTCAAAGTCTTTAATTTGGCCAATATGAGTTAGGATGGAGTGTAAAATATCATGTATAAGTTCCCCAAAATATTTGAACACTGGATGAATCTAACCTCAAATGTATAAATAAAGATATATTTTCTCATTGTTAGGAATCTTGAATTTATACTGGATGATTAAAAAACGAGAATTCAAAAATAGTAAGACAAATTTGTTTACTTATAAAGAAAAGTACAGGGTTTCATTTTGTGTGTACTATGTAAAGTTGCTATTTTTCCCCAATTATATATTGTTTATCATAGAGAAAATTACTTTCTGTGGCTGTGCATATTTGTTATGTTTGTTTTGCATTTTATATACAATAACAGTCAGAACTAGAATTATGGCTGGCATTACTGGATAAACCTAAAAATGCAAGATTTCTTCAAGAAATAGGATCATAGTATTATAGATTTAGAACTGAAAGGGACTAGCAGAAACTTTAAGTTCAACCTCATCATTTAAAACAATATTTTGAAAAATTCATAAAGTTTTGGGTTTTTTATTTTTTCAGAGAAGCTGGCTAACTTTTAGGTGGTACTTGTTCTTTCTGTATATCTGTCTCAAAAAAACTGGTTACTCTCAAGATTCAGGGAATATTCTAATTTACTTTAGGATTCTTAACCTTTTTTTTAATGTTTCTTTAATTGTTGTAAAATTATGAGCAACAAAAAAGAGATAAAATATACAATTCTATTTTTCATTGTTTTCATGAGCAATTCTTTTTCAAGGCACACATGGGGGTAGTTTGCATGGTTCTATGAAGCTGTAATCCTAAGAAAATAGTGCTTTATATTTGAAGTGTCTTTATAACTGGGATTATAATATTATATTCATAAGACAGGAACATTACATACAGAAAAACATTCTATACATATAATTCTGGACTAGAATAAAGAATTTCTGGGTTTTATTGCCAGTGATTCTAAGAATTCTTTGTGTGACTCAGAAAATTACTAAACATATCTGTGGTTCCTTTTCCCTTTTGCAAAGAAAAGCTAATTATACTTGCTAAATGTTCAACTTAAAGCCTGCTATGAAGATTAAGGAGATCTTCTTAAAATCTATTGTTGTCTATTATGGAGAATACCTTGAAAGGAAAAAAGAAAATACTAGACCAGGTCTTGCATATTAGTCAGATCACAGGTTAGCTTTGCACTTTAAGAAGCAGATGATGCCTATTTCTACACAGTACACTGACAAATTTACGAGATGTAGACAATAAATATGGGTAAAAAAAATGGACTTTCTACATTAGCAAATTAATTGTTTGGTTGTTACATTATCTCTGTGGTTTATATTTTCTTGGCAATTAGAATAAAAAGTCAAACTACCTAGATTTATTTGTTGTTGCTGCTGATAATAATAATAACAATACTACCAAGAATATACTAATATGTCTATAGCTATGTTTGAAAGGAAGCTAGGTGGTACAGAACATAATTTTGGGCTTGGAATCAGGAAGATTTCTCTTCATGGGTTCAAATAAAGCCTCAGACACTTGGTAACTGTGTGATCTTTAGCAGGTCATTTAACTCTGTTTACCTCAGTTTCTTATCTGCAAAATGAGCTGGAGAAAAGAAAAGGCAAACTACTCCAATATTTCTACCAAGAAAATCTCAAATGGGGTCACAGATATTCAGAAAGAACAGAAAAGTGACTGAATAAAAATAGTTCTGTTTGAGAGAATGAACCAAAAATGTAGCTCTATCAAAACCTACAAGGATTGAGATTCTCACAGCAAAGAAATTGTTCAGTGAGCAGCATAGAATATGCAATATTGGAATATTTCTCTATTTGCTGCTTTTATATCTATGTTCAATGTGCCAAAGGATATGGGGGATGGGTTTAATAAAGCCATACGTTTCCAGTATCAAGATTTTGAAAAAGAAAGAGAAGAGGGATAAAGTGAAGGAAGGAAGACTAAAGAAAGCAGGGAATGAAAGAAGAGAAAAAAGAGAAAGAAAGGAAACAAATGAGGGAAAGAAAAGGAAAGAAGGAAGGAAGGAAGACGGGGAGAGAGGGAGGAGGAAGGAAGGAAGGGAGGGAGGAAGAAAAAAAGGAAGGAAGGAATGGACAGAGGGAGGGAAAAAAGAAGTAAGGAGGGAGAGAAAGAGGTAAAAAATGGGAGGGAGGGAGGGAGGAACAAAGGAAAGAAGGAGAGAGGAAGAAAGGGAAGAAGGAAGAAAGGATAGAGGAAGAGAGGGAGGAAAGGAGGGAGGGAGGGAAGAAAAAAGGAAGGGAGGAAAGAAAGGAAGGAAGAAAGGGAGAGAAGATAAGGAGGGAGGAAGAAGGGAGAAAAGAAAGGAAGGAGGGAGGGAGGAAGGAAAGAAGGAAGGAAATAGAAAAAATTGTTTTTAATGTGAAAACAAAGGAAATAAGAAAAAAATTGAAGTGGCAAAAGGTAATTCTGATCTACATCAGGAATCTAGAAAAATATAATGAAAGGGAGACATAGAAGAAGTAGCATTTAATACATGGAGGATATGAGACACATGAACAAATATGAGACTCCAATAACAGAGCCTGGAAAATCTAAAGAGGAGGAAGCTTCTTTTTGACAAGGAAAGAAGCAGTGGATCCACAAGAATTTTCAGGTAAAAGCTCAACTTGAAATGGAAGATCTGTAGTAATTGTAAGTAAACATTCAGGAAGCAGAAGAGATTAAAAAAAAAGAATGAACAAAATTTATGTGAAGACAGATGGCGGCAGAAATAAAAGGGATATTATCATTGTGGTTTATTACTTACCTTGTAGTCAGAAAGTGGAAAGTGATAGAAAACAATTCATAAACTTAGCAACAAAAGTATGATATAATGGTGATTGGAATATTTATCCATATAAACTGTTGCAACTCTCTTCTCTTTGCTAAAAGTAGAGTAACTAACACTTTCTTGACATGTCACAATAAATTCATATTTATAATAATAAAAGATGTAATGTAAAGACATTTTATTTTGAATCTGATTCTTATCAATAAGGAGGAACTGGTTGATGGATAAGTAATGAGGAAGGAGAAGTAATTAATTCATCTTAGAATTTTTAAAAGATAGGAAACCTGTAAAACAAAAACAAAAACAAAAACAAAAAAATAAAAAAAAAGAGGTGGGGGGAAGAAAAGAAGAAAAGCAGACAATTTTACTTTTCACTGTTTTTCAGGAAACACTTGGAGGTCATGTGCATGTTTGATAAATTGTAATCCTATGAAAATACTGCTTTATATTTGAAATGTTTTTATTACTTGGGTTTCAGTATTATACTCCTAAGATATGAATCTTACATAGAAGTGTTTGCCATGCATGCTAGGTTTAGGGGACTAGATTTCAAAGGATTGATATCAATAGGTATAATAGAATGTATTAAAATTCTGCAGAAAAAGTCTGACCAAAAGGAATGAGATTTTCATTCTCAAAAATAGGTAGTGGTCATGATCAAGACATCTAATTCTTATGAAATTGCAAAAGGGGAGTTAACTAAAAAGACCAATGTGTAAGCAATGGGAATTCATCAATAAATTTGGATTTTTAAAAACCAGATATTTAATATGAAAACAAAGAACATTAAGAGGATGAATAGAACAAAACAAAATAAAAGAATAGTCTCCATCATACTGAAGATCAGAATATACTGAGCTGAAGAGTAAAGTTACGGTTGTGTAAATTCTATGCCAAAGTATTGATATGACAATATCTCCTTATTGGTGGAGATAAAGCAATGCCTTACTAGAAAAGTAGGGTAAAAGTGGTGAGAGACAGAAAGCTTCAATTTTCAGTAGTTTCCCTTGCCTATTTTTGGGACCAATCAAGCTTCAGGTTTTCCTCAAGTTTTGAGTTAAAGCAGATAGATTAAATTCTAGCCTGTTATCCCTGTTCTCTTAAAAGAACAACTTCCTGGTTCCCCTCCAGGCAGGAGCAAAAGTCTCTCTTGGAGAAAGTGAGGGAGGCAGATAATAATAAGTTAGATATATCTATTCTACCTCCCTTTGAGTCACAGCAAATGAGAAGACCTCACCAGAGCTGGACCCCCTTGCATGTTGGACTCCTTTCTCTCATTTCAACTATAGATGCAAAAAGGAGGATAGGTTTTAAACCTAGGAGAATAAGGATTGAAGACTTCTTTCAGGTAAATGGTATAATAATAATGAATGCTAAAAAAAAGATGGATGTTTGAATTAATAAACAATTAGAAAAGCAAATGATGAGGATATGGTTTCTGCAAATGAAGCTGACTTCCTTTTTTGATGGGTTTAAAAGATTGATATGTGCCATCCATTCTGGAGAGCAATCTGGAATTATGCCCAAAAAGTTATCAAACTGTGCATACCCTTTGATCCAGCATTGCTGCTACTGGGCTTATATCCCAAAGAAACACTGAGGAGGGGAAAGGGCTCTTTTTGTAGTGGCCAGAAACTGGAAGATGAATGGATGTCCATCAATTGGAGAATGGTTGGGTAAATTATGGTATATGAAGGTTATGGAATATTATTTTTCTATAAGAAATGACCCGCAGGAGGAATACAGAGAGGCTTGGAGAGACTTATATGAACTGATGATGAGTGAAATGAGCAGAACCAGAAGATCACTATACACTTCAACAACAATAGGAAGATGTATTCTGATGGAAGTGGATATCTTCAACATAAAGAAGAGTCCAACTCACTTCCAGTTGATCAGTGATGGACAGAAATAACTACATCCAGAGAAGGAACACTGGGAAGTGAATGTAAACTGTTAGTACTACTGTCTATCTACCCAGGTTACTTATACCTTCGGAAGCTAATACTTAATGTGCAACAAGAAAGTGGTATTTACACACATATATTGTATCTAGGTTATATTGTAACACATGTAAAGTGTATGCGATTGCCTGTCATCTAGGGGAGGGAGTAGAGGGAGGGAGAGGATAATTTGGAAAAATTAATACAAGGGATAAGGTTGTAAAAAAAAAATTACCCAAGTATATGTACTGTCAAAAAGTTATAATTATAAAATTAATAAAAAATGCTTTTTCTGCAAAAAAAGGATTGATATGTGAAAAATGCGATAGATATAATATATCTAGATTTTATCTAAGTGTTTGAGAAAACCACTCATATTATTCTTGAAGTAAGGATGTAGAGCTACAATTAGGGGATTCAGAAGTAAATGAATGTCCCGATCCAGTGATTCATTGTCATCTAGGAAGGATGTTTAAAAGTACTGCACTATGGAAAGTACTTCACTTTACTGTTTAATCTCTGAATTAATGACCTAGACTAATCCATAGATGGCACATTTATTAGGTTTGTAGAAGACACTAACCTGGGAATCATAGCCAACACAATGGATTAAAGATTCAATATTCAAAAGTATTTTGATACAATAGAATATTAGACAAAATCTGAGTTGGAAATTTTCAGGGAAAAGACTCAAAAAATCAACCTCCCAAAGAAAAAATGACTATACGGTAATTCATTTGCATAAATTTAGTAGTTCTAGTGAACTAAAAATTCACTGTCAACATTATAATATTGACAGATAATAAAACCAACCAACTCTTAGGCTACATAAAATGAGACATAATACAAAGGGAATTGATAATTAATTTCTTTCCCTGTTGAGTAAGATATATTTCTATATTCAACTAATTATGTATATTATCCCCTTTTTTGGGCCAATACTGAGGAAAGTAAGGTGATACCCATCATCCACCCTCCCATCTTTCCCTTCAGTGTAAAAGGTTTTTTGCGCCTCTGCATATAAAATAACTTATCCCATTCTACCTCTCCCTTCCTTCTGCACTCAATGTACTCCTCTTTCTCCAACCTTTATTTTTATGTCCTTCCCTAAAATTCATCACATACCCATTACCTCTGTCTATGCTTATTCCTTTTAGCTATACTTTCACTGGTACATTTTTGAAGAATTATGAGTATTATCTCCTTATGTAGGGATGTACATTCAGCTCCATTAAGTCCCTTTCATTTCCTTTTTTATCTTTTTAAGATTCTCTTAGGTCTTGATATTATAGATCAACTTTTTTGTTCAATTCTAGTCTTTTCCTCATGCAAAACTGAAATCTTTATATCTCATTTAATGACTATTTTTCCTTAAAATATTATACATAATTTCACTAGATAGGTGATTCTTGGTTGTTGTCCTAGCTCCTTTGCCTTCTGGAATATTACATTTCATGATCTCTGATCCTTTAATGTTGCAGTTATTAAGATTATGTAACCTTCATATTTGAATTATTTCTTTCTGGCCACTTGCAGTATTTTTTCCTTGACCTGATAGTTTTGAAATTTGGCTACAATATTCTTTGGAGGGCTTTTTTTCTTTTTTTTGGGGGGGGAGGTGATTGATGGATTCTTTTAATGCCTATTATTCCCTCTGGTTTCACAATACTTGGGTAATTTTCCTTGATAATTTCTTGAAGACTGCTGTCCAGGTTCTCTTTTTGGATATACTTTTCAGGCAGTCCAATGATTCTGACATTATCTTTCCTGGATCTAATTTCCAGGTCAGTTGTTTGTTTGTTTTTTCCAATGAGGTATTTTTAGATTTTCTTCTATTTTTAAAAATTCTTTTGAATTTGTTTGATTGATTCTTGGTGTCTCATATAATCATAAGCTTTCATTTATGTAATTCTAGATTTTAAGGAATTATTGTCCTCAATTAGCTTTTGTACTTCCTTTTCCATTTGGCCAATTCTACTTTTCTAAGCAATTGTTTTTCCAATCTGTTGACACTTTTTCCATAACTCTCTGACAGTATTCTTGTTTCTTTCCCATTTTTTTTCTTCTACCTCAATTATCTGATTTTAAGCTCCTTTTTGAGCTCTTTCATGAGTTCTTTTGAGCTTGAGACTACTTTCTATCTTTCTTTGGGGGCTTTGCCCATTAGATTTTTGTTTTCTTCTGAGTTTATTTCTTGATCTTTCCTGCCACCATGATAACTTTATTTCTGTCAGATTCTTTTTTTTTTCTCAGATTTTTTGACCTTTTTCCTATCTTTTAATTTTGAATTCTATTCTGGGAGTAGAAGGGCCTGTTGTGACAGAGGTTTCAAGCTCTAGCTATTTACCTGGTAATGCAGGACTATTGCCTTTAGGCCCACGAGGTACCCTTGTGTCTGTTGCTGCACTGAGGAGGTGGGATGGGGGATTCCTGGTACTGCTGAATGCCACAGGGATCTGCTGAGCTGGAGTCCTAGTGCTGGCTTCTGGCCTGTGTTGAGGCCAGTGGTGTTTCTGCTGCTCCCTGGGACTATACTGAAGCCCATAAAAGCCTGCCCATTTTTTTGCCAAAAGCTGTGCTGAAACAGGTGGCAGTTCTCCTGATGGTCCTCAGAGCTAAAATCTGTAGAGTGAGGAACATGGAAAAGAGGGAGGAGTCGGGGTCCTGTAATGGCAGCTGCCTGCTCCACCACAGTGAGATTCAAGATCTCCCATTGTTTGCTAAGGTAGAGCTTACTGCTAGCTTGCTCAAATGCTTCCTGTCCCGAACTGTGTTCCCCTTTAACCTGAGTGATATAGACCTTTCTAATCTATCTTCCAAATTTCTTGGACTAAAAGATTGTTTCACTCAGTCTTTTGGCTGGTTCTTCTATTCCAGGATTTTTTTGGGGGGGCACTATTTCATGGTTATTTGGAGGTGAATATGGGAGAGTTACTACAATTTATTGCTTATTTCATCATCTTGGCTCCCAAAAACACCCAGGAAGGAATAATTCTGCTTGACTTTATCAGATCATATTAGTCCTACATGCCATTTTTGACAAAAATCATTATTAACCTCAATAATTTCATGAGGAAGGCAACCAGAATGCTATAGACCTGTGATATATAAAGAACAAAGAAATTTGAGATTTTTTTTTTTTTGGCCTAGAAAAGACTTATAATGATCATGTTCTCTTCTGCCTGTATTTGAAGGGATGTTATATAAAGAAGGTTTAAATTTGTTCTGCTTGTTCCCACAGTGATAATCTGAAAGAGGCTTGATATAAAGCAAAATTTAGTAACAACAAGGTCTATCCCATAGTGAAATAGATGACTTCAAGAGGTACTGTATCCTCTGTCATTACAGATATGTACACAAAATCTGGAAGATCACTAATCACACATGATATCAGGAGGATTCTTTTTCAGGTGCTTGAATGAATTAGATTAGAGATTATCTGAGATCCCTCTCAACTTTGAAACTGATTTTGGGATTCAGTGGAAGTTTACACATTGGGATTCTAATGTGATTTGTTATCAAATTAGGCATCTTATGGGTGCTCAAGTTGCACTAACAAAGCAAAATCTTACAATCTTAAAAAAAAAGAACAAATAATGTTGTTAAAATAGGGAAATATGAGATAAAAATTTTAATTTAGCTTCTTGAAAAAACAAACATTAGCCCTTTTTGATGACAGACGTGGTTCAGTAAACATGAAATATTTTCAACATCTCTATACCCAGTATAAATTGGAATAAATTCAAAAGGCAGTTTATTTTGATGCTTATCACATAACTTGGAGATAGTGGCAACACTAATAAGCATTAATAACATACTTAACGAATGTCAATATGTTTATCATTTTTTATCTAAAATTTACCTGGCTTTTGAGATCATAATAACTAGCACCTCAGTTTCCAGAAGGCAAAGCACTTATTTACAAATTATCTAATATTATACTACTCTACATAAGGTAGAGAGGTACCTTAGAGTTCTGAGAATGCTAATGCATCTCTCAGTTCCTAATTTAGCTCCAGAAAATAGTCTATTTATTTTTAGGAATATGCTGATAAATATGCATTCACAAATAAATACAATCATATATAGAGACTATTACATCATAAATGCTTCATATTTTGATCATTGCCAAAAAAGCCATCTTTTTGTGAGTATATAATATAGGTATGAAGACTGAATTTAATTATATGGTTTGTGGCCCTTATTTATAAATGTGGGTGATGTTTTTACATAGCCTGATATGTTTCTGCTGCCCCTGAGCATCTTATAGAGAATTTTAGATTTTAATCGTCTATGGCCTACTTCACTTTAATTATTAAAATCTTTGTCATCTAATTCTGTAGTCCACATCTAACTCAGGCAATAAATGTTGCTGCTAAATGAGCCATAAACACACGAATATGAGATCATAACCAGGAGGTCTATGCAATTAAGCTTTAGGTATCTTAATTTATTCTACTGATTTGTTTCTTAGGTTTTTCATAAAGGATTAGGTTTTTCCTCTTACTATGGATATCAATATTGCCCTTATTTTTTAACTGATGATGTTTCAAATTATATATATATATATATATATCTACATATATATAAATATATATGTATATATATGTGATATTTTATCTATAATGCCAAACATCTCAAAATTCACTTCTTCAGTGTTAACTCCCAACATTGCATCATTTCCACAAACTCTTTGATTTCCCTGTCTTTTTCATACTCTGCTATCTAAGACCTTCTTTAACTCTGTCAGCAACTCGCTATACCTCAGCTTCCTCCTGCTGGATGCTTCAAAGACAGAAATTCTTTTTTTTCTGAGTAAAAGTACTTTCCCTCCCCCCCCCAACCTCCATGCAGCTGACTGAGCATTTGATCCTTCTTTACTGAGACTTTTTCTTTGTTCAAAAGATAGCTTTTTGAAATGACTTTTTAAAAAAATCTCTTTTGCTCACTTCTGAGCTTAGCAATTACTTGTGGAAAGAAGGGTTATTTTCATTTAAGACTAACTAGTTGCCCCTCAAGTGAAAATATGATTTTCTCCTTTTTTAATACAATATTTTCTTTTTCTGGGCCAGTGTAACTTCCTTCACTCAATATCATATATCTCTACACTCTAATGCAAATTACTGCATTTCTCAAGCCTAGGGTTCAAAAATCTGTGAGGATTCATAAAGAAGTTTCAAGGTCATTCGTTCCAAGATTAGTCCCAGAAGCAATTTATTAGTGGTAGTGGGAAGGATAACAAACTGTATGTTATATGACAGAGTGAGTTGGTCTCCTCAACTTTTTCTATTACAACAATATTGGAGCTGGAAGAAACCTTAGAGATTAATTATATGAATATTTCATTTTATGGATAAGTAAACTGAGTCCCCTTGTTCAAGGCCTTAATAATAAATCTGTGCCATAGACTTGTTTCTAAAACCACCTGACTACTAACAGAATACTTACTATCTATATAATAGATAATATATATTTCCCTCATTTTCAGCTGGTAAATGCCTTTCTAAAATGAGAGAGGGTCAAGGCTGAAAAGTTCCAAAAAGATAACAAGTAGATAAAATTCCCACAGAAACTGTTTCTCACCAAAAAAAGGTGAACAAATGTAGGAAATAAACTTGTTCATAGGGCATCCTAAGAGACAGGTCAAAGCATCAGAGAAGTTTATTGTATATTTTGATAAACAGCCTGGTGTGGTGAGTAGACTGCTAGATCTGAAGCCTGGGAAACCTGAGATATACTAATAACCCCAAGTGACTTTGATGGAAAATTTCACATTGCAAATTTCTATGCATTCTCCATGTACCATATATATGTATGTATGTATGTGTATATATATATATATATGTATGTATGTATGTGTGCATATATATATGTATATATATATATATATATCCATGAATAGTATATTTAATAATCATGTTGTCCAATGATGTTTCTAGTTTAAAACAAATAACATGATTTCCAAGGATTATTATGTTCTAAACAAAGGCAGTATAGCAAACTGTATAGGGTATGTTATAGGCAGAAAAGCCTGGTTTCAAATCCTGTTTCTGGTTTATTAGTTATATGTCCAGCCAAATCATTTAAGCTCTCTAAGCCATGTATAAAATGGAGATAACTATATTACTTTTATGAGAAGGGTTGCTGTGAGAGCTAAATGACAACATATGTAAAGTTATTTGTATAATTTAAAGTACTATGCAATTTTTTTGTTTGTTTAGTCATTTATATTCATGTTTAATTCTTCATAACCCCTGTTGGATTTTTCTTGGGAAAGATACTGGAGTGGTTTGCTATTTCTTTCTCTAGTTCATTTTATTGATGAGAAAATTCAGGTAAACAGAGATAAGAAATTTGCTCAGGCTCACATAACTAATAACTATATGAGACCGAATTTGAATTCATGTCTTCCTAACTCCAGATCTAATTCTCTTATCTACTGCACTACTTAGTTGCACCATGCAAATTTAATTTTTATCATATCCAGGAAAAAGTTATAGTGACAAACCCTGCCCAACTTTTTCTCTTTGTACAATTTTTCTTCCTTTCTCCTACCATAATGATTTCCATTATGATATCTCCCATATCACTGTGCAATTCATCAGTGGCTGTTTAGGAAAAAAAAAAAAAAAAAAACTAAATAAACAAACAACTGCCTTGTTCCTTTCTTCTCTTATTTGTATCGTCTTCAATCCAACCCATCCATGCCCCTATACAAACCAGTCTGATTTTCCTACTGCCTTCTGGAATTTTCATTCTATAACAAATCCCCCTTTATCTTGGACCTCTTTCTCTCACATGCTTTATCTATTCGCTTTCATAGAGACTTGGCTCCTATAGAATGATAGTATATCATCATTTATACTCTATCAGCTATACCTCTCACACTACAATCACACAGTTCTTTTTTTATAGCTTTTTATTGACAGAACATATGTACGGGTAATTTTTCAACATTGTCCTTTGCAATCACTTCTGTTCCAGCTTTTCCCTTCCTTCCCTCCACCCCCTCCCCTAGATGGCAGGCAGTCTCATACATGTTAAACATGTTAAAGTATATCTTATATCTTAAATATAGTATATGTGTACATATTTGTACAGTTCTCTTGCACAAGAAAAATCAGATTCAAAAGATAAAAATAACCTTGGAAGAAAAACAAAAATGCAAATAGTCCACATTCATTTCCCAGTGTTCTTTCTCTGGGTGTAGCTGGTTTTGTTCATCATTGATTAATTGGGACTGAATCGGATTTTCTCATTGCCAAAGATATCCACTTCCGCCAGAATATATCCTCATATAGTATTGTTGTTGAAATATCACACAGTTCTTTCAGGGAAAATAGCTAAATTCCTGGTCCTCCATTGTCACTTCCATACTCTCCCTTTACTTCCCTTACCCAGTAATCTCCTCTCTTTTTAAAATTTTCTAACTGTATGATAGCAGTTGTATTATACTGACTTCCAGGTTCTTCTTTTCTCAATTAGATCATCATCAAGCTCATCATCTTTTTATTCTGCTGAATTCCTAAGTCAATACCATTGGACTTTACTATATTTTCATGTTCTCACAAACTCCTTAACTTCTCATTTCCACAATCTCCTTAAATCCTGTGGTCTCCTCTTTCAACCATACAAATACTCATATCTTGCCATTGCCCCGAATATTTAGTTTCCAAACTAGAAACTCATATTTCTCTATCTTACTTAATAAGCCATTAGCCTGATCTCACTTTAGTCTCTTCCTTCTCCAAACTGAATACAATAGTTAGCCCTTTCAACTTTATATCATTTTTTTTTGGTTCTTTAACCCTTTTACTACAGCTGCTCTTTTTGTACCAAACCTTAGATCTGAATTACTTTGACCATACATCTCCTTTTCTCCTTATAGGTAGTGACCTTGCCTGAATACATTCCATATTCTTATCACAAGTGGACCTTCAGTTCAGCAAGAATCTCTAATTGAGTCCCTAGATTGCTTCCTTCAGAAGCTATTTCAAGTTACTCTTTCTTTCTCAAGCCCTTCATATCTCCTTCTTGCTCCCTCCTTTCTCAGCTGAACAAATTTCCTCTTGCTCTATTGAAAAAAAAATTGAGGCTGTTCAATATGAGTTCCTTCCATCATTATCTTTATCTCAAACTCTCTCATGTACACTCCCTCTCCCCCTCTCTCTTTCTCTCCCCTCCCTCTCCCTGTCCCTCTCCCTTCACCTCCCTTTCTCTCCTTTCCTCCATCCTCCCTTGCCCAAAAATTGGATTCTCAATCACTATCCTCTAACATTTTCCACCTTTCTCTACTTTACATACATATTAATATATTTTTTCTTGAATAGTTACAATCAATTAACAATCCTAAAAAAAAGATAAATTTTGTAATATTGAGTTCTGAGAGTATTGTCAAGGAGACAACAAATGATTTTTCCAAAATACCTCTTACAAATATTGAACAGTATGCTTACTAATGCTGCCTCATTCATTTTTTAAAGTTTTTGTATACTTGGCTCCTATTGTCTATCCTATTTAGCCTTAAGCTAAACGGTAAATGAAGTGTCCATATGACAGCTTATTCTGCAGAACTGGCACCTGATAATTTATTCAAGAGTTCTACCAGTTGAGTAAACAGGTTTTCCATGCATCATTTTAATAGTGAGTATAAGACTAAAGTCAGTGTCCTAGGATTCTTATATGAAGCTACTTATTCTAAAGTTAAGATTGTATATGGATGGGATCATCTTTAAGTGTCAGCTCTATTTACATGAACTTATATTTGCTAGGGGTCTGACAAACTTTCTGGGGTTTAATAACAAAGACTACATCAAGTTGATTTTTTTTTCAACAGCAACAGCAATAATAGTAACAAACCCACTTTAAGATTTATAAAGCACTTTCCTGACACAAACCCTCTGGATGAACAGAATGTAAGCATTATTATCACAATTTTACAGTGCAGGATGGCTCTGAGAATCAGAGATTGTGTTATCTAATATCACATTAACTAAATGTTTCAGATACAAGCCTGACCCACATTTTATTTCCTAGGTACAGTTATTTGATAGGGAAGTTGGGGATAAGAAGGATGCCTATCTAAAGTAGTGGCTAATGAGAACTCAGTATATAAAATATTTCTTAGAGTAAATAGGAATTCAGAGACTTGTCTAAAGTACTACTAATTAAATCATTTGGTGTTTTGGTCATTGATTTGAAAATAAATCCAGAAATCTTTATGTAAATTATTATGTGTATTATCTTATCACTTGCTTTAAAATCATTCTTTTATATCCAATAGAAATCTTTTAATGGTTCTGTGGGCATAATTGCAAGTTGTCTGGAAAATGAGGTCCCTGTTAGGGAACTACTTTTACTATTATTTTTTCTGGGAATTTTTATGATAAGATCTCACCATTATATCTAAACTAATTACAATGAAAAAGGCAATGGATTTTTGTTTTAATATTTTTGTTTTTATTTTGTTTTCTGGGTAATAGAGTTCCTGGTCAGAAAGATGCTTGGAGTCATTCTTTCCTATATGGGACAGGTGATGGTTAATAATATTTCTTTAATAAGTAATGTTTTAAATGAATAAGTAAAATTGCCAAAAAATTTGGGTCATGGAAGGAAAAAGTTGTTTTTGTTGTTATTTTTGTTTTTGTTTTTGTTTTGTTTTGTTTTTTCCTGAGGCAATTGGGGTTAAGTGACTTGCCCAAGGTCACAGCTAGGAAGTGTAAAGTGTCTGAGACCAGAACTCAGCTCCTCCTGACTTCAGAGCTGGTGCTCTATCCACTGCACCACCTAGCTGCCCCTAGGGAAAAGAAATTTAAAGATTTTTTAAATGCAAAATGTTTAATTATTATAAAAAAATCTTGACTTATAGAGATACTGGTAGCTCCATATGTGTTATCGGTAAAATAATAATTTTATCATTTCCCTAATATATCATACTAAAGTTTCTAAAGAGCTTTATATACGTTATCCTGTTTGATTCATTACTAACAACTTTGCTGTATTTGACAGCTCAGACTGACATACAGAATAATAAATTATTGTATGGCTTTCTACTGGTTTGCAAAAATAACAATAAAGATATATTTTAGCACATTCCTATAAGACTAATGAATCACAGGGGCAAATGTGCCATCAAAATAACCCTTATTTAACTGGAATAATTATGTTTTACTGTTTTTTTTTAATTGTCTCAAATTTTTATAGGCCTTTATAAAATTACTAACATTGAATAAAGCTCAGTGCTTGGTTACCTTTGCTCTACTTTTAAATAGCCCACCACAAACTTAGTTCCTCTAATAATAAGAAGTACATACTTGCTGAAGAAGAAAAAAAAAGAGTTGTTAATGTTTTTACTGTGACATATCATAAATTCCAATCTTCATTTTCTAAACTGATGAAAGCTAAAGAAATGGAGATTTTATGTATGGGATGGCCTGTCATCAAGGGGAGGGAGTAGAGGGAGGGAGGGGATAATTTGGAAAAATAATACAAGGGATAATGTTATAAAACAAAAATTACTCATGCATATATACTGTCAAAAATTTATAAATAAAAAATTAAAAAAAATAAAAAGAAATGGAGATTTTTAAAAAGCTATGGAGGGGATGCAAAAAATATTTAACCAGAAGTCTTCAGGTCTTTAAGGTCAGATTGATCTTTTCCTGGATAAAATTACAGGTAGTTTAAACTCTTAAATTTAAATTTTACAGATGTAATTTGAAGGTTAAATAGCTTACACTACACTAAGCCTATACAATAGAGAGGCAATATGAAGTAGTCGATAGACAACTGGGCTAGGAGGCCAGTCAGATACTGAATAATGTGCTTGTAAGAGTTAGTCTAAAGATTCTAGTTGAAGGAAGAAAGGGAGGGAGGAAAGGAGGGGGAAAGGGAAATAGAGAGGGAGGGAGGAAGGAGAAAAGAGATGGAGGGAAGGAAGGAAATGAGAGAGATAAGAAGGGAGGGAGGGAGATGAATATGAATGAAGCTTGCTGCTTAGAAATAAAATTATATATAGGGGACACCCACTGTAATACAGCCTGATTTTTACAATGATACTTAGAATTCAAATCCCACCATCCAAAGCATAAAAATTTCTTTTGGTAAAAGGTTTGTGTAACACTATTAATCTAAGAGAAGAACATTTCAGTCACTTGGTATATAAAAGGAATTTTCACTGTTATATTTATGAATCAAAATTATGCTTGGCATGTAACTTTTCTTAGATGTGAGGATCTAAGAAAGCAATTTTCTATTTCTTAGATCCCCAGTTCTAATTCATTTCTAAAGCTCCAAAAGACCACAGATTTATTTTTATTTTACTACTGCCCAAAACTCATACATTTATTAAAGTGGGGGTAGATTTTACCTTTTTGAACAATGGATGAAAAATACTTTACATATGAAAAAGTTTCACATGGATATTTTCTGAATTTACTGACACAAAAAAGGGGGAGTTATAGGTAACATTTTAAAAGAAATATTCACTTCATTCACTAAAACCTCAAATTCCCCAAACTAATAGTGCCAAGGAAGAACCAAAGGAAATAGGTAGATCTTGAACCTTACCCAGAAGGCTAATGGAGGGCAGTTCTGTCAAACTACTGGAAGTATGAGGTCTACTGAGAATACTCTGCTCTAGCTCAAACCTAGTGACTTTTTAGCAGTGTTCCAACTGACCTAAATAAACCACAATATAAAGATATAGTAGCAGACCTTAAAATAGCTGAAGGAAAAGACTGAAAAATTTTATAGACCAAAATCAGCATATTGAAATATGGAAGAGCGAGTAAAGTATCTGCCACTGTATTAAATAGAAATATATTGTTCTTTCTATAATATTGCCATACCTGGAAACAGAGGTTGAACTAGATGACCTCACAAGGATTCTTTCTATCCTGAATTTCAGTATTGTACCATAAAAACATTAATTAGCCTGTATTAACATACTTTCCAAGTGACCTTCAATGACATTGCCAAGTATAATCAAATATGCTTTATTACATAGTGAGTAATCATAATGAAATGAATGTCAGGCCAAGGACAGGGAAAAAAAGTTTTTCAGTCAAGAAAATTTGAATCAGTGAAAGCAGAAAAATAACCACACCCAGAAATGAATTCTTGTGCCATGAAAAGTTAGGAGTTTCTTCTTCTCTATTAGTTAAATTATGTAAAATAGTGGAATGAAGAAGGAAGAAAGAAAGGAAGAAAGGAGGAAGGAAGGAAGGAAGGAAGGAAGGAAGGAAGGAAGGAAGGAAGGAAGGAAGGAAGGAAGGAAGGAAGGAAGGAAGGAAGGAAGGAAGGAAAGGAAGGAAGGAAGGAAGGAAGGAGAGGAAGGAAGAAGAGAAAGGAAGAAGAAAGAAAGAAAGAAAGAAAGAAAGAAAGAAAGAAAGAAAGAAGAAAGAAAGAAAGAAAGAAAGAAAGAAAGAAAGAAAGAAGAGAAAGAAAGAAAGAGAAGAAGAAGAAAGAAAGAAAGAAGAAAGAAAGAAAGAAAGAAAAAGAAAGAAAGGAAAGAAAGAAAGAAAGAAAGAAAGAAAGAAAGAAAGAAAGGAAGGAAGGAAGGAAGGAAGGAAGGAAGGAAGGAAGGAAGGAAGGAAGGAAGGAAGAAAGAAGGGAACAAAGGAAGGAAGGAAGGGAGGGAGGGAGGGAACGAAGGAAGGAAGGAAGGAAGGAAGGAAGGAAAGAAAGAAAGAAAGAAAGAAAGAAAGAAAGAAAGAAAGAAAGAAAGAAAGAAAGAAAGAAAGAAAGAAAGAAAGAAAGAAAGAAAGAAAGAAAGAAAGAAAGAAAGAAAGAAAAAGAAAGAAAGAAAGAAAAAAGAAAGAAAGAAAGAAAGAAAGAAAGAAAGAAAGAAAGAAAGAAAGAAAGAAAGAAAGAAAGAAAGAAAGAAAGAAAGAAAGAAAGAAAGAAAGAAAGAAAGAAAGAAAGAAAGAAAGAAAGAAAGAAAGAAAGAAAGGAAGAAAGAAAGAAAGAAAGAAAGAAAGAAAGAAAGAAAGAAAGGAAGGAAGGAAGGAAGGAAGGAAGGAAGGAAGGAAGGAAGGAAGGAAGAAAGAAAGAAAGAAAGAAAGAAAGAAAGAAAGAAAGAAAGAAAGAAAGAAAGAAAGAAAGAAAGAAAGAAAGAAAGAAAGAAAGAAAGAAAGAAAGGAAGGAAGGAAGGAAGGAAGGAAGGAAGGAAGGAAGGAAGGAAGGAAGGAAGGAGGGAAGGGAGGGAGGGAGGGAGAGAGAACAAAGGAAGGAAGGAAGGAAGGAAAGAAAGGAAGAAAGAAGGAAAGAGAAAGAAAGAAAGGAAGAAAGAAAGAAAGAAAGAGAAAGGAAGGAAGGAAGGAAGGAAGGAAGGAAGGAAGGAAGGAAGGAAGGAAGGAAGGAAGGAAGGAAGGAAGGAAGGAGGAAGGAAGGAAGGAAGGAAGGGAAGGGAAGGGAAGGAAGGAAGGAAGGAAGAAAGGAAGGAAAGAAGGAAAAAAGGAAGGATGGAAGGAAAGAAAAAAGGAAGGATGGAAAGAAAGAAAAAAGGAAGGATGGAAGGAAAGAAAAAAGGAAGGATGGAAGGAAGGAAGGAAACAGTCATTAATGCATTGGGTGAAATATAACTTTTGAATTGTAATTATAATATTTATTGAAAGCAAAACTGGTCAGATTTTGTTAATGTTAACCACTTTTACTATTTTGCTTTCTTTAGTTATTTCTTTATAGTTAAATATTTTTCCTTATTCAATGAAGGCACAAAAGGAAAAAAAAAAAAAAAAAAAGAAAAAGAAAACTGTGACCCAATTTTCACAATCCAGAATTATTATAAATCCTAGTTTTAGGAACTTTTTTTTGCATGGGAGGGAATATTTTAATATAATAAAATGATAAAATTTTTAAAACAGATTTTACTTTGTGTTCTTTTAGACATGAAATTGGTTATGAATATAGATGTCTTCTGCACAAATTGTGACAGATTGTTTTAAATAGATGACAGTTCAGGAATTTTTTTAAGGTTTCAATTCACAATTGAGTATTTATAGTGAGTATAAGATTTTATCCTTTTTGCTCACACTTTCATTGAGACATTCAGGGAAAATAAAGAAACACTTCACTTATCCAAGGCCATTTATCAAATATCCTTAAAATATGTACAGTAAATCTGAAAGTCATAAATAATATAAAATTACTTTTGACCAGAAAAAATATTTCCCAAAGTCCATGCATTAAAATGTCTGCAATTTGCTCACAATTATGAAATCCATGCTTTCACTGAAAATTCTTATTACTTTAGATCCTAAAACATATTAAAAGAAACAATTTCAACCTCTAAACCTAGACATGCTTTTCCTTTACTGCAATGCTCTGCCATCCTCAATGCTCTTACTATACCCTTTAAATTGTGAACTAGATTAATGTACAAAATCTTATACTAGTATTTTATAAAAATAGAATGACTTTATCATTTGCTTTGGAACCAAGAGTTTTTTTTTTTAAACCTAGTTCAGATTTTGCTTATTTTAATTCAAGTATAACCAGTCTTCTCATTCATGTGTTCCAATATGAAGAAATAACTATTTATGATAGAACATACACACAAGTGAGAGAAGAAAATTGATAAAAGCACTACTTAAATTTTAGGGGATCTCTGATTACAAGTTTTTCCTTGTGATGCATATTTAACTGAAGTTGTTTTTATGCCATTTTAATTTTCAGAAAGGTTACAAAAGTAGTACCTGATTGAGTGATCAGCTATGTAATATCTTTTCTATATTTGCTTATCTTACTGAATAATGTTTATGAATGACAGGAGTAAAGATTGTTTTAACAAATGGACACATGGAAATATGTAAATGATATCATGATACTCCATCATCAAGTATAAGTGGTGATAAGAAGTCTGGCATACTTCATGGTTTTCTTTCAGAAACCCTAGATGCCTTATGGAAGTTTGGACTTTCAGCCAAATGAATCATAGCATGTTTGATATTGAAACTTATGCCCATATTCTTGGTTTAGTTCAAAACAGTGCTATAAAGATGTCCTTTATTTGCGCCTTTCCAAAATAAATAATTTTAATGACATTTTTCTTTATAAGAAAGAATCAGAAGGAAAGTAGAAAATTTCTGCACTTATCTGGACAATTTGGAATTAAAAAAAAAACACAATAAATTTCTTTTGAAATATGTGATATGGATAAAAATGAAATTGGATTTGTTAGGAAGAATTCATTATTCAAATAATTGATCCTAATTATCCATTTCATTATACATATAGAAATATAAATGGAATATGATGGTTAACATCTGTTTAATGAATTCTGGTTGGCTTAATTTCCAGTTTAACTTTATTTTTCCTGTGGTTATCCTGGTTAAAATAAAAATATGGGGCATATTCCATTAAATTTGCCAGCATACATTAACCAAATTGGGTAAGAACTCTATAAATCTACTTAGATACCTGGATACCTGTGACATAAGGCATATAATGAGTATAATAATCAAATTTCTTCTCTTATCCATACACTGAAAGTATTTGTGTGAAAATGTCACATTTTACTCGAGGCAGGATATTGGGCTAAAAAAATTATTCAAAATCTAAGACTCTTATTGAAGTTCCCACGTTTTATAAGTCATATGTATGTTACTTATGCTATTTGGGATGGTGAGAGAGGTAAGGCAAAGGGAAGAAGCCTGAATAAGGCTTTTTCTATATTTAGAAGTCAGTACAAATTTCACTTATTTAGTGTTATAAAACAGAAACTGAAGCTTTTGTGGAAAAAATGGAGAATTCTGTGGTCAAATCAGCTAGCAAGGTTAAAGCACCATCGCTTTATGGGCTTGGTGATAGGAATGCTGTGAATCAAAGCTCTTTGCAAGAAAGGATTAACTTCTCCACATGGGACTGTGTCCTATGACCAAATGTAATATGAGACAGCTTTGCCAGTAGTCTGAACTTTAATCATAATTAAACCACTGCCACAGAGATATTCCTCCTTATTACTTAAATTACATTATCATTTAATTCCCTTGATATCATTTTACTAAAGTGCTGGTAGATTAGGGTTATTAATAGGGGGGGCATGTATTTACCTAAATAATTTTAAGGTAGCAGAAAGTATAAGTAGACAAAAATTATGTCTTCTGGAATTCTAGTCAATAATTTAATATTTCCTATGTGAATTTAGTGGTTTTCTTAACATGCAATTTTTTTTTACACCATGGAATTACAAATAAATCTTAACTTTTATGTCCAGAAATAACCTTCCTAACTCATAGTGATTATGAGTCTTTCATGAGAAATTCTATTTGTCTCCTATTTCTAAGTATTGATTGAAATTACTAAGCTATTTGATTTTTTTAACCTACTAACATTGAAGGATATAAATACAATATTTCTCTTTGGCTTTACACTACTAAAATACTTATAGACACAAATCTGCAAAATATTACAGACTTTTATCCAGAGCAGACTATAAACAGAAAATTCCCTTTATTTTTCTGGAGATGAATTAATCACATTTATAAGTTGCACCCATTGAGATGCAATTTTAATGAGTAAACCCATAAAACATACATTACTCCTGCTTTACACTAGGAGGCATGTTTTTCCAACATTTTGGACCACCTCACAGTTGAAAGCATGGCATATTAATTTCTTAAACTTGTTCCATTTCCAGATGGAAATTATTAATAATTTCTATAAAAAAACATTCAGCAAATTCTTTATGAACTGAACTTTATTTTAAACTAATGAAATATATGCCAAAATAAGCAAAAAAGTCACTGCTTTCCACTTATCTTTATTAGTTAAATAAAATAAAAACACATCTTACTATATTCCTTTTATCATAAAGTAATAAAATAATTTTTGTTTAAAATGACTTTTATAATAAATTAATTAAATGCACAGGCAGGTATTGGGTGGGGAGGTTTATCTAAAGAAGATACTAAGGTCTTTATAAACCATTTGTTTTTACTAGACTTTGATACAATGATATTTTGGAAGTTTGCACCTTATTACACTGAGTATTAAAAGTAAGATAAAATAATGCCAATGATAACTATTTGAAAACTTTGCTTTTAAAAGGGATACAGGTTTAAGTGTTTCCACTTATTTCTATTGATATTTCTCTTTTAATAAGTATTCTATCAGATACCTTTAAATATTATGCTAATCTGTTTAAATTCTAGTGTAAACCTAAGTTCCCCTTTCATCTTTCATGATATGTTGATGAAATAATCATATTTTACCTCCTTCAAGATCTCAAACTGAATAACTTAACTCCATGATACTCATGAATAATAGTATTAGCAATAATAATATGGTAGGTTATTCATGTAATATATACACTATGATAATACTGTTCATTTATCTTTGAGAATACAAAACTGAATGACACATGGACTTAATTCTCAAAGAATTTACAATCTAATAGAAAAGATGGTGGAAGGAAGTTTATACAAATAAATAAAGGATTCTAAAAAAGAACAAGTTCAATTTCTTTCAGCAAACAGTTATTAACTCCTACTTTATGAAAGACACAATGTTGTTCTTTCCTTTCTGTTAATTAATGGTCCATGTGGATTTACGGGAGTGGGAAAAGGACTCTTCAATGAAGTTTTTGGTCTATAACAGAACTCATTAAAGCACTTTTGCTAGAATAATGAAATAAATGTATTCAAGAAAAATAAATAAATCAAGTATCTCTTTATTTTTACATGTCATGTTTTGGATTTATTTTAGTTTCCAGAATATTGGATTGGATGTATTTGTGACTGCTTTCCACATAGATAGCTCCCTGGGTAGCTACAGATTCGGTAATCTAACCTCTACTATGATATGATCTCCCATGAGGGTCAGGACAATCCCAAGGGAAGAACGAACACAACAGGTACCAATATGAAACCTCTTGACAATCTTCTTTGAATGTACATAATTAGAGAAAGTACTGTCTTAAAATGACAAAGCAGTGTGTAAGAAAAACTATTTATTGCAATACTGTGCAAACAACAGTTTAACTCCTTAAGCATGTACAGTAATTATATTTTTCCCTATAAGTTACAACTGATGAAATAACTCAAGGGTATGAAGGGAGGAGTTCAAGTGAGACTCTAAATTAATATTGGACTTGTCGGATATCTGTAGAGTTTTTAATGTCCTTATTTTTCCTCTTGTGTCTACAAGATTTCCTCATTCTCCCCTTCCAAAGAGAAGAATTGTTAGCCAGCAAGAACTTTAATTTTTTTTCTTTCTTTTTCTTTTCTTGAGTGAGTTTATTACTGGCAGAAAATTTTTCCCTATCAATATTGCTTTTCATTTAATATGTAATTCTAGCTTACAAATCTCTCTCATGGATTAGGACCAATGAAGGGGCTAATATTTTACAATTTTACCACTACTGTTCTAAACAGAGGTTAATTAACATAGTCCATTCAGCCTCTACTTTTAACATAAAATAATTCAATTATTTTTTCTTTACTACCTTCAGCACTTAAATCCAATATAGCCAGTTGCAAAATAATCATACTTTGTTGAAAATACAATTATTAGGGGCAGGTAGGTGGTGCAGTGGATAGAGTACCAGCTCTGAAGTCAGGAGGACCTGAGTTTAAATCTAGCCTCAGACACTTAACACTTCCAGCTGTGTGACCCTGGGCAAGTCACTTAACCCCAATTTCCTCAGCAAAAATAAATAAATAAATAAATACAATCAATAATAATATAAATAATAAAAGAGAAATATCAACTATAGCAAATATTTCCTATATGTAAAATTATCATAAAAAAGTATTCATTTAATGAACACTTATTGAATATCTATATTTGACGTTCAACTATATTGCCTGAGGATGCAAAGAAAAAAAAAAAAAACACAGGTCCCTTATTTTCAAAGAGTTTACAATGATGTAGAGAATGAAATAAGCATGCATATGCATAATATAAATGAGAACATAAGAAGTCCATACAAGAGGCTAAGCAAAAGATCTGTAAAGAGCCAACAAGATGATTCATTATTTTGATTAGGGAGATTGAGAAAACTTCTTCAGGGAAGATGGCATTTAATCTAGATATTTTTGTAGAAGTGTTTCAAAAAGAAGAGTGCAGGAAGGGATACAGTTGACCCCAAGTATGAAAGATAACATAAAGAAAGGCAAGGACATAAAGAGCACAATCTGAATTCAACTTATCAGGAGCAGTCATCCAATTCAACTGAATATGGAAAATATGCATGTTAAGAATGATGATAAGAGAAAATCCAACAAGTGTTTATTAAATGCCAGTTTTGTGTAAGGCAGTTTCTATTCCTGCCCTCAAGGAGCTTACAGTCTCTATATCAATCAAATGTCTCTCTAAATGCAAGTGCTGGAGTAACGACTGGCTTTGGACATTTCTACCTGGATTTCCCAATGGTATCTCTAAGTCAATATGTCCAAAATGGAACTCATTGGCTTTCTCCCAAAACCTACAACTGGTCCTAACTTCTTTATTTATGTTAAAGTCATTCTTATAGCTTAGATTTATTACCTCAGAGTCATCCCAGACATTTCCTCCATCATTACCCCTCATACCAATCAACCAACCAATTATCAAGTTTTATCAAGTTTGTCTCTATAATATCACTCTTATCTTTCTTTTATAATAATAAAAAACTCCCTTCTTTTACCTATAAACCCTTTATAATCTGACTTTAATTTACCTTTCCAGACTTACTATTTTTCTCTTTCCCAAATTATTTACTTTAAACTACTTTTTTTGTTTATCTTTCACATATATCACTCCTCATATTTCTGTGATTTTATATATTCTTCCATTTGCCCCAAATGTACTTTCTTCTTACTTCTGCCTCATACAATCTCTAGCTTCCTACTAAGTTCTACCCAAATGCTACCGACTATATGAAATCTTTCTTGATTACCAAAACTTTGTGATTTTTGCCTTTTAATTACTTCGTAAATATATTGCATATTGTATATCTTGTAAGAGTTGAACATTTCATCCTTCAATCCTCCTACCATAGAATAAAAACAGTAGGACTATTTTAATTAAATATTTATATCTCAGCTACTGGAAATAATTATCTAAATTACTCATATTTTACTAGTGACTGCACATGAGATTTCACTGGTATAGGACACTCATAGATGAGAAAGTCTTCTCTAAAATAGTACAGAATTGCTTTACCTTTGTGGTATTTAATAATTGGTCAGGGTCACACAATCAGTAAATGTTAGAGATAGGGCTTGAACCTAGGTTGTGCTAACATCAAGACCAGTATTCAGTCCTATACTGCCTCACATTTTACACAGTATTCCTTTATTTCATGAAAGCCGATTTAATGAATATAAACTTCTATATCTAGATAAATTTTTCCATTAATTAACAAATAAATAAAATAGTGTTGATTTTTTAAGCTATCTAGAAGAGAAAAAATTTTGAATATGCATGTCTAATTCAATCTACTGTGATAATTCACATAGGAAATCAGTATTTTATGCCCTATTAATGAATGTTATAACTAGCATTCATCACAGGTTTACACGAACTTAGACGTTAATATTTTCAAAGGTACATATTCTTATTCTATAAATAAAAATCATTAATAAAACAGTTAAATCACCTTTGAGAACCCTAAACTCAAGCTTTGTCTTTCTTCAAAAGCCATTTAACGATATATTATTTCTTGACAGACCGAATAGCCAAAATCTTGTTCCATTCTTTTTTGTTAGTGGAAAATGTATCTTGCTTTTGGCATATTAAAGGAATATTAGGTATAATTTTACTAATGCATTTTTCATCACTAAAATCATTTTTAATTAGTTCAGATGACTTGTAAAATAGAGGACTAACTAACCATTAACAGCTAAAGAAATGTAACTATTTTCATTCTTAAAAGGAATATAACTCAAGGAACATGGATTTTTTGATTGCATAATTCACATCTAACATTATTAGTTAATACAATAATTACTCTCATGCCCATGTGCTCATAGAAATTCCTGATTAAATACAATTTACCTCAATATTCCACTGTACCAATCTTGAAATTTTTTGAGAATTATGGTTTTAGGGGAATGATAGCATGCAGAGAATTTGGATTAAATTTAAATGATTGCCCTAATGGAATTATGACTATTACAGTTTCAGAGAAAGCAGTTATTACATTTATATTTGAATCTATGTTTATTTTTCTCTCTACAAATATACATGGAGACAATTAAGGTAACAAATAAATCAAATAATTATATACTAGGCATGAAAAGTAAAAAATATTTAGCTCTCTAAATATCTGTGAGAATGATCATATGAACTTAAAATCTCCACTGAAGAATAAAGTAGCTGATTGGACAAAGAGGGTCATACCACCAATGCATTTATGGATGTGCTATCTGATGAGGAAAAACACAAAACTTTATACTTATAAAATGTTTTCTTTTCTTAATTATTCTCTACCAATTTCAAACAGACTTCAGATTTCACCAATTAACACCGAGACTTAAAAACCCCAGACTAACTAGGCTTAATTAGCATTTTACAAAATATACCTTAATAGTAAAATAGAATATTCAGTCTCAGGTTCTTCAGTCTTAATCATCCAGAACTCAAATTCTGGGAGAAAGCAATAGAAGAATACCACATTTTTTTTTAAAAGGCTAACTCACCAGAATTGGGGTCAGAATTGCCATCAGCTTCAGTCCTCTTGTCCGGGGAGGCTTGGTCGTAGAATTCGTCCTGTGGCTGAACCAGAGGAAGAGGGTGTGAGATCAGGGTTCCACTACCCACAGGCTCATGGTCTCCTAGACCACTGTCACTGCAGCTTTCTTGGGAACCATCAGGGAGGTGAAACGTAACACGGCGCTGAGACTACAAAGAAGAGCACAGGACATACTGATTAATGCTCTTCTTTATTCAACAACATTGCATAGATTCTGTTATCTTTTAAAAAAAGATTTAATTGAATCTTAAAGTTTTTATAATCTTGTTTTGGTTTTGAAACTGGAACAAAGCATACACATTTCCTTTGAAATAAAAATTATTTATTAACATTCATTTTTAATGTTAATTTTAAAAGAATAAAATTTTACCTGTTGTTATATATTATATAAGAAAGGTACTAGAAAAAATTTTCCAATGAACTTCATTTTAAAATCACGGAATGTTTGAATAGTTTAAGACTTTGTAAAATGTGATAAGAATAAAATGACAATGATGACAATAAATTAGTGATGATTACATTTTATTAAATAGAAATAGGAAAATGTATTGCACAAGACTGACGATTTTTAAGACAATATCAATTTTAATTTTCTTGAATCAATAACATAATGTGATTGCATTATACTCCTAAGTCATTATGATGTGGACATTTCTAACATGAAAATTTAAGGATAGACAATGGGCAGGATATAAACTCAAATCATCCTATATAATTATCAATCATTTCATTCTTAAATTAACTGGTATAGGTTTTAATCATTGTGGTATCATAGAAAGATACAATAGGAAGAACTTGGTTCATGCCCAGAGATTGACATAATGTCTGGGTGACCCTGGTGATTTCTTCATGCTCTAAGCAATTTCAATGAGAAATTTTATAATTTTTCCTATTTTTTATTTTATCTTGATTTCTCATAAAGTGTCTGGTTTTCATTTGCTCAATTCTAATGTTTAAGGAATTACTTTCCTCAGTGCTTTTGTTCCTCACTCTAAGTAATTCTCTAAGACAATAAGATAGGAAGAAAATGCCTACTTGCTTTGGTAGATGGACTTTCTTAACCTATGAGTTCCCAATACCAATGAAATAACAGGTAAAGTTCCTGTCGTTATCACAAAAATAATTAAAATATTTTATTGCTGGTTTAGGTGAATTTATTATTAAATCATCATACTATTGTACTTACTGGCCAAATATATTGCTAAAATAGTAATCTTATAGCTGTACTGCATGTTCTTAAGCCACACTTTCCTTCTATATTTATACCATGGTGCCACTGCCAGATATGATCACATAAGCAGTCAACTTTAGGTACAGTCTCTAAGGAAATATAGCTACAATTCTCTGCATAGCAGTCAAATGGGCTTTTCACATGGCCACCTTTTTGACAGAAATATGAACAATCCTTCCTAGCTTTAAAAAAATTGAAAATAAATCTACTTATACTTCATCTTCTTATTCTTAAATTTCTCTTGAAGATATTTTATATATTTTATTGGGTTTTGTTTTTATTTTCTAAAGAAAGATAAATAGTTATAACCAAGATTCTGAGGTTTCAAATATTTAGATTTCATAATTATTTTTCCACAAATTGAAATAGAAAACAGTCTTTCTCATGGGTCAATGGTTCAAATTCAGCTCAAAGTAGTAATGACTGAAAGCTGATACCATTTTGATTACTATTCAGTGACCTATGTGAAATAAGGTGATAATGTCATTTCATTTCCTAATGAATTGGTGTCCACATCACATAAATTACAATTATAAATAGCACTAATTGGGTACTGTTTCTATAAATTTACAAATAGAAATAAAACTAATTCTTCCAGGGAGTTTTCATTTGGATAAAAATAGAATTGGAAAGTTGATTTTGTCCAAAACCTTTTTTGTCCGAGAAAGCCTCTCTTGAGTCCTCATAACCTAATGCTCAAAATTAATTTACATAAAAATGTCTTTCTAAGGAACTATATACAAGAGTATATATCTAGTGATTGGAATGGTACTAGATCAAATATTCTAGAATATAGTGCTGGAGGAGCCTTTTTTTTTTTTTTTTTTTTTGCTTTAAACCCTGATCAGCAAGAAAAACAAGTGGTTTACAACCAGACTTCTATAAAGGATAAATGCCATGGACATAAACAATATTTGGAAAAATAACTTGTATGTACAAAGGAAGGTATGAAACTTTATGGTATACTTTCTCCTAAGCAAGGTTCAAATTTTAATTTTGATCCTTAATTTTGGTTAATCTATAATTTTAACTGATATTTATAGTATCTAAGGATATACTCTGGTTTTCCAAAAATGGACCAGAGGTTCAGTCTTATCAGGATATAAGTTACTTCCCAAATGTCAGACTGGAACCTTCCAAGTTTACCCTGAAACTCAATATATTCCTTGCTATGATCCAGCTTTGTGAGAACTCCAAACCACTATTTTTTTTCCTAATGGCCTATGCAACACAGAGAATAAAACAAAATCAATATTTTTCTCTTATTCTATCTTAAATCATTCCTGAGCTCAGAAGAGATATCTTTAAGGAGATATTAATTCTTTCTGGATTTTAAGACAATTCAGTTTCTAGCACTTTAAATTCATAGTTTGCAAGATAGCAATTTTTTAAAATTTGCTATTCATATATCAAAATGACAGTGAGTTTGATAAGTTCAAAAAGTCAACAGTATTTTGAATAATAGTTTAAATGTTATCATTTACTATCTCCTACACTAGTTTCTTTGGTCGTGGTCTAATTTCTTATATACTTGAATTTGTGTGCTTTTTCCTCCTATATAACTGAGTTTATGAAATACTAAAAATACTTAATATGCACCTTCTCACAGAGTTTAATTTCCCAGCATATAGGCAAAGAATAAAGTATGTTACTTTGAGCTCATTCAACATATAGAAACAAATCTGTGTGTCTGATATTTGGGGGGCAAAATATATTACATGACACAAAACATATTCAAATGCATTTCATTATGCTGCATCTCATAGAGCTACTGCAGGATTTTTGCATATTTTTAAGCAAGGATTTTAAAAAATTCAGAATAAGAAATAGATTCAAGATATGTTACATTGATAAAGTATGTAAAACTTCTATATGGTGGTTTGCTTTTTAATATTTTATAAATATGCTTTGTGACACAAGCACTACTGTCTTAATTGACAGTACTGAGTATCAGCCATCATCCTTAGTGATGAACATTAAATTTTACTTTATGGTCTTGGATTATTGAATAGTCACAAAGTTTTGACTATAACACATTTATTTTGCAAACTTCTGTGCTTCAAGGTATTAGGAAATATGAAAGAAGAGCTAAGAAAGAAAAACATATAAGCAGTCTAATTCATATTTTTCAGAGCATATCCTATCTGCCTCCAGGGCATAATTTTATCATTTACTTGGGGGAAAAAAAGGAGGGGGTGGTGGTCACCAACCAATTGGTTTAGCAATAAAAAAAAAAAAAAAAAAAAAAAAAAAAAGAAGTGATCTATAGAGGAGTTCTTGTGAAGAATGTCACATACTTTTTTAGACTATGCCCTAGGGGAATGAATTAAGGCAGATGATTAAGGCCAAGAAAAAAAAAGTTCAAGAAAGGAAAAAGAAAGGGGAAAAAAGTAATGTTATACAACACTCTGATACTTTGTAGAAGAACATCTCCTTGAACTAATTGTTATATTTCTAAAGTCAAATTATTTGTGTATGCCCAGCATCTAGCACAGTCCCTGGCACTTATTTGGTACTTAATAAATGTTTGTTAATTGTTACAGATAAAATTTAAATGTAAAATGTATATGAGTTCAAAAAGCAAGGAGTGAATTTTAATCTATAATTATTATAATAGCAGTCAATACAACCAGGATACTGTCAAAAGTATTTCAGTAGATTAAACAGAAGATAAGATTAAATTGAAATTGAAAAGTCATAAAAAAGGTCTGGAACAGGATTTAGGAGCTAGAGATTTGAAAAGTACTCCTTGAGGTGTGGGGACCAAAGTGAATTAGCTCCTAAGGACTTTTCACTTTAATATTCATATATTAGTCTTTTGGGTAAGTCAACATTTGTACAATTTAATGAAATGTTACTTTCTGTCCTCCAAATTCTTTCTATGTCATAACAGAAAAAGAAAATCCAGAAAGATCATCTTATTCTATAGAGGGTATTCAACAGATGCTAAATTTAAGTAATTTCTCTGTTCTACATTTAGCCATGCATGGATTACTGGAGACTAACACAAAAGGAAACTGGATGTATTGGAAGACTCTTCTAAAAGGAAACTGGATATAATGGAGGACAATCCCAAAAGAAAATTGGATATCTGCAAATAGGCAACCTATAATGCTTGTCTTCTTTAGGGGAGAGAGAAAGAAACACCATTGACCTACTGGCCCAGGAAATTTTGCCTTATTGCCTAGTACTATGGAAATATGCCCAGACTGTTATGTGGAGGTAGTCCAACCCTGCCTGGCTAAGTTAGGATGCTGAAAGTTCTTACGTATATCCTTCAAGTTTTCCAAGACCCAGGAAGTTATCTTTTTGTATTTGTTTTAATAAATCTGCTTCCTCTCTATTTCATTTTCCCCACAGGGGAAAAAATGACATAGATTCTGACTTTTAAAAAAGGCTTAAAATATCCTATTTATCTAACCTGTTAACATACCGGGTTCTAGGTGTTTGAATGCCCTATAAACACACACACACACACACACACACACACACACACACACACACACACACACATGGTTTCATAAAACAAAAACAATTTCTGATTCCAGTGGTCATTAAAAACAATTTTTTTTAAAAGCAACATCTTCAAGTGAATATTGAATCTACTGTTATATATGTAGGGAAGCTGTTTATCCATGGAGTGACATAGATGGACATCCAGTCAGCAAACCTATATATGGCTATACTTTTCTGATTTTTCACATAATTACTAGTATACCCTTTGTATTCCAGATAAATAGTACTACTTAATGCTATTATATGAGCATATAATATTAAATGTATATCTTAAGCATGCATATATATTAAATATACATAGCAAATATGTATATATGTATTTCTTAATAGTACAATACTATTTTCTGTCTAAAATAAGCTATATTATTTTCTTATTAAACACAATATTCTAACATTTTTTTCTTACTTTGAAAAGAAAAGTAATAATTTTAAGTTAATGGGAAATGCATGAAAATACAACTGAATATAATTACACTTTAAATGTTGCCATGTTTAAGCTGAGTGTAAACTAATAATAAAAATGAATTTTTTCATATTTTACATTTGAAAAAATACAACTAAAGCTAGGAAACCATTTCCAAACTTGTGGTTCAGCGAATTACTGACTTTAGGGTGGGGGGGATTATGACCCACAAAGAATATGTAATATAGGATGCTTATACAGAATAAAACAGTATTGATGTTTCTTACTGATAATACATGAAAGTAGAACTATTTTTTGAAAAAGGCAATCATTCAGTTATTGTTAGTCTTGACATTAATATTCTTATGATGAAATGAATTCTGCTGATCTCTAAAATTCACAGACGCTCAGAAACTACAGGGCAGTTAGAGATCATTTAGTATATAGTAGTACTATTTATCTGGAATACAAAGTGTATAGTAGTATTCGATGTAAAAAATCAGAAAAGTATTGCCATATGTAGATCTGCTGAATGACTATCTATCTCTATCCCATGGCAAACAACTTTCCTGACATATATAACATCCACTAATTTTATACATAAGGAAAATTATTTATTCAAGAGTATTATTCTGGGGGAGGACAAGGGAGATAGAGTAGGATGATGGGAAAAACACTTGCTGTGCAATCTGGGTAAAAAGTCTGATGCTGATGTTTCCTACCTGACTAAGCTTAATCAAGTCACTTAACCTTTCTGATTTTTCTCATCTGTAAAATGAGAAGTTTGAATTAAATGACTTCCTCTATCTCTATCGTCTCCGGAATCCATGCATCTTTCTTGACTCATATTCTAGTAATTAAACAATTGCACATGTACATATAGATTATTTTTTCCCAGCAATTTTCCATGAGTTTTTCCAGAAGATTTGGGCCTATATCTTTGCTTTCACATAATACCCTTCAATCTTACAACTAAACATGATTAAGGAAGGTCAGTACTTGAGTGGAAGACTAGTTCAACAAAAGCCACTAAAAGTGGGTTTTTATAAAATTATAAGTTATTTAGCTGAGTTATAGGGGGGAAATTTTTCAATCTTCACATGGCATTTGGCATATACTGCTTATTCCATGGACTAAAAAATTATACGGACTAGAGTATAAACGAGATAGAATCAGTTTACTTGGACTTTTATTCTGGTTCTAACATTTATAACATATATAATATAATATATTATATATATAATATTATATATATAATATAATATATACATATATATTATATTATATATAATATAATATATATATATTCTGGTTATAACATATGCAACCCAAGTTACTTATTTAATCCTGGGAGGATAATATAATATTTTTACTACCAACCTCATAGGTTTATTGTTAGCTATTGTTTGTCCTTGGTTCTCAAAAAAGACCATGACATCAGGGGGGTGATGCCATGATATGCAAGTGAATTGGATTTAAGTGATGGAGAGCTATCCAAGGTCACCTGCTTCACTTTCCCCTTCAGAGCCATCTGGTTCCAGTGGCCAGATATAAATCAGGAAGACTGGAGATGGCCCTGGATGCAATGGGAGACTTTGGTCTTTTTAATTTAGGGTCTTCAACAGGTCTCAGTTTGACTGAGGTTGGAAAGAAATTTATACTACCAGCTTCATAGATTTATTGTTAGCACCATACTTTGTAAACCTTAAAAGGGTGGGAGGGAAATAGGGGAAGGGAAGAAGCATTTATTTCTTATCTACTCTAGGGTAGTCACTGTTCTAAGCACTTTACTAATATCTCCTCATTTGAACCTCACAATAATCTTGAGAGATAGGTGTTATTATTCCCCATTTTGCAATTGAGGAAACTAAAGGAAAGAGGGGATATGTGAATTGCAAAGCTAGTAAGAATATAGCCTTTAACATTTTGGTATTCTGACTCCAAAGCCAGCACTCCCTACATGCCAAAAAAATTTTTTTTAAAGTATTACATGTAGGTTGTTCTAATTCCAAATTTATTCTTAATTTAATTGGAGATTTACTGAATGACTCTCAAGAAATCTATTAAGGTAACCTTGTGAACATTTCCATACTTGTAAAACATAACTACTTCATTCAACACATACTTATTTGAAGGGAATATAGATTTAGATAATCACAAGGTCTAGATTTGAAAGAAATCACTTTATGTAAACCCTTAATTTTATAGCTAGAAACAGTAAGCAATTTTCTCATGAGCAAACAGGATTTATCAGAGCAGGAATCTGAATCTAAATTTACTCCATAGTTAGTTCTCTTCTCAGAAGTCATCTCCCTAACAAAGAGAAGGTGGCTACTCAAGAAACTGATTCATTTGGAATGAATGAGTAGGATGAAAAGAGATAGAACTGAATAGGTAAGTTGGTATCTAATCATGCAGTGGTCTTTAATGTCAAGAGGAAATTTTTTAATTTGACTCATCAGAATTTTCAAGTGAAGTAGAAATTGTTCTGGCAGTGGGATGATGAATTGGAGAAGGAAAGGAGTGAATCAGGGAAAATACAGACTACTGTGATAGTCCAGATAGTTAGAATTGAGGTATTTTTGTTGTGGCTATGGAAATGGGGAGGAGGAAAGAAGGGTAAGTGATGATGGATACATGTTGCCCCTATCAATGGAATGCTCAGTTTCTCTCCAATACTATTATCCTCAAATTAATCTTTCTGTTAAGCAATTATAATGTTACGCTCCGCTGTTATATTCCTCACTCATACTTATTTCCAATCAGATAGAAAGGCATGTAAATCCTACTTCCACAATATTTCCTATATTCATTTTCTTCTATCCTCTTGTATAACTTCTATCCCGTTTCAGGCCCTTATTACTCCTTACCTAGAGTATTGTAATAACATCTTAATTATCATCTCTGTCTTCAGTTTCTTCCATCTCTGATTCATCTTTCATACCAATTTCTAAATCGATATCTCTAAAACAAATAACTGACCATGTTATCTCTCAGTAATTCTCTACTGCCTCTAAGATAAAATACAAACTGCCTAGCTTGGTAATTACAAGCACCTTTAAGCTCTTTCCATCATCTTTCCAGTCTTATTTTAGGTTACTCTTCCTGATACACACCCCATTTCAACTTAAACTTGCTTGCTAGCTATTTCCTAACATTATATACTCCTGAACCTATTCTTTTGCTCAGTGGTTTCCCCTTATCTCTAATGCATTCACCTATACCTCTGCATCATACAATTCCTAGCTTCCTTCAAAGCACAACTCAGAGCTCACCTCCTACTGAGTCTTATCTCCCGATTATTACTATTACTCTCCACTTAAAATCATTTTATATTATTTTATGATGCTCTTTCTACTGTACCAAAGGCAGTTAGTGCAGTGGAAAGAATGCTGGATTGAGTCAGGAAAATCTGAGCTCAAATCTAGTGTCAGACATTTACTAGTTGTGTGAGGCTGAAGAAATCATTTAGTTTCTATCTACCTCAATTTCTTCAACTATAAAATGAAAATAATAACAGCATCTCTTCATAAAGTTGTTGTGAGGATCAAATAAATAATATTTATAAAGTTTTTAACAGGGTATCTGGTACATACTAGGTGCTTAATAAATGCTTGTATTTTTTCATTCCTACCACAATGTCTCAAGTGGGACATCAAGGAAAAGACCAATAGCAGAAATGTGTCCAAGCAAAGCTAAGTGAATTCCTCTGGAAATCTCAAAGGGATATTTACTTTTTTTTAGACATACAGTTTAAGTGTTTGTGTGCCAGGTACTTTCCAAGGTGCTGATCATTCTTCCATTTCATCTGAGAATGAACATGGATGGGCTGAGGAATAGTAGTGAGATACTTATTTGAAAATAGTGAGCATGGCTCAGAATTTTGGTAATTATATTATTTCTTATTGGGTTGCTGTTTTTTAGTTCAGAAGGCACCAGAGAAAACCTCAAACATATTTCTAAAGCTAAATGTTACACAGTAGGAGTACAGTATTGTATCTGTGTATACATAATATAAAGTGACTACATTAAACAGGAACAGCTGTTCCTGAATCTTTGCAAGCTAAATCTTTGCATCTATAAATTATGTGTACAGAAATAAGGAAGAAACAACACAGCAAGTGTTCTTTCCAACTGAATTTTCTATTATAAACAAATCCATAATAATTCAGTTTCTATGATACAGCAAGACTAGCAATACTAGTGATATCGTGATATTTATAGCATGAATATAGATTGGATTTGCAACTATTTAATTAGTAATTCTATTAAATTATCACTATTATCAACTACATCTCTCTAATTGTATCAAAGACACTGATGTATGCTCTCATATAATAATGGTTCTTGATTTTATATCTCTTAGCTTGACTGATAATTAATATGATTTTTTAAACGCCCACCTTCCTTTTAAGCTTTTAGTATTTATAAGGGAGGGTAATAGAAATCCAGCTTTATCCAGTGTCTTGAATCATGAAAGTTTCCAGCCATCTTAAGAGGAAATACAATGAAAACTGATGGCTGATGGAAATTCCCTTACTGCTCAGTTCTGTTAACTTTCTTCAAAATGAAATATGACCTGTGAAATCAAGCAGGAAACATTTCTTGTGGAAAAGTAGTCAGGCTATGTCTGAAGGAAGGTAGTACTGACTATATATTATGAGCAACCCTGGGTCTTACTCTTTTGACTCAAAAAATAGTTTGTATATGTGTACTTCTTAACACACTCCAATATATTGCTAAATTGAGCACATCAAAATTCTCCAATGCAATTAAAAACCAGTCATTCAAAGCTTTATAAGTTATTATAATTTAGAAAATAAAATAAAACTAGAAAAGTTGACTCACTTATCTTTTGAGAATTACTAACTGATGAGGAAATCCCATATAATTTATAACAAGGCTTGTGCAATACATTTTTGAAACTGCTATTTTTGGGGGCCTGAATACAATGTAATTATCTTCAATATAATCATTAATAATATACTAAATTTGGGGAATTTTTATGCATTTCAGTTTATCTTTTTAAGGGGTGAAATCTCATTTTAGGGATGTTAAAAGGGGAATGGTGAATTTGAATGCCGCCTTCTAGACTAGTGCTGGTGCATGTAATGGATATCTGTCACTGACAGCTCACTGGATTATAATTAATTCAGAGTGATCAGTCATGTCTCCTCCTAAGAAGAAAGAAAGCTGCAATAGCAATACCATTGCTCTTTCAGCTTACATTCTATGATTCTAGGAAACTGCCTTACAACTATTAATTAACAGAAAAGACATTATGACTGTCATGTTAGAGAGCTAGGTTTTAATGGACAGGTCAAAAAGGGACAATATTATCATAGGTATATGTTTAATGTAACATACATTTTTCCTTATTCCTTCCAATGGATCTGCTCCTGACCAAAGCTAAAAAAAACCCAACAAACCAAAACTGACTCTGAGTGTGTCATCCATATTGTTATATTTATTTAAAGAATGTGACTGTGTGTAAATAACTACATATAAGAATAATACTTATTGGAATAGATATGTATATATATACATAAAGTAATGAGACTCTTTAAGCTACACAGAGATAAAATTATTGTCATGTTTTCCATATAGTAATAACTGAAGCTAAGACAAGTTGATGATCTCAGCACAAGAAAAATGTTTTACTTCAATTGTTAATACAATGCTATAGCTATTAAACAAATAAAATAAAAGCTTTAAGAAACAAATATGCGCAAATGAATTTTATCTTCTTCAGGATCAGGAGAGGGTACTTTATTCCCGTAGAGATGTTTTTGCTCAAAACATTCAGAAATTGTACTTTTAGAATCACTTTTAGGATTGATATCATTTACCCATTTTGTATTCTTAGTTGTGGCAAATTTTCATATAACAAGTTTGATTGGATTTTTTTTAAACAGGGAATATAATTGAAGATAAGCCTTATAAATTAGGTGGTTAAGCAAGTTTGCAAATAGTCTATGACCAAAAAACGAGTCATGGATATAAAAACAAGGCTTATTTGTTACTTAATTTTTTTTAACTTTATCTCAGAGGACAATTCCCAAAAAAGGTAAACAAAAGAAGCATCAAGAAAAGTCAATACATTTGAAATAAGTGTATAATTTCCTAAAATGACTACTTTAAAAAACATATATTCAGATATATGTTCTGATGGATTTATGAAAATCACAAATCACATTATTTCATAATTATACCATGGACTTATAATGGTTCTCATTTATATAGAGCTCTAAAGTTTGTATTTGATCTTCATAACAGCCCTATTAGATAAGTATAGCTGTTTTCTTCTTTTATAGATGAAGGGAGTGATGGTGAAAAAAGTTAAATGACTTGGTTAGGTTCACACAGTAAATACGTCTATAATATAAGGCAGGGCTTGGACTTGAAATCTTGATTCCAGGTCCAAAATTCCTTCTACTGTAGTACCTAGAGGCCTAGATGTCTAAGAATAAGAAAAGGTATGATGAAAACCATTTTGTGGCATAGAAGAAATTCACATAATGCATTTAGCTACAGTTTTTCACATTACAATAAATAATTGTTTTGAAATGTAACAACACTGGATTGACAATCAGAAGACTTGAATGTGTCTCCCTACTCTCTTATTAATTATATATGTGACCATAAGCAAGTCATTACAACCCTATAGAGCTCAAAAACTTTTTTAACCTATAAAATGATGAGGTTGGACAAAGTAATTTCTAAATGTCCTTTCTATTGCTAAAAAATACCATAATTCCCTAAGTCAACGCACATATATTTAAATTGGTCATTAGTCAAAAAATATTATAGAGGATACTCAATTTAAAATCTTTTTGTAAAGTATTAATAAAACAAAACATTGCTACCAATTTGACATGTTTGCATGGATTTTGTTTAAAGCATTTCTCTTTCTAAAAATGCAATTTGTAACTACACTCTAAACTCTGCTGGATTTATTACATATAATGATTGAAACATCAGAAAGAAATTTGGCCAATTGGCATAAATGTGTGCATGACCACCTCCTGGATATAAAGGACTTGGATCTGAATATTTAAAGTGACTGGACTTTAGTTGGGGGGAAAAATCTATCTCCTATTTCCTATAGTTATTAACTTCAAAATTTGCATTTGAAATAAAATTTTATTACCAACTCTCAGTGATAATTGTCACTTGTCTTATCTTTCTAATCTTTTTCTTTGAAAATGTAACCAAGTCATTAATTTCTGTAATTTATACTTCAGGAAAAAAAATTGTTCTCTCTGAATATAAATATAAACTCAATCACTACAAATATTTCAGAAAGTATGGTACTGGCTACTAAGCAATAATTGTCTAAAGACAAATTAGGCATTGGGGTAGGATTCATGTTGTTACTATTTCAGAATTGTGGAACCTAAATTCTGGACAAAGCAATCTAATAAGGATGAGAGCCTGAAAATCTTTGACATGATTTATAAATAGTCTTTTCTTTTTTTTGAAACTGAAAGATAAATATTAGTGAGCTATATTAATTTCATTCTAAAGATTATTTTTGTGACTTAGAAGAATTAATGTACAGAAGCATACTCTTACATAGCAGGAAGAAAGTTTTTCAATGCTAACTTGTGATTTCAACGTATTTTTAAATAGAAGATAGAATAAATGTCCAACTTATAAATGGATTGTGTCACCTAAATTCATTTTAAAGTAGATTATCTAAAACTCAGCCATTGATAAATTGAATCTAGTCCAAAGGTGAGGGATCAAGGAGGTGAGGAAATTGGAAACCATACTATTTATTTATTGATTGAAAAGAATATGTCTGCTTATCCTGAAGAACAGAAGTCTTCTTTTGTCCTTAAAAATTGGAAGGGCTTTCACCCAGAAGGATAAGGCTTGTTCTAGTTGGGCAGACTTAGAGGCAATGGATGTAAGTTGCAGAGAGACAGAGTTGGGTTTGATATAACCCAAATAAAGACTTTCCCCCCAAAAAAAATAAATGGTCACAGTAGATAGTAATCTTCTTTATCACTTGCTCTTTTCAATGAGATGTTGTCTGAGCAATTGCTAGTAATTTGATGGTGAAGATTGGACTTCTGGTAAAGTTTGGATTATATAACCTCTAAGACTCTTTCCAAATCTGTGATTCTAGATGTAGATGTGATGTAGAAAATATACTGTCTAACATCTCATAAAAATGGCATCTATCCACAATAAGATACTTTTAACATTTAAACAACTTACAGAATGGAAAGCACCCTTGGAGATAATCCAGCAATAGAACCTCTTCATATTACAAATAAGAAAAAACTGTGGCTTAAAGAAGTAAAATGACTAGCTGTGATAGTAGTTGGTTATCCATTGACAAAAAAAGTGACTATAATTGGGTGAAGCTAAAATGAATTTCTATTTAATCATAATAGCATTTGCATAACTTAGAAAATAGTAATACGTATGTGTATAAGAATAATTAATCAACAGAAGCTATGTTTACTATTTATTGAGTCAATCTATATTTTGTTTGGACTAAATAAAGGCAAGAATGATGAATGTTAGTGAACATAAGGATTCTCTGACCCTTTGCAATGTTAATTCCCTTGGGATCCTAGATGTACTTTGCTTACCATTTGAGAACCATTGCATTTGCATAAGTCTAAAAACACTTCCAGATACTTTCAGGAACAACTTAACTTCATAAAAATGATATGCAATGCTTCTCACATCAGAAAATAGTTCTGATCTAGTACACGTCCCCACCTGACATATGGAAGTAAATAGATGGTACTTTGGGATTTAAAGTGTTATCTTTCCTGGAATAAATCATAGAACTTAATGTCTGCAGAAAGTATCTTATCTCAGACTTCACAGATTGACAAATCACACAGAGAATGCAGCTCAGACATCGTGTTTGATCTTTAACTTTGACAGATCACAGATATGAAAATCTAAGTATTTTTCTGTGGCCTTGCAGTTTAGGTGATAACTGATCAAACATGGCAGCTAACCAATTCTGCTTTATAGGAAAATTGTGAGAGGCAACTCTTACTTTATAGTAAGGGCACAATCTCATGAATCTTATATCCAATACTCTGTTTCTCAATTGATAGTAGGATTGGGTTCATGAGAATTCAAGGAGATAGTGTGAGGGAAAGGAGAATCCAAGCACTGGGAGTTTTAGGCGAAGGGAAGAATTATACATTCAACATTTGGATTTTAAATACATGCTGTGCATGAGAATTTCTCAAACTTCTCATCAAACCAACTATCAGTTTGTTCAGCAGAATCATACATCCATAACCAATAAGGTTATCCTATATACATAGAGTCTGGAGGATAGTTCACATAGCTCTCTTGCCTTCCCTCTCATTTTTCCCTTATTTTTTAGCAATCCTTAGTCCATAAAGAAAAGCAGTAAGGATTTCCTAATTCATACATGTCCTCTACTCTGGATACAGCTCCTAGGATCATATTGCCTTGTAAACTTCTCTTAAAACTGGTTCAACCACAGACTCATTCACTACAGAAAACTGGGCAATAGTTACTTACAAACATTTTTTAACTCTGACTCTTATCTATCTGACACTCTCTTATAGACTTCTTAGAGATTCATCTTGGTATAGCAATAGAATATAGAAAGATTGTAAAGTTGAGAGAAAGTCCTTTCCCTAGTCTGTCAAAAGATTAACACATCCTGCTTCCATCTAGTTAAGGGAATGGAGTAGTGGATAAAGAGCTAAAAAAATTTAAATTCAGAGCATCTCTCTGACTAGTGATGATTTCTCATTATTCTAAGCAAACCTCTCAAGATCATAAATTACAGAGAAGATATCAATGTGTATTGGTAGGAATTTCTTCACCTGTACTACTATTATCAAAAGTTTAGTACCCATTTATACACAGTTGAAATGGATTGACTGAATACATAGAAAAATTATATTACATTATATTATATATATATATCAGGCAGAAAAATTATATTATTTTAAAGTTTTTTCCTCCTACCAATTTACTCCTAGAGAAAAAAAGTTACATCTTTTAGTTTTTTGGATTAATTTTTTTTCAGGAACTATAAGTTTCTGTATCTGTGTCTCTTATACTACATGGATTCATAATCTCTACTATAACCATAAAGACTGGGAGTTTAGTCAAACAATTGCTTCTTCAACATTTAATAAATTTTAGAATTAAAGTGAAACTAAGGATGAGAGATTAGGAAAAAATTGAACCAAAAGGATTATATCCATAGAAAGATAAGATTAGGAAAAACAGAAAATGATCTCAAGTATTTCTTTTTAATTCAGATATAGCCAGACAAATTCCAAAATCAGTAATCAGTAATGAAAATATTTCAAAATTCACATGTTTACATGCAATAGCAAAAAAAAAAAAAAAAAAGTGATGTTCTCAGTTTTCATCAAGATAAAAGTTTTCACTTCATGTTTCTCCCTACAGTTAATCTTTGGCAATATTTGTTGTAAACAATCCATCCTTCCTCTTAAAAGTATGCTACACATGCAATCTTAGACTTTTCCTGTTCTCAAAAATTTCCCAATATATCCATTGCCACGTTTGATAGTTATGCTAAACATTAATTAAGAGGAATCAGAAACAATAGAAGGAGGGAACATCTTAAAAACAACAACAACAATAATAGAAAAACAACAACAACAACAACAAAAAAAATAATCTGACATTTAAAGTGCCTGGTAATGTAATCATTTCCAATGAAACTGCAAGCAAAACCCATGTTGCATTGCCATTCTGCAAATATGATAAGTTTTCGAGTAAAAATGGCAACTTTTGCTGGCATCCAAATCCAGCCTTGAGTGTATTTACTCATGATTGTATTTAATTTCATATTGCAATGATTAATCAGAAGGAATGTCTTTATTTTCTGCTGTTTTAACTACAAGAAATGATCTCTTCTGTTTTTATCCTATTATAAGGATCGTTACAAAAATGGGAAACAATTAACACTGGGTTTAATGCCTGAATGCTATAGCGCTGAAGTAATTGCACTCAAGGTCTGCTAACTTTTTAATCAGGCATTTGGTTGCAAGCTGCTCGCAATTGATTCTGAAAAAAGAACTAACACAATCTAAGGAGGAAAGCAGGTGTGCCAAAAAAGCAGGCATGTTGGCAAAACAAATGAAATAATTTAAAAGGGAAAAGAAGCAAAAACCAAAGAGGAATGCTTGTCAGCAGGCTATTTACTTGGCGCTCCCTGTGCCTGAACAAAGCCAGTCAGGGTGCACAGAGGACTGGAAGCTCTGCTGACCCACTGTTTTGGAAGGGTGGTACAAAGCTTAGCAATCAGGAGTCATGTCCCCTCAGAATGTTAGTGAATCGAGTTAATTAACAGAAGAGATTTGAAATTTCCATATTCAGTAGGGTAAAGACACACCATCAGAGGTTTCTGGAATTACATTCTAATTAGAAAACTTCCCTGTTCTCAGCATTCTGACTATTCTTTGAAAAGCAAATTTGGTTAGGTACTTTGTTCTGTTTGTCCCTCTGTCTATTATACACACACACACACACACACACACACACACACACGCACACACACAGGGGGAAAAAAAGAAAGTCCTACTGTTTTCCTCTGAAAAAAATAATTCTATTTTACTTTTCTCCCCCTCTAATTACACACTTCTCCTGCTGGGTAACTTACTTCTTAAGAGCAAGTTGGGCCCTTTCGAGGTGCAGTTATTCTTTTACACTACCAAGGGGCCCTTTAGAAAAATCCCCTCTGCAGATAGTAAGAGCAGTCTAAAAAAGTTAACTCAAAAAAGGCCCGGAATCTTTCCATGTAAAATTACACCAAGGAATAATCTGGACAAATAAAATTGAACACTAAAAGGAAGTCTATCCTATTCTGCAAATCCATTTCTTGTCTTCCTGTTCACTTGCTAAAGATTAAAAACCGAAGTTAAAAAAAAAAATACGAAAATTCCTTATAAAAAGGTAGTCAAAATGATGACATGCCCAACACAGAAATCTGGAGAGTCAACTGTCATGTTAAACTGGTGGGCATTTCAGATTTCAATTTTCAGTCTCCACAACACACCCAGCTTCATTTGGCTCTGAGGAGTTCCATCAGGATAAAAGCAGATCCAACTTCCTCTATCAGAAGCTTAAATCAGAGTTAGAGGAAGGAGACAAAGAATACAATAAATAGACCTTTCCTGATTCAATGCCCTCTGTGCCTTTTAATTAGGTTGACTTGCCTGGGCCAACTGGAAGTTTTACTTTCATGCTGTCGTGAAATTCCCTCAGGCCCTAAAGAAAATACCTAGAGACCAGTGAATCTGAACACTGGTAGCCAATTACAGTAGCCTCTATCTCAGCTCCAAACAAGTCTGGAAGTGTCAGCTAATTTGTGTATATCTTCCACATCCATTGAGTTCTCCCTTAGCTTCACTTACTGAAAACAGCTCTCCCTTAGCCACCCCAGCATCTGTTGTTTGGAGGTGAAGGGCTAATAAAAATGAAAGAAAGGAACCTGGCACCTGGCCACCTGCACACAAGGTCCCTTAATCATGGGGGACTCTCACATCACTGTGATCTGGAGCAGTTCAGGAAGGATGCCAAATGGGAGGAGAACAAAGAGACTGGCAGCAGAGGAGTCCCTCGGTGGCCCAAATCTCATCACAAGGATGACTTTTGCCAGATTTGCAAACATGCTCTTTCTAACTCCAAATGTGACTTTGAAACCAAATTTCCCATTCACTGTGCAGCATTTAACAGCATTTGGAAATCCAGCTATAGAGCCCTGAAGTGGCTCTTCAAATGCCAGTAGAGTCGGATGCTTTTTCGTGACATCTTCAAAGGATTCGCAAAAACATATCCCATCACACCACCTCCTGTCAAGAGGAGGCATGTGAAGGAGTCCTAAGCCTGCTAGAAGATTTATGAGTGTTCAACATCAGTGTTGTTCTCAATTTTATTATTTTTTTTGCAGCACTCACTTTTCTGTTGTTTATTATAAGTGTATAATGCTTATTCTACCAATGACAGCACATCAAAGGGATCTTCCAGGAAGAGAAGGTTATTCTTCACTAGTCATTTTTATTTTCTATTGGAGTGGTGACAGCCTCCCTTTATTTTTATTAAATAATGATATTCATTCTCTAACACAATAAGACATCATTGTATGTTGTTTTAAGTGAGCTAGCATACTTTCTATTCGAAGGAATAAAATGTTTGTCCCCTGTTCTCTTAAAAAGTATAAGGATAACTATTAGTCAGAATTGATAGCTTTGGTACCTTTTACCCTCTTCATTCTCTCCCTTCCCATTTTGAATTTTTCACCTAGGAATATAAACATAAAAAGACAACACATTATTCACTTACTTTAGAAACTTGTTATTTTTAGATTTCTGAAGCTCTTTAATGGCTCTTAACTTGCATTAAGTAGGCAATACTTTATTTTGAAATAATATTTATTGTTACACATTTGTTATTTAGATCATAGCCATTGCCCTTCATAAGATCATAAAGTTAAGTGCTAAAGGGCACCTTAGAGGTCATTTACTTGAGCCTTCTAAATTACTAGATAAGGAAAATTAATCTTAGGTAAAATGACTTGCTCATGGTCACACAGTCAAGGGGATTTGGACCATAATACTTATGTTTCTAGGTGCTGCATTCAGTCTACTCCACCAGAAAGCTTCTCATTCTTTATGTATTATTAAAAACAAAAAAGATATAGTTCCTTGGCTATACATCTCTGCTTATCCAATCAGAACCCCAAATGAGGACCACTGTAGGATCATTTATTGCCAAAATGACTGGGTTAAAAAATAGAGCAATGTTGGTCAAAATCAGAGACATTTATCCTTTCTACCCAATGCTTGAGGTAAATTTATTAGAATGGAGGTAGGAAAAGAGTGTAGAGTTGAGGCAAGCAACATTGTTCTTAAACAGATAGGCGGATAAATCCCCCTGATTTTTAAGATGCCTAAACTTTGTGCTTGGGGGATTTGGGATGAATATACAAAGATTAAAAAAAAAAAAAAAAGAGTCCCTGCCTAAAAAGGAGCTTATTTTCCTTCTTCCCTCTTAAAATAGCCTAATTTGTCTAATTTGTCTTAGAATGCATCTCTACTTTCTCTTTTTTTAAGCTTTCCTTATCTTCACCTTTTCACTAGTATCTTCTGTGTTTCCTCCTTTATTCTTCTCTATATTTCCTGATCTGGATAATTTGAGTACTCATCAGGCAGGAAATTTGATGTATCCTAAAAAACCAAAGAGGGCTTTTTTGTTTTGTTTTGTTTTTGTTTTTATTTTTTTAATGTTTGTCTAGGATTGAAGCAAGATCAAGTGACCAAATTGAACCAAGTTCAGGAGACATTAGGGCAGAGTGGAGATGATATCACTACTGGCTGGAAGTGAAGACAGTTTCTAAAACTGAAGGAAGCTATAGCAGCCAGAGCTTCAGAAATAAGTGCTTTCAATTTTCTAATGGAAAAGAGCCAAGATGAGAAAGAGTCCTCAATTTCTTCATTTAGCTTTCACTCTGAAGTTTGAAAAGCAACCATAAACTAACCAACCTTACTATATATCAGGGAAAATATGAAAGCACCTGTTGGGATTAAGTGTATGAAGTAATTTTGGAAGGGAAAGACAACTCTCCAAGGGTATACTTGGTTTCCTAGTCTTTGAAATTGGAAAACACAATCTTAAAAGCTTCAGGAGAAGCTGGGGATATAGTAGAAATTGATGACAAAGTTATGACTGTGCACAGGGTTTACATTTCCAATAATTGTATACATTTTATTTGTTCAGATAGGTAACACAAGTCCTGAAAAATCCCTTTGATGTGCTGTCCTTGGAAGTTCTAATCAGGCCTCAGATAATGACTAGCTCAGATAATTCGTGCTCAGGGTGAGCCTGAACAAGTCATTTAGCTTCTGTTGGCTCCAATATTCCATAAAATGGGAATAATAATAGCACTTATCTGAAAAGTGAAAATTTTTCTGAGAATCAATGCAATAATTTCTTTGCTTATTTTCCTGTAGCAATGACTTCATCCAGAGAATGCTACATATTTTTGATGTTATTTCTTCCCATGGAAAATGTACCTACATTGATGAGATCACAGATCCATAAAATATTTGTCCCATGACCAATCAAAAAATAAGCAGGTATTAAGTGTCCACTATAATATTGCTAGGGACTTCCCTGACCCCAGGGGATACAAAGACAAAAAACAAAATTGTTCCTTTTATTTAGAAAAAAAAATATCTGCCGCTTAGCAAGTATTTATATGCTTGTTTCTTTTCCTTCTCCATTTCTTCTCAAAAGTAAAACTCCAATACTTTTAGGCTGCTTTTCCAATCTATTACAATTTACTCTCCTTTATATTCTAGCCAAATTGACTGTTTTTTTTTTCTTTTCTTAATATATGACTGTCTATCTCCTGTCAATGACTTTGTCTTGGCTGTCCCCTTTGCCTGAACTTCATTCTTTGCTCTCATGTCCATCAAAGAATGCTTAGTCTCATTTAAGATTTGGTTTAAATACATTTTGTATGAAGGCTTTCCTGAATCCCCTAGCTACTAGTGCTTTCCACCTTAATATATATAACATATATATATATATATATATATATATATATATATATATATATATTCCTCTTAGAATGTATTCTTGAGGGCAGGGTTGTTTCACTTTTGTGTTTCCATCTCCATGGTCATGAGTGTTTAGTAATACTATAGCCTATGCTTCATACATGCATATTGGCTGACTGATCCTAAGACAAATACTTCCATGATCTGGAATCTCATTACAATGCATACATTCTTTAGGGAGAGAAATAACATGTAGAATATGTAGCATTCTCTGGATGAAGTCATTGGAACAGGACAATAAGAAAATACGTAGAACCAAATAGTGATACTAAATAGTGGAACTACTTTTGTAGAAATCAATATAATCATGTAAAATACTTACTGCCAAAAATTAGAAAATCAATGTGACATAATTTCTTCAAAATTTATTTTCATCATAAATGAAGTGAAGATCTCAACAATTAATCAAATGATAACACATTATATTTAATTCAGTAATTCTGTAAAGGGTCAGTTGCTTATTATATAAACCAACATCAAGAGGAATCGGTAACTATAAAATGGGCAGATAAAATTTTAATTTATAAAATATAGAAGAGAAAGAAAAGAAAAAAGAAAATGGCTCTATTCCCCTAGGAAGCTCCCCTTATCAAAATTAAAATGTCCTAACCTAGTCAAAAGTAGACTTTCTCCACTATTTCTAAGGAACTCCTTTTCCAAGGACCATAAAATTTAAAGCACATGATTTAGTGATCACCTACTGGACTATCTCATTACACAGATGGAGAAACTGACCTCAGAGAGATTAGTTTCCTGCTCTAACACAGAACAGGTAGTAGCTTAGCTAAGATTCGAAAACTATTTTCATTTGAATCATAATGTTACTTTTCATCCTATTTTATGACACCTTTTAAAACATGTATATCTGTATGAACACACGCATATATGTACATATCTAATAAGTTTAATATCAGGAATCTTATAATTAATATTTTCAAAAGAAACAACTTTCTATTTTTAAAATGTTAAAGGCATTAATTTAATAAAATCAGACTATTTTATGCAACATTTCCCATGTCCAATTGGACATGGAAATCCAAAGAATCAAAAAAATTTAAAATTTTACTTTTTCTTTTATAAACTAGGTTCCATGAATGTATTATGAGGGAAATTCTTTTAAATTGACATTTATATCTGAATTTTAAGGTATTCTATAACCAATTAATGTTTTATCTAATATCAGACACTTCTTTTATAAATTATCCATAGGCTTATAAACCAGAATTTTACAGTCAAGGGCTTTCAAAAATGTAGATAGCAACTTTTCTATCTTGAGATCTATTTATATAGTACTACTTGGATATCACCCAAATGAAGATCCTCACAAGAGACACTGTGTTCCCTAACATCCTTGCAGCTGTGAAAATAAAGAAGGGGAATACTTTGGAAACTGACTATAGATTATTTTAATATACAAACATTCATTTTGTGTATGTGGCTTTAAAAAAAAATCCTGAATGAGCTCTTTGGATTTACCTCTATTTTCAGGATAGAAGTATTCTTGAAATTTGCTAGTTCATTTTTTAAAAAGGCATGACTTTATAAACTCACTACCTATCAATGTTATTCAAAAGAGTCTTGAGATGAATTATTTTATAAAGGAAAAAATTCATTGGCAGTACCCTCTCTGCCGCAGTTCATTCTATTTTGAATTTCATACTTTTCAAGATTCAGTTTTCTTAAATATAAGCACTCTTCAATAACTGAAATAATGGCATATATCTACATGTACAATGTAAAAAGAGTTGAGTCACAACTTTTTCCTTGAGTTATCTGGATATTGCTGGGTATTTTTGAATCAATGGGGAATGAACACCGGGAATTAATTGTGATAAAACATAAGATAAGCTAAGTGCAAGACAGTGGGAAGGAAGAATGATGATAGTCCAGGTAGACTGCAAGACCAAAATGATATGATGAATTGAGAAGACAGTAAGAGAAAGATGAAAGTAAAAAAGACATAAGAATTATTTAAGTCCACCTATGGAAATAAGTTTTTAAAGCACTTTACCTATTTTATGTCATGTGATCCTTATAATAACTCTGTAAGAAAGGTACTATTATTATCCTCATTTTACAGATAAGGAATCTGAATCAGAAATTAATTCATACAGTGCCTGAGTGTCAGATCTGAATACAGATTTACTTTGAAGCCTGGTCCAGTACTCTATTCACTATACCAGCTACATCATAATACCAAATGATCCTATATATGCTCCTGTTCACAAAGAATATAAATGTTACTGTGGAATATGCTTATAAAGTTATAAGCCAGATGATACATAAATTTGATGTGGGATTCACTCTGGATGGGAGAAAAATAAATGGAGTAATAAAACAGCACTATTTGCATATTACAGGTTAGAACCATGTCTATGCAGTATTAAATAGGAGAAATTATTTGTAAAGGGGAGCAAGTATATGTAGGTAAAAGATGAGGGATAGAATGACTAAAAAGACAGGTATCCCAGAGTCTTAGGGGATCACAGTATCAACCCAATTATTGAGTTCAGGGAGTATTTAGGAAACTTTACCCATGACTCTAGCATACAAAGAAAATAAAAAGGAAGCTTAAATTCTAACAATATTTATTTAGATTTTTTTAGGTAAAGAAGTTGGAAGGTTGGGCAAAAGAATGAAGTCCTCATATATATATGCACAATTCTCGATTTTATTTTGAATGTGCACATGGCCAGAATAGAAATAAATAATATTTTTTCTTTAGTTTATAATTTTATTTCTGGGTCAAGGGATCTGTATAAGGAATTCCTCATATATGATTTCTAGAACTTACCAAAGGCAGGGCTTGAAACTAAAACCATCTCTCTATTCTCTCTTTACCATGTTGCCTCTTTCAGCAAAAAATAAATAAACTATTTTGCCTCAATTGATACTTAACCTTAATCATTGAATGGAGACCTGTTGAAGACCTTAACCAAGGTCTCCCATTGCATCCAAGGGCATCTCCAGTTGTCCTGATCTATATCTGGCCATTGGACCCCTCGGCTCTGGAGAGCACTGTGAGGCAGGTGATCTTGCAGAGCCCTCCCTGATTTAAATACAATTCACTTGCATGTCATGACATGACCTCCCTGATGCTATGGTCCTCTTCAAGAATAAAGGACAAACAACATCTTTTCTTAGCATCACCCATATATTCAAAAGGAATATGAAATGATACTTTATTAATGCATTCTATACTAACAAAACTTATTGAGATTTAAACAGTGTAACAATTAGAATAGATTATAAGAATGTAGGATTTCAAAATCAAATAGTCCAGTCATTGCATTTTTTAGTTGAGGCAAGTGAAGTGCAGAAAGGTTGAATGTTTTGCCTAAAGTTCTATTTATCACATATATCATGGACTTTTAAAATAAAAATTTTCTATAAAAATGTGTGTTATATTACAAAAAGAAATAGAGTTTTGATGATACCAAGACAAGAGAAAAAAAGAACCCAGAAACTTTAAAACTAAAAAAATCAAAGGGAAAAAAATGAAGATTTTATTTTTTTTCTCAACATGGATCTGATTTTAGAACAAGTTTCTTCATGTGCTCAAATTGGGTACTAAGAGGAATTTATTATATTTATGATTTGGCTTTGATAGGTTGACTACTGGTTTTGATCAAATTATCATTATGCCACAATTTTTAATCCTTTTATGAATTAAAATGTCTAAACATTTTGGAATGTTACTAATGGACTACCTACTAACTACTTCCAAGGATAATTCCTTTCACCTGTCTGGGCTACAGAGTTGAGATATTCTTGCAATTTGACAGCTTTGGCATGAATCCTATTACCATATCAGAATCATTTAATATGATCTTAAAGCAACTAAACCTTCCTACTTCCCATTCTTTCATACAGTGTAATTGAGAAATCTGAAGGCTTTCTTATTAGAAATACCAATATGGTTTGCCGTTTTGAATGCTCACCTTTAGAGTTATTTACTAATTAAAACTGCTTTACCATCAAGAAATCCCTTGAGGTTTAGCTCTTGTTTCCCAGGGTATAGGAGCGTGAAATCATGGCTGAACAAAATATAGCACCATAATTTGCTTCTGTCAGTTTAAATGAAAAGGTTTGAAGTGAACTCGTGAAATTAGTTCACGATTTTTTTTCCACCAGTAAATGTACTTCCAGTTCATCGTGAATTAAATGAATTCAGCCACTGACTCCTAACTTTTACACCAGAAGGAAAAGCCGAAATAATTTTCTGTAAAATAAAGATGAGATTGGAATGAAAATACCAACTTTCAAGTATTGCATTTATAAAAAAGAAGAGAGTTCTAGACATTCAGTACACTGCATTTTTAGGCTACGATATATCTGTGCTTGTATGGTAACCTAGAAATGATTTCCTACAACAGATCTAAAATGACATTAGAATCACAAAGTTTTAAAGTCAGACAGGGCCTTGGAGCCAATCTAGTACATTTATTTATATTGCCAAAGTTATAATCTCTTAGAGGCAGCATATGAGTTTTGTCTTGTATCCAGGAAAAAAGAAATATATATATATATATTATGACATACTAGAAAAATAGAAGAAATATACTTTATCTATATCTCTATCTACCTATAAAAATATAAGTATGTACATATATCTATATGGTATGCTTCTCTACCTTTCCTCTGCTTAAAAGGGCCCTTCAAATAAGAACCAAAATTAAAATACAGCATACAGCTGCATATAATAAAGAATATATATGACAGCAGGAAAATACACAACAAATCCTTTCACTTATTTCAAAGCTTTATGTCCAACTTCTGTATTATTTAGTACCTTTGCATCTCTTCTTTTTCCTAATAATTCTCACTGAGTATATGCTGGAGACAAATAAAGAAAATAAAGGTCAACGAAGTCTATTTTGATATATGTTACAGATACTAGTAAAGGTGTTAAAAGAAAGGGGCAAGATAATGATATAATTAAATATGTTTTGTTTCAGTCATTCTTAATTGTCAAAATATATCATGGATATGTCATAACATCATGACTGTTCTTTTTCAAGAAATGAAGTTCTGGAGTTAGTGTTTCATAACAAAATAATATAAAGAAAGGGCAGCTGGGTTGGTTAGTAAATTGAGTACAGGGTCTGAAATCTGGAAGATCAGAATTCAAATCCAGCCTCAAGCACTCCCTACAGTGTGACTCTAAGCAATTTGCTTAATCCTATTTGCCTGTTTCCTCATTTATAAAATAAATCGGAGAAAGAAATGGCAAACCACTTTTTTTTTTTTATCTTTGCCAAGAAAATACCAAATATGGCCACAAAGAGACTGAACAACAATAAAAATGAAAATTGTTTATTGTATAGAGTAGAAAATATGAAATTTCTTTAAATATATAACTAATGTTTTTTTTTTTTTCTGAAAACATTTGAGAAAATATCTTAAAAGTTCAGCTTTAGTGATATGCCAAAAAACAAATGTGTAAAAAAACATATAGGCCCAGGGCCTATTCCCTGCTGATTTACTGGTTTGTGTTGTGCCCTTTAATAAATTATTTAATTTTTCTGTACACTAAATAGCTTATCTGCCAAATGGAGATGATCTTAATTTATGACACCTAGATAATATTCAGTTTCCAAAATGAAAAGTCAAACAATTATCCATATTTTTAAATATGGCTCGTTCTGTGACTTACACAAAAAGGGATCCTTCAAATGTCCAAGAGGTGGGGGGAAAAAAAAAAGACATTCTAGGTAGAATCTGATATCCTAAGGAGCAGGAACCAGGGAACCAGGTGGAGTTTGGTGAAACATGTTGCTGAATTAGTACTGTCTGGGAAAACCTTAGGGAACAAAGATGCTCTCTCTCTCTCTCTCTCTCTCTCTCTCTCTCTCTCTCTCTCTCTCTCTCTCTCTCTCTCTCTCTCTCTCTCTCTCTCTCCCCCCCCCCCAGTGGAAAGAGACAGAGACAGAGACCAAGAGAGGGAGAGGGAAACAGAGATTTGAGATGTAAAAGAATAAAGTGACCATTTTTATTTAAACTATTATTACCAAAAGCACACCAACCTATATACATTTGAAGGGTAAAATGCAATAATTTTACATGAAATATAACAAATGGACTTTGTTACTTTGAAGGTACAATAGATCTCTAAATATTTAAGATACAAACTATTCCAGAGTGAAGCATAAGCTAAAACTTCTTAGAGAACCTATTCCTTCTTGACTTTTCTTGCATTACACATAGCTTATCTGAATGAAAAGAGAGCATCAATCTTTTAAGTCAATTGGGGCTCTTTGCATGGATGATGACCATGGAGCTTGGAGTATGTTAAGGTAGAAAACCACAGATTGTCAACTGTAATTTTGTTGGTCGAGTGCATCGCATTGATTCAACCTCCCTATTCTGGGATTCGTAGGGGCTGGATAGTAATGGATACTAAGCATGAACACTGAATTGGTTAGAATAATTTTTATTTTAAGAGGATCTGCTTACAAGCAGTTTCAAGAAACATTCCAATGAATGTCTGACATATTCATTTACATGCATGCATAAAGAACAACACTGCTGACATTTTTAAACAATTTTTATTGACAGTGATAAATAAGAAATGAAATATGCTGAGCTACTATGGGACAAAAGAAGTTTATAGGAATGAAATCATATAAAGAGGACATTAGAAGTTGTTCATCCGGATTGTAGAAAGGGAATAAGCTTGCTATTTTGAATACATTTTGGTTTTGCTATGATAAAGTAGAACACTATCAAGCTTTTGAAGTACCATGAGAAAACTACAGTATTATGAAGGGTGTATGTGTGTGTGTCTGTGTTCATGTGTGTGCATAGGTTTGAGGGAGGGGGAAGTAGAAAGACTGCCAAGAACTCTTTAAAGGACAGCAATCAGAGAATCCAGAAAGATGAGGAAAAAAAAAAAAAAAAAATATATATATATATATTTTTATATATATATATATATATATATATATATATATATATATATATTTTTTTTGTCTTCAACATACCAAAAAGTTGTATTGTTAGGAGAGGTGATTGATATTCTAAAGTTAAAGAATTCTAAACTTAGTTTATTTAAACTTGGGATTTTTATTTTAATATTATCATAATTTCTATATAGTGTACTTCTCATTGATTATTAATCAGTAGCCTGAATTAAATGCTTAAAAATTTTACTAATATGGTAAAATAAGAAGTTAGTATAATTGATTACTGTGTATAATTAATAATATAATTCAACAAATATTTATTAAGTACCTATTATATGCAAGGTACTGTCTTAGTTCAAGGGACATATAACTCCCATACAGATATACAAATTGTCTAAACTCCCAAGAAGCTAATGGCCTACTGGTAAGATAACCATATACATAAGTAAATAAAATGTAATTTGGAGATGAAAAGGACACTGGCAATGGAAGGAAGCTGGGGAGGCATCCTGGAAGAATTCATGAAAAGTATATTGACATAAGGTAGATACACAAATGCACAGATATCTATAGTTTCTTTAGCATGATATTTAAATACTGAAAATCTCACCACTAATGCATTGGATTCTATGAATTGTCTTAGTTGAGATTAAGTCTTAAATAACAGAGTTAGTATTTATTATAAGTAAAATTTGAATCCAAGTTATCATGGCTTCAAGGCCAACTTTTTATTTACTATACCAAATTGTTTCTATTTTATAAGACAAGCAAAATGAATAAAATTCATCTCAATAATTTTAAAAGTAAGAAGTTCCTAGAAGAATATGATGATGTTCTAGGAGTCTTTTACTTTGTCTCTAATGAAACTATATCAAAAATGCCTAGAGAGTTATATGAAAGTTGTAATATGTTTTGTCTTTCCTTTTTAATAAGTGGAAGGGGGGGGGAAAGTGGGAAAAGAAATTTTGAAACTGAAGCTAAAATAAAATTTAAATAAATAAGGAAATAAATGGATGGATAAATGAATTTAGGGGATTAGGAGAGGAAAAAAGAAGCTGGAAAATCATTTTTCTCTTTATGCTTTTATAAAACATTATTTTAGAATAAAGAACAATTTTCAAGAAGGTTGATGCCTGGGTCAAGAATGCAATTGAAACATCAGACTCTCTTGATTCCAACCCATGTCAAAGAATTTTTTGAGAACCAGACAATATTACCATCAGATGAATTTTACATTTACACTTTACTAAACGATCTTCACACTGTTACTTCAAATTCATCTCGAATTGTTAGTATTTTTGAATTAATCAAAGCAATGTTTCTGAATACTCTACTTAGAATTAATTTCAGATTGCAGAAGTACAAATTGTTGCTGAAAGAAGTGGGCTCCCTGTTTGGAGATCTGTTTAAGCAGATGATATTATGTTATATGTATGTTATTGTACAGAATTATTTTTTGTATGTTTGTTGGACTAGATAGTCTCTGAGTTCCCTTATGCTTTTCAAATTCTGTTTTGTTTTGTTTGTGTGTATGTGTCCATACTTAAATTATCTCTTCTTCAATTCCCATTCAAGGGAATTCCCATTTCCATTTTTAAGGCTTGATATTAATAAAAATCTACCCAAATCTTATTTATTAACAATTTTCCGGCCCAAAATATTTTAAGACAGACAATTGTCAGCAACAATGTGAAAGAAAAGGGATAAAAAGTCCCAGTATCTATATGCTCCTCCAACTTCTCATTTTTAGCTTAAATCCTATGAAGAAATAATAAAATTAATTATAGCTGCCTGCACATCTTACCAACTCTCTTAGGAGGCAGTAGCTTCAAATGAAAGCTAGGTGATAACTTTTAGGAGATGTTTTTAGGGAAGCATTAGATTATGTGGTTTCTTAGTCTACCAACCTTCTATTTTTATGAATTTTATATGAACCACCAATATATATACATATAGTTTCCTTTGGTAGAATATAATCTCTTTCAGGACAAGCTTTTTAATTGTTTTCTCTTTATATTCCCAAGCACTTATTAAAGAATATGGCATATCATATGTGCTTAATAAATTCTTCTTGATAAACAATAAGTTATTGCAATTTTGTCTGACTCTTTGTGACCCCATTTGGGGTTTTCTTGGAAAAGATACTGGAACAGTTTCCCATTTCCTTCTCCAGATCATTTTACATTTGGGGAAACTGAGGTAAACAGGGTTAAATGGCTTTCTTAGGATCACATAGCTGGGAAGTATCTGAGACCTGATTTAAAATCAGGACCTCCTGATTCCAGGACCAGCGATCAATTCATTAAGCCACCTAGATGCTGCCTTATCAATTAATATAGATTGGACTAAATAAATGAATGAATTAATTTTAAAGAATTTATTGTGTGCTTACTTTATGCCAGATACTAAGCTAAACACTAGCTATATGTATGTAAAATGAGATAGTCTTTTCTCTCAAGGCACTGACATTCTAAAAAAAAGGAAATAAAATATAGGTTAGTGGTGGTTAGAGCTGTCTCTTGTGGTTGGAGTACATATAATGCTGGTATGTGGAACAACAGCAAAATCAGCAATTCAATAAACTTTGCTTGACTACTAAGAAAAGTAAAAGAAAATTCCTTCCCTCAAAGAGCAACAATCTAATGAGGGAAACAAAATGAAAGTTACTGTGTATGAACATCCTATATATATAAACTGGAAATAGAACAGATTAACATCTCAGTTTATATTAATGGCATATTGATTTCATTACTGTTCTCATAGTAAGAATAGGTGAGCAAGAAGAGGATTGCATTGATAGATAGCTAAATATAGTGGGCTCTAAAAGTCCTTCCAGATCTAAGATTTTATGATCCTATGCTTTATAGAAAACTAACATGATTACATCCACTTTTGGGGTACCTAAAAGTTAGTACATATAGATAGTACATAGTCCTACATAGTAGCATATATAGTAGGTAATATATCTAATAGTGTGGAGTATCTTTTGTATTTTTTTTTACCTTTTTTTTAATCTATGAATTTTTTATAGGATAAAATTTAGGTGTCAATGTATTTGAAAGGTGAAAATTACAAATTAGAAGAGAATAGTCTTGGGCTAAAATTCCTGTAATTGCCTTTTCCTCCTTGCTCTCTCCCTACCTTAAAAAAAAAAAAAAAAAAAAAAAAAAAAAAAAAAAACATAGCTTCTTTCAAGTTTTTTGCTTCTACAGAAACCAAATCTCAGGAATTGAACTAACTTTGCACTTGTTTTATTTTAAGACTAAAATATCTAACAAGTTGAATCTCCTTGGGGCAAAGATCTAGATATGTAGAGAGTCAACTATCCTGTCACAGTTCAACAAAATAATAAATAATGAAGTGAATTGAAGATGAATAAATGAAAGTAGTCTGACAGAAATGGAGAAAAGTGTACAAAAGTATCTCCTAACAAGCGACAATAAGCTCAAATTTCATATAGGAAAAAGGGAAAAAAAGAGAAGAGGTGATTTCATAAGGTGAGAGAATGAACTTAAATTTGTGTAGCAGTGACTGAGGTTGGAAGTGTTGGGTTATGTAGCTACTTTCACTTAGAAGTCTTTCTCCCTCTTCCCAGCCCCAGGCCAAACTCTCCTAAAAGTACAGACATCCTTTCCAAACTCCTTCCTTCAGCTATCCCTAGGGCTAGACTTTCCCTGACTCAACACTTCACTCAGCCTTCTAGTAGGATGGGGCCTTTTGAACCTGCAAGTGAGAGAACAATAAGAAAAATTGCCTGAAGCTAAAGGGTAGTGACTTACACTCCTAACTCAAGAAGTCTCTTCTCACTACTTAAAATGTGGCTTACTCCTAGATCAAACTTTTGAGACTATGGGAATGACCCATATTCATATGACTTGATTTTTCCCCCTGCTTTTAAGGGAATTATAGAATACTATTTTTTTTTTTTTAGAGAGAGATCATCTTTTATTTATTTCTAGCATCTCCAACAGGAATGATCCTGACATTTGTGAACATATTTTTTTTTTCTGTTTCCTTCCCCCTTGCTTCAGCCTTCTCTTTTTCTTCTTCTTTCCTGTGTGTATGTGTTTACATATATCTGAGATACACACACATATATAGACATACCATATATGTATATGTAACATATATAGGATATAAATTACATATAAGATATATATGGTATGTATGATCACATGTAATATATGTGCATATATATGTATATATACACATATATATGTATATATATCAGATATGTAATAGATAGTATATATTTACATGTGTGTGTATTTTCCCCAAATCTCAAATTAACTCTCCAGTTATATTTTACATAAATAAAAATCATAACTTTCCACTTAAACTATATTTTAAGTACATATACATTAATGTATATGTACTTATGTACATATATGTGTATATATTATTGAACTAATGACCTCAAGTGGGTAATGCCTTGACTTGCAAGGGAATTATATTTGAGTAAGGTAAGGTTATACAAAGTCATTAGTTTCACTCTACTGCAGTCACTAGAGTCTAGTGGAAAGACATAGATCAAGATGACTGGTGATGACTCTAGGTTGGACACCTGGGCTTTTTTAAACTAAAATTTTTCCCAGATCTTAGTTCATCTGAGGCAACCTCCATTCAGTAATTAAAGTCTAGGTAAGAATGGAAGCAAAAAATTACTTCTTCAAAGAATCATTCTAGGAGGGGATTACACTCAGAATTTTTGGCCAAAACAGAAACAAGTGTTATTTACACTCACTGTGAGCCATCAAAACCCAACCAATAAAAAAGTGCACATACATGTACATAATATAAACTCTGGATTAAGTATTTTAAATTCTGCATATAACTCCAGTTTAAATGAATAGTTATAACTTTTCTTCAAATAATAAAATTTAAAAAAAGTGAACGAGATTTGGGGATATTCTCAGACTCAAAGCAAAGCGATCTAATAGTGGCAAACAGCATGAGTAATAAAAAGCCATACAAATAACATAATACTTTAAAGCTGTATAAGTGCTTCCATCTCAAGGACTCAAAGAACTTTAACCATATCAACATGTTAATCCCTATAAGAACTATGTGTGGTAGATAGCATATATTATCATCTAAATTTTGTCCTGAATTTGAAAATGTATTTTGCCTGAATCTGCACAGTAAAATATATGATCTATTCAACTGCTAAAATAGGCAGAACATGTAGCTCAAATCAAAAAGGCCTACCTTTACAATGAAACTGCAGACTGACCAAATATCTTTTTTTTTCTCTGAATATGTACATACATACATATGTGTAAAAATTTGTTTTTGTGTAGTACTGTATTGATTTAAAATGTTTCAAGAAGTTAATTCCTTTTGGAATTTCTTATACATCAAGATAAGCTGTTTCCTTAACCTGATTTTTCCCTTCATAAAACAAACTGCATTCACAGTTTACTTTAATGTTTTGGTATAGCATTAGAAAAGGCAATCTTCTGTAGGTAAGTAACACTTTCCAATTTTTCTTTCAATGGGGGCTGTATCATTTGATTTCTAAAGTATTATGGGAATTCAACATTTTATGATTTAATGGCCATATATATATTTTAACCTGATAGTGACCAAATGTCAGGTGATAAGCCTTTTCACATTTAGTTAGGTTAGTTATGGGATACTATACTAGTTCTCAGTTCTATATTTGACATCTTTCCACCTTGGTAAAGGGACTTCCAAAATTATTACTCTATTTTCAGAAACTTCAAGAACCTAAAGTTATTTCTTTGTTATGGCCGGGCAACAATGTAGGAGTTTAAAAGAGAAGTCTAAGAATATAGTATCAATTACTGATATAACTATACCACTCAGGAGAAACATTATAAAAACCTATGCAGCAAAAAATGAGCTACTGTATAGCTCGAATAGAAGAGTTGAATAAGTGTGGTAATTGAAGATCAAAATGAAGCCAGTTATCATTTCAACAGCTAGGAGAGCTAAGACATAACACTAGTTAAGAGATCTCATGGACCACAGGCTATCATGTTTTGACATCAATTCAGAAAGTGATAATGAATTTACATCAAATCTATTGAGCTATAAAAATAAACAATAATATCATGCTTAGTACTTTCCTTCCAAATACCTCAAAAGGACCTTTGGGATAGAGGGAAATATAAAGTGATAAGAATTATTCCCAACAAATACCCTTTTATGCATTTACCCTTCTCACTTCAATGTCTCTCAATGAAGGAAAAAGAGCAAAACTTTTTTTTAAAGCATTGCAGACTCTGCAAAGAAAATGTAACATGTTGCTATTGTGAATTTCCAAACATTTTTTTCTGCTTGTGGTAAACCAATATGTTTTCATAATTTTCATATATTTTCATAAATTTATAATTTCATAATTAAAAAATACAAATTTCTGCAATAGTTACTAGTTTTCATTATGCTTAAACAATATAGTCCACAAGTACCAAGTCTATAATTTTAAATATAGGTCAAATTCAATAAGCACTAATAGATACTAGATTTCTAAATCCTTTTCTTCTTTATCCTGAGTTTGCCATACACACACATACATACACACATATGTATAATATATGTATAGAAATGTATATATACTTATATATTTACATATCTATATCTATATATATATATATATATAGATTATTTACATATATTTAGAAAGCATTTGAATGATATAGTCCTTTACAAATATATTTGTCATTCTTTTATAGCAGATTTCAGTAAAACTCTTTTACATTTTAATTTTTGTTTATATTAAGCCACAAGAGAAATTATTGAAACTTACAATCAACTCTCACTTCTAAAAAAAAATAACATTTAGAAGCCACTTATTATATATTAGCTGCTTTTTGCCTATCAGCCATATAATTAAGGTGTCAAAGAAGTATATGGAATAAAGTTAGAAAAGACTTTAGGATCTAATCCAAATTCCTAATTGTATAGAGTTCTTAGTTTCAGTATGCCTTCAACATTTAAAAGAATTGTGACCTCAAATCTCTATGTTTGTTTGCTTATCTATAAATTGGAATAAAAATGCTTATATATCATGCACCTCCAATGGTTGTTTCTGTCCCTCTTCTCCCTCTTTCTTTCTGTCATGTGTGAATACATAAGCATCCAATGGGACTCAAACTTTTTAAATAGAGGGCCAGTTCACTGTCCCTCAGACTGTTGGAGGGCCGGACTACAGTAAAACAAAACCTCACACTCTGTCTCCGTCCCTCAGCCCATTTGCCCTAACCCGGTGGGCCGCATAAATGTGCTCAGCTGGCCACATGTAGCCCAAGGGCTGTAGTTTGAGAACCCCTGAGTAGATACTCATTTATATGTATATATTTACATATATAGATAGATATACACATATACATATGTGTATATTGAAATAATTCTTTGCAAAAATTAAAATGCTATAGGAATGGCAGTAGCACTGTTCAGATAAGAAAAATAAAACAATGAGATTGTGTCTGATTGTAAGGGAGAAAAAATGGAAACTCCAGATCTATTTTTCATAATATTATTATATTATAAATTATATTATAATATCTATTATTTATAATAAAGCATCACTGTATTGATATTCCAGCATTCAGTGGAAACTAAGACTACCATGAAGTACAAATATTCATTGGTATAGTTGTTTCTCCTTTGCTACTTATAAACATTGACTGTTAAAAACTTTAAGCCAAAATTTTCTGTCTAACTTGCTTTACAGTTGTTTTGGAATGTATTCCTGAAAAAAAAAAGTCATTAAGAAATGATTGTTGTCTAAAACCAAATTGCACATACTAGCAGTTCTTTGTCCATAGATTGTATTACACAAGTTTGTTTTAAATTAGTAGTTTGGACCTTAGAATACGTTTGCTCATGAAAACAATGCTATAAATAGTAATTAAGTTCCTAGGCCAATCATAAAAATCTATTCAGCACTTAATGAAGCTAAAATGCCATTTAAAATGCAATATTATTCATTAAAACAAAATAATAATATGACAGGTACACAGAGGCTGACAATTAAGGGGGAAATTGGCTTAATTAGAACAGGTGTTCTTAATTGGGGGTCCATGAACTTTATATATATATATATATATATATATATATATATATATATATATATATATATATATATACAGAGAGAGAGAGAGAGAGAGAGAGAGAGAGAGAGAGAGAGAGAGAGAGAGAGAGAGAGAGAAAGCTTTAATACAGATATAGATACATTTATAATTTGATATAATTTACCCTTGTATTCATTGAGAAGCATTATTTTAGAAGGTTTCACTAGATTGCCAAAGAAATTTCTCTGTCTTTGTCTCTCTGTCTTTCTGTCTCTGTCTCTCTCTCTCTCTCTGTCTCTCTCTGGCTCTGTCTCTGGCTCTGTCTCTGTCTCTGTCTCTGTCTCTCTCTCTCTGTCTCTCTGTCTCTGTCTCTGTCTCTGTCTCTGTCTCTGTCTCTGTCTCTGTCTCTGTCTCTCTCTCTCTCTCTCTCACACACACAAACACACACACACACACACACACATATACACAAATATGTATACCAAATGTGTGACTTCATTGATCTAAGATATTTTCCCCACCCATGACATTCTAATTTATGTTCTTATAAAATCTTCTAGGTAAAGTGAATTACAAAGAAATTGGGCTTAAGATGAGCCTCTTCCTAACTTCCTAACTTTCTTTATCCACCAAGAGGCTGAATCATAAAGCTTGGGTTTCAATCTCAGTTCTGCTCATGTATTTTTGTTTTACTTGTGTAAAAACCCCCTTTGGAGTTTGGAGTAAAGTACTTTACTATTTTTTAATCAATTTAATGAGAAAGTTGGAGTAGTTGATATTTAGAATATTGTCATTCTGTTATCTTAACCTTAAGAAAAATTTGATTTGATTATTTAATATAGTGCCTACAATATAAAATATATTGTGATCATAAATTAAGGTATATATAGGAAACAAATCTCTGGTCTCAAAGATTCAAAGTCTGAATAAATACACATTGTGTAACACTGAGTAAGTCCTGTCTGTGAGTCTGCATCCTCATCTGCATAACTGGAATAATACCCAAGATAACTATTAACAAGTTGTTATGAGAGATATTTCTTAAGGGCTTTGCAAACTTGAAAGCACTGTATAAAAGTCTGGTATTATCATTAAAGGCAATTTAGTCCTTTAGCTTTCTGGAAGGGTGAGTTTATTGTCAAAAAGACCAAATGTTCTTTTATATTTTCATTTTTAAAAGGTCAAAAACCTATAATTACTTGGTATGAGTACTCCCCTCTCAATCAACATAGATCACAATACCCCTGTAATGTATTGTTCTTCTAGAGTTGCTATAGTCTAAAAATTCATCATCCTGAGCCCAGTCCTCTGCTGATTGGTCTCTTCTGTTACAGCTAGATTGCTCTTTCAAAGAATGAAACTCCATCCATCACCAGACCCACAATGAAGGCCTCTTTCATCTTAGGAGGATCTGGTGGAGCTTGACTTTTTTTGGATAGCCTTTCAAAATCTAGAATCATCTCTGTGACACTTTGAGGAATTTAAAGAATGCTAAGAGCCTTTATTGCTTTGATTTTGTGATATTCATCTAATTGTCTAATTGCAAATTACTATAATCCAACATCTTATCAAATATGGCACAAAGATATGTGCATACAATAATAAAACACACATTTCAACTAGGTTAGTTTCCCATAATTTCTTTTTCTTAAACATTTTTAAAAAGTGTGGAAAATACTGGTTTATGCAGCAAGTTAAAAACTGCCTCCAGGCAATTTTCACTTGCATAAATAGCTGTTACTGTGTACTGTAGTTCTCCACAGCACAATGGCCTTGGCTGTGTCAGTGATCATAACTTCACATGAATGAACAATTCTCAGATAACTTTGCAAATTTTGACACATAGAAGCACAAACAAAGGATGAGGAAAAAAATCATTGTTTTCAACATTATTCTTTCTTGAAACATACTTATAATGCACATTATCTAGAACGTCTCCATTCTCATTAATGTCTAAAAATGTTAAAAGTAACATGTCCAAAAGGCAACATTGCAAAAGTGAAAGAGTGCTAGACTTGTCACAAAAAAGTCCTGAATCTGAAACATTTTAGCTATATGACCAAGGGCAAATCACAAACTCTAAATGCCCCAGGCAACCCTCTATGACAAAAATTTATAGATGAATTGCCAGTCCTGTCAAGGGAATTTCTAACACTTTTGAAATTCCAGGTATGGGGGAAAGTTATGCTCACAAAAATGCACATTTAGCTTCCCTCTTACTTGCTTTTTTGAATTTTAGTTTCGTCAATCCTTTTCAATGTTAATGCATCCTGTAAAAATTACTCAAGTATTCTGTATAATTTGATTTAATTGCAAACAAGGAAGTTTGAGAGTCTAAGCAATGGAAATACAGATCTTAAGTGGAATTTAATGTCAACTAATTTGGAAGTACCACCTACTTTTAAAGAATTGTTTCTTTGGATCAGAAAATTTGAATCAATACCAAATGTGATTTATGTTGGAAAACCATTTAGCATATATAAAAGAGGAACCACTAGGAATACAGTATAGTTAACGGAACCATATTTAGATAATGGAAGCTTCAATGTCATAACTTTAGTGGTTTGATTTTCTCGAGAATTACTTTTATTTAATAATGAAAGTTCAATTTCAGCCACAGATTAGCATTAAAGGAGGAAAATAAGTTTCACTGCTAAGGAGTGTTTCTTGCACTCATATGATCCTAATTCCCTGATAGTATGTTAGCCCCTTGAGAGTAGAGACTTTTACTTCTTTCAGATTTTGTTTTTCTTTTGGTTGCTAGCAGAAATCAGGGACTAATCCTGTCATTTCATTAATTTAGAAAGTTCTGAGGTTCTAAAGAAGAAACTCCTAATAAAGTTTACTATAACCTATTCTACAATTAATAATTGCCCAAGTCATTGATGTGTCAAAGGATTTGCCAGGTCTTTTATGATTAGTATGTTTCAGAGGTCTTGAGGTAGGGGTTTAGCTACTCTGCCAAGTTTCTTTTCTCACTTTTGTATCATTAGTGCCTATGGCATTGCCAGGCACAAAGAAGCCATCTAATAAATAATTGTTGATTGGTTCTTAGATAGTACTATAAAATGTTAAACTTCAGTGAGAAAATTTAAAGCCTGAATACTGCTAGAATTATGGATACTCACATATTTTTCCTTTTGTCCTAGTACCTGGTTAAAAAAAAAAAAGAGGGGGAATACGGTGGCTTATATTTCAAGTTTGAATAAAAATATACAAAATTGCACATTCTTAAGTGTTTTGCCAATAGAATCCTGCAGTCAGATCACCTGTTATTCTAGCTTCAAATTCCAGAGACAAATAAAGCCTGAAGGCTGTTTCATAAATACATTCCCATCATTTCTTCTAAAATCTCCACAGCAAGAAATATATACAAGCCTCATTTTTATTTTCAGTTAATTGCTTCTTTTATGACATTAAAAATGTAAACAGCTGTTAGCAAGACACAAATATGATGAACATTTCATCACCTCCCAACTACACAGAGAAAATGTGTAGAATAGCAACTGGTTTCAGTTACACCAAAGAAGATAGAGAAATGCTACATGAACAACTTGAATGGCTCTTTTTAAGAACACATTAGAGAGTAAACTGCTATATTGGTCTCTTACCCATCTCTTAACTGTGTAATAAGTAATTCACTTGGCAATCACAAATCCAACATCTAATCAGCATATTTAGAATCAAAGAATGAAGTTTCTAATGAATATAATTCAAATGGGGGAAAATAAACATTTATATTGACTGAGAAATAATCATTTGCCCATCAGATAAGGGAAAAGCCACTATGATAAATAAAGAATTATGACTCTGGTTTTGGTACTGTCAGGAAATATGCAGGCTGCTTTAGAAAAAATATACATGAGGCGGCATACCATAGTGAATGCTGCAGTTGGAATCAAGAGGACTTGTAATCAAATCTTGACTTAAAACTCTGTGAATGTGACTAATCTATTAGATCCTCGGTTATCTAAAACTGGTTTCCATTCAGCAGACAAAAAAATTCTTACCTCATATAACAAATTAGAGAAATGTATATACAGAGAATATCCCTGCAAAAAGCTTCAAAATACATACTAGCTGAGAGTCTACTTGAAAAGAACACTTTGTTTTACGTTTTAAATATTCTGTTTCTCAATAGTTAACATTATAATTCTTTTTAATCCATATACAAGCTATAGTTTAATATATGTTAAGAATTCAGAGTAAGGAAATTCTTCTAATGCATCCCAGTTTTTCTCATCATTTAACCTAAGGTCTTAGGATGTTTTCTAGGTCATCATGCTCATAAAATTCTAAAGGAATATGACAAAGATGATAAGAAATTTCAGCTCTGGCAATTATTACTTGTGTGATATTGGATAAATTGCTCAACCTCTCTGGGTCTTAGTTTCATGAAAAAGTTAGAATGTGTGACCTCTTAAGGCCCCTTTCATCTCTAAGATTCCATGATGGGTTATCACTTAGAAGTTTCAGTTTCCACATCTTGAAACAATAGGGTAAGAGTAGATGACTTTAAACTGTCTTCTTGCCACAAGATTTTTCTATAATTTTATAAAATCTCCTTGTCCAGCTTAGTCAAGGGAGTCCTCTCTTTAAGTCAAGAGGAGGAATATGGATTGAGTAAGCTATAAAAAAGTTATTTTCAGTTTATGAATTCTAAGTATCAATGATTATGCTCATTTCTTTAACATAGTCAGTCACCAACTATTCTACCACCTGGATTTTAAAAAATCATTTCAATGTGTCCATTGCAATATTCTTTGGGCATCTTTACAAAACAAAGTTATACATTATAAAGTTATTCATTATATTTTCCCTGCCATCCCGAGCTATATTTTCAAATCTTCCCATATAAACTACAGGAATCCATTGCCAACAGAATATTATTTGTACGCTACTTAAATTATTATTATTTTAGCTTGGTGGTATTCAAAGATGGAAAACAATTTATCTTTATTCAATTGTATGGTATGCATTATAGATCCAGACAAACTCTTTCCTTTTCAAAATGCTTACATGTTAACTTTTACAATCTTTTATATATTTTATACCATCACAGAAACTAGCGTGTTCAAACACCTAAAAAAATTAAATTGCTCACTTTTAATTCTTTGAGATGTTACAGAATATTTTATCAAAAGAAATTACAAAAATGGACAATTTCAGAGGCATTTAAGAAAATCTGTATGAACTATTATAGAGTGCAGTAAGCAAAACTTAGAGAGCCATTTATATAATGATAACAATACTATGCAGAAAAAAACAATTTTAAAAGACTTTAGAACTGTGAAAATCGTCCAGAAGGTGGAAGATTAAAGACATCACTTTCCTCCTGCAAAAGAGGTGAAAAACTTTAAATTAGAGGAAGACATATGTTTTCAGTATGATCAATCAATTTTGGAGGACTATACATGTTTGTGATGAGTTTTCTTTATCTTTTAAAATTTAATCAGGAGAAAAGTTGAAAAGACAGATAAGTATTTTAAAATATTTTTTTAAGTGATCAAAATCACTTAGTTAATAACAGCACAGTTGAGGCATCTATCTAGTTGGCACAGCAAAATGGAGAGATGATGGATCCAATATTCAAATGACTAACCCCCTTCACTAATAGGAATAGATTAGTGAATGTATTTTTAATACTGAATGATAAATATACAAAAAGGCTTTCAATTAAAATTTAAAAGCGAGACTCATGGAATATTTAAACTAAATATAATCTTGAGATCATCCTATCTCAAATCTTCCATTTTACATGAGAAAATTGATACTTAGAATATTTGCAAGTAGGCAAAGGTCACACAACTAACTAGTGAAAGAATCTGCACTGAAACTTTGATAATTTGATTCTTGTTTTGATTTTCTTTGTAGTATTCTTATGTTGGTTTAGAATATTGGTTTAAAGATAAGGAAAAAAGGAAATTATATTTTAATTTTTTTAATCAGAAAATACAGTGAAAAATTTTATTATAGGTTTATTCATTTAAATAAAATTTATTAAACTCCTATCAAAATTATTTAATTAATAACATAACACTTGAGCTTATTAGATAACACAGCAGTTAGAGAAATAATAGATTCAATGTGTAAGTGAGATATGCATTTTTCCAGTGGGAAATGTGTGGATATGTCCAGTTTTACTATGATTATTTTTTACAAAGACTGTGTTGTGTTTTTAAAATTTGAGCTAAGGATTTGAGTAGGAGGAGTGGGGAATTGACAATAGTAATGTCAAAGAAAGAAAAAAAAAGAGATTTGAAGTATTTTTTAAATGGTCAAAAATGATAGAAAAAATTTAGGGCAGCTTTGAAAGCAATATATTGAGTGTGTGTGTGTGTGTGTGTGTGTGTGTATGTGTGTGTCTGTTTAAAGTAAACTATATATATATATATATATATATATATATATATATATATATATATATATATATATATTTTAAGATATGGAAGGGGGTAATATGCAAGAATGGAAAGATAGGAAGAGACCAAGTTGTCTAAAGCTTTAAAGGTCAAATAGAAGTGTTTTATTCCCCCCCCAAAAAAAAGGAATCCATTAGAATTTAACAAATAGGAAAGTAGTACTGTCAAACCTATACTTTAAGTAAATTTGGTGACTAAATTTGGTTAAAGCGGGGAGCAACTTAAGGCATAGAGACCAAATTGTATGTTCTTTCAATGGTATAGGCTGGAGGAGGTAAGGGAGAAGCTACATAACAGATATGGTGGAATCTAAAACAGAAGTTTCACCCTATTTAGGAATCAGGAGTATATTGGTATTCTTGATAACAATAGGGAGATTTTGAAGAAGGGCAAATTTTTCAGGAAAGATAATTAATTCTTCTTTGGACATCTGTTTGAGATTCCTAAGAGACAATCAAATTTCAAATGACCAGTAGGCAATTGGTGACATGGGATCCAGTGACTATAAGGGTGACTCAGACTAGATATATAGAAATGAGCATAATATCCATAGAGATGATGATTTAACACACACCAGGTAATGAGATAACACAGAGAGAAAAGAGACATGCAGGGGACAATCACAGAGATTAAGCATAGCATGGAAGTCAATTAGGTGGAGAACCAAGAAAAAAAAAAGTCTTGTGGAAAACCAAGAAAAAAAGTATTAAGGAAAAAAAGGTGATTACAGTGATAGAGGATGCTATGCAATAGACGGGTCAGAAAGGATGAAGACTGAAAAAAGGAAATGAGATGTCAATTAAGAGACTATTGGTAATTTAGGAGAGAACAATTTCACTTAATGATAGGTTAAAAGCCAGATTAAAGAGAAAAATTGAAATAGAAGCACTTAGAATAGAAGGCTTTTTAAACCAAGGTCTTCTGGGCTCCAAATACATACTATTACCCACTAAGCTTCATTTTTTCTCTCTAACAGTAATATGGGCTATACTTTCCTACGTTACCTCAGATATCTCAAATGTGTGAATTTCTTCATGGAAAACTATTATACATCTACTATAACATGCAAAAAGCAAAAGAGAGTTAAATGAAAAAAATTAAGGTGTTTAAAACTAGCATTCATGAAGAACACACACTAAGAGCAATTTAATTTGGAAAGTATTCTATATCTGATATTGCATAAGAATGTCTAAGAAAATATAGACATAATTGAATTCATTGATATGACGTGCATACATATCTCTGTTACTTAAAAGAATAACTCCTGTAATTTTCTTATGTAAATGATATTGAAAATTAACCCAACTGAAAGATGAATATGCCATTAAGTGCATAATCCTTTTTTTCAACTTTGTGAAAGTACAGGCAGATGAATTAAGGAATAAAACATATAAAGGAACTTATTCCTATTCATTTCATTGGTTGGGGGGAGGGTTGCTACTGATTTTGTTGAGTAAACTAAGCATTTAAAATTTTCATCCCCTCTGTAATTTTGTTGGTGAGATAAAACACAATAACTTAAAATTTGCAATTTTGGTTTCACCTTTTCATATTTTCCTATTATTCATATATGGGAGCATTGTGAAATGAGCAATTCAGAAAGCAAACAAAATCACACATATCCATAGAATTTTACTGGTTTTTCCTCACTGACAACCCAACACCCTTTGCATTGATTTGAGAACAGTTTATCTCTATTGAAAAGAAGCTAGGATCATTTGGGCCATGCCATAATTAACAAAATATAAAATCAACAAGGACTTTCAGTGTCTAAAATAAAATAGGCATCAGGCTAGAAGATGTTTTAGATGGTATTGCATAGGGTGAATTAATTAATATAGTCTCTAGTCTCCAGTCCATTAACATTCAGTCTTCAGTCTCCAGTCCATTAATACTGTAACAAAGAAAAATATATCATTTTTATCACTCTATATGGAAAGTTCTCAAGTTTGAGAAAGTCTGGATATTCAGAAAAATGTTTTCTGGACATGTTAATAGCTCTTTGTGGCTACATTTAAATCTGTGGGATACTGTCATAAAGTGAAATGACATTGTTAATTATAATTTCCTGTTTATTTTAATGACAATTGAAAGGCTTTTGAAGTTTTCTAAATGAGCCACTGGGCCCCTTTTTTCTGCCTGGGTAGAACCTACCAGTGAGTAACACTATACATCAGGGATACTCTAATTACCAGAACAAACAAAGGTCACCTAATTCCTGGCAATGTGAATAGTTTAATTATATTGTTTCATAGAGTCTTGTGGGCAAATGTCACTCACGGAAGGAAAAAAAAATTAGCAAGTGAAGAAATCACACTCAAGAAAGAATTTTGCACAGATCCACAGAATATGCTACAAAGGCACATCAACTAGCTACGAGGGAGGTCAACTATTTTTTTAAAATGCATTAATTGCAGGGTTTTTTCTATTTTTAAAGTACACTGTTTATATGAAAGATTTTAGTTTGGAAGACTTTACAGCTTGACAGAGTTCTGCAGGGAGATTTTGGGAAAAAAATTTTTTTCAATTCTGTTGTTTTGGATATATGTATATATGCATATGATCACTTATTGCCTATTAATATAAATACTTAGAACCTCTACCATTTACTGCAAACTTATTTATCTATGCCTATTGCAATTATTTAAACCAATACAATTTTCAAAAATAACCTCAATAAAGTTATTCTCATGATATACAAACATCTCTCAATTCACTTACAATATTTAAGAATCTACAGAAATATATAAACATATTCACACACATACACAAGTATACACCCTTGTAAAGATTTAATGATAGTTCCTATTACTAACTGCTCCTTATCATTAGTATCCTTTAATTATTTTCTACATCAAGGCCTGTTCCCTTAGGTCAGAACACAGGTTAACTCAGGGAAGAGTTTCTGTTTTCATTTTTTCTAAAACACCAAGTTGTTTTTCTTTTTGCTTATTTTTTTATTTGAAAATTCACTAGTTTTTGGTTCAAGGTTCTGGATGTCACCAAAACAGTGTTTATATATCTATGATGAAGCCAATAAGCTCTTAAATCTCCATAGCCAGGCTCACAAAAACAAACTATATGTGCATATAGTTATGCACACAATATATATTTGTGTGTATACTTTGCATGACTAAAAAAAAATCTGTGGTGTTGGTATAGTAGGAGTAGGATGGGGAGGTAAGAGAGGGGAGAATGTCTCTGAATAGAATAACTGGGTTTTGATCAACAGGTTTTTCTACAAAGAAATGCCCTTTAAATGGCAGTTATAGCTATTGATTTTTTAAATGATTTTTGTCTTTCTAAATCTAAACTTGAAGTTCCTTCTGCCTTACTTCTTTTCACAGTTCTGGGTACTAGTCAGGGGTCCTTACTGCAGTAAAGGACTTTTTAAAAAATCAAGAATAGTTGTTGCCATGGGGATTACTTCATTGTGATATGTGAATGCATTTTCACAGTCATCTAGTGGTATGGTTGGAAAGCCAGAGTTTGAGAAATTACATGGAACCCTTGGATGTGAAATATCTACAGAGTCATTGTACTAACTAGTTTTCTGAAAATTCCTGAAAAATAACAAATCCCAAAGATACAAATAGGATATTGGGAAATGTCCCTGAAGAATGAGAGTGTTAAAAAGAACCATCAATTAATATTTTGGGTTCTATATGACCATTTTCTGTAGATTGTGTGGGGAAAGAAAGTATGGTTCTGCCATAAAGGCAGTAGCCTTAGATTTAAGGGAAGCCCTGTTTCCAATTCTGCTTCTTTTACATATTAACTGTGTACACAGGCATATCACTTACTATTTCCAAGTCTTTGCTTCTATGTAAAAATTCAGCAGACTTGAAATGCAAATAGTAGCTATGTCAGATATATTGTGAGAATTAAATATAATGTAAACCTAGATTCAAAAACCCTGAGTTCAAATCTGTCCTAACACAATTACTAGTCATTGACCTGGATAAGTCATTTAATTTTTTATGCTAGCTAAGATAATGATGATGATGATGATGATGATGATGAATATTTTATAAAATATAATTTCTCATTTAGCTCATCATTAAATCAGATCAATAATATATTTATTGAGTACCTACTTTATTCAACATACTATGCCAGTTTCTGTGGAAAATATAAAACTTCAATCTCAGAATAATAGACTTCTTCTAGGGAAGAAGTGATCTCAGATATTGTCCAATTTGAGACATAGTGTTGACAGATGATCATTTATTCAAAACATCTAGTGTTTTCACTTAAATACACAATTAAACAAATAATTAAGAACTAATTGTGTGTAAGGCACTATGTTAGTTGTAGGTGATAAAAAAGATGGCCACATTCTTTCTTATAATTGAGGTCTTAAAGATATGTAACATTTCTTTCTAAGTTTAACAACACAAAGAATGGATACTCTACAACATCCCTACAATAATAGAAAATATTTGGTTCTTGAACCACAAACCATGATGTTTAGAATAAAAGTATAAAGCATGTAGCTTACATGCTTTATTTACATCATGTGTGGCATGAACCAGACTAAAATTTAGCTCCTAATTGATATTAATGTTTTTATGTATTAATAAAAAAATAAAATATGTAAACTTGTGCTCTCCCAAGTCAATATACAGCCCTCAAGTCTTCATAAATATCATTTAATAAGCTATCATTTCTATTTGAGTTTGATAGAACTGGTTTAGAAAGTATATTAGAGGTGGAAACATTCCAGCTCTCTAAATTAATCAGCATTTGTCTCCTCAACCATTTTTCTTTGAAGGTATATATTTAATGGCTACTTAGGTAAATAAATTCTTAAACACACACACACACACACACACACACACACACACACACACACACATCCCAAATTACTCTATGCAGCACATCCCACTAAAAAGGAAAAAATGCATCAATATTTTTCTTAGAATAGGAATCTACCTCTTTTCCCCTAAAAACCTCCATTTTGCATATTAAGAAGGATTCATTTCATAGTTTCTATGCAATTCACATTTATTTCTGGGAAACTTGTTATAGTCAACTAAATCAATAGCTGAAATTAAATAACTGTGAGATCACTGATTTTTCTTCCTTTAATACCTTAAGGGCAAGCCATCAATTCACTAATGTTTCAAGTAACCCAAAAGAGGTCATCTAACATGATCAATCCATAGGTCAGACAAAACATCTGCAATTAAAGGAACATTTTAATCCCTAACTCATTTTTGTATATTGCTTTAAAAAATCATTGGGTCAGCAAATTTTCTGTTTGCCCTAGAAAATTTACACTAACTTCTTCAAAGTTTACCAATCCCAATGCCTCACTTTCTTAGCTATATTCCTCTCCATCTATTATTTTCATGATGAATGTCCTAGGAACCTTACTTTTGGTTCCTCTAGCTCTTTTTTATGCAAAAATTCTGGTGAAAAGTTTGCAATGTAACTTTTAGCAAACTATGTTTAAAAAATAAAGTAAAGCAGGGAACATTCAATTTCTCTTTAACTTCTGTGACTAGTATATAAGAGTTAAAATTATCATATGCTATATATGTTACTATATTTAAAAAATCTCCACTTTGTTTTTCCTTGACTTCAGCCACCTTAAATAATGTCATATATATATATATATATATATATATATATATATATATATATATATATATATATATATATATAATCTATTTTATTATAGTTAGGTTTTCTACTTTCCTGCTATTATATAGGTGTATATATAACAAATGTGAAAATTATAAAAGCTGTTTTCATTCTCAAAAATCTGGTTCTTGGCTTACTCTGACATAAATTACACAAAAAGATTGTAAATCTCAGACACTAAGAGAATGATGATAGTCTCAGCCTCAACTATAAAAGGAACATTCAGAAGAAAGGAAGACAATTGAGTTTTATTTTAGACATGTTGAGTTCTAGAAACCCTACCAGACATCCTATTTTGCCCATAGGCAAATGGAGACAGATGTTTAGAGCACAGAAGAAATAGAGGAGAAGGAAAAAGGAGAAAGAGATAAGAGACAGACAGACAGACAGACAGACATAGATTTGAAGGTGAGTATGGAGGGAAAGACACAGAAAGTGCTCTAGGAATCATATATAGAGAGGTAATAAGCAAACCCACTGAAGCAGTTGAGTTTACCAAAAGAGATGCTATAGAGAGAAACAAGAATATAAAGGACACAGACCATTAGGGATTATTAAAAGGATGAAAATTCAGCAAATAAAATTGAGAAGGAAGTGTTCAGACAGGTGGCAGAGTACCAAGAGAGAAATATCACAAAAACACAGAAAATATTCAGCAGAAGGTGTTCAGTCTTTTTTCAGTATTGTCTGATTCTTTGTGACTTTATTTGGAGTTTTCTTAGGAAAGATACTGGAGTGGTTTGCTATTTCCTTCTCAAGTTCATTTTACAGATAAGGAAACTGGGGAAGATAGGGTTAAATGGCTTGCCCATGGTCCCAGAGCTAGTACGTATCTGATCTGAACTTGGGTAGTCTTTCTATCCACAGTACTAACTAAATGCCCAGAGGAAAAAAAAAATAACAGATATTGACAAATGCTGCAGCAAAAGTTAAAAAAAGGACAAGGACTTAGAAATTTGTGAATAACACAAGGCAATTAAAAATAGCTATAAGATTTAATGATTAAATAGATACAAAAAAAAGTTCTTGATAGTGTAGTAAAGTATGTCTGGTCTAATAAGGATAATGTAAATATTGTATTTGGATCCAACTCAATGGCACAAGAATAGAAAAATGGTTATTCCTATCAATAAGAGTTGACATCAAAACCAAAACAAAACATAACACGAATACACACCCACACACATTAAACACACACACACACACACACACACACACACACACACACACACACACACACACACAAAACCTTCTGGACTAAAATGGATTGTAAACTCAATGCCAACCAATGAGCTGACTTGAAAGTTACAAAAAAGAAAGAAAAGAAGGAAGGCAGGAAGAAAGGAAGGCAGGAAGAAAGGAAGGAAGGAAGGAAGAAAGGAAGGAAGGAAGGAAGGAAGGAAGGAAGGAAGGAAGGAAGGAAGGAAGGAAGGAAGGAAGGAAGGAAGGAAGGAAGGAAGGAAGGAAGGAAGAAAAGGAAGGGAGGAAGGAAGGGAGGAAGGAAGGGAGGGAGGAAGGGAGGGAAGGAAGGAAGGAAGGAAGGAAGGGAAGGAAGGAGGGAGGGAGGAAGAAAGAAAGGAAGGGAGGGAAAGAAGAAAGAAGAAAAGAAAATGGAATCTTAAACTTCATAAATTAGAATATAGTGACCAGGAAGAGATAATAATCCCATTACACAATGTACTCATTGTACCATCCTGGAAAAGTTATGTCAGATATTAAATACCACTATTTCAGGTGTTGATAGATTGAAGTTTATCCAAAGAAGGATAAAAAGAAGGATAAGAGGTCCATAAACCATACCATATACTTATCAATTGAATAAACTGAAGTCATTATTTTAACCCTGAAAGGGTTAGGTAGCATTTTTCTTGTCAATTGTTTGAATATGTTCATTTGAAAGAAGGATTTAGGTTTGGTCCCAAAAGGCAGGTCTAGGACCAATGAATAGAAGGGATAGGAGAGTATAAGTAGCTCAATTATGGTGGGAAAAGCCCCTAAATAATTAATAGGATCCCAAACAAAAAAGGATATTTGAGTAAATATTGTAATCCCAGCTTTAAAGAGTTGAGTTTTTGTTTGTTTATTTTTTAAAAGTTCTAACTAGATGATCCCTTATCAGGAATAATTCCAAAGGGATTCAATCCTCATGTCACATTAGCTTAGGTGACCTTTGAGTCTCTTAAGCTCTCAGATTCTAAACTTCTCCTTTTATATTTCTGATCCAAATAGCTCAGATTCTTTGTTCTTGTCTCCCAGGTCCTGTGACAGGGTCTGGCACTCAGTAGGTGCTTAATTTGTTGATTGATATCTATTATTCCTCATCATAGGATTACTTGAAAATAATTACTCCTTTGAATATAAACTTCAAACAAAATCATTAATAAGAACTATTTTTATGATTTAAAGTTTAGAGCTAGAAAGTATCCTGGAGTTCTATACCTTTATTTTGCATATGCAGAAAATGAGCTCAGATGAAGTGAATTGATTTGCTTAAGATAATGTAGGCATAAGAACAAAGATAGGAGTCAAACGAGTTTTCTGACTTTAGATTTAGTGCATTTTCTACTACATCAAACTGCCTTATGCTTTATACTGGTGCTTTTAAAATCCTAAAGTGTGGTGATATCTATTATCTCCTTTGATCCTCATAACAACTCTGTGAGGCAGTAGCATCATATATAGCTGTCAAGAGTCTGGAAATTACCAAAAAGTAAAAATTGAAATTTGTATTTTTAAAAAAGGGCTAAGTTGTACTGAAAGTAGAACAAAGACCTACATCACAGGAATTATTTGTAAGGATCAAATGAGGTATACAAAAAGTAATTTGCAATCCTTAAAACACAATGTAAATGCTAGCTCTTATCAATATTAATATTCATTATAATAATATAATAAATGTTATGAAGCAAAACCAGTGTACCTTAATATATATTATCTTGTTAAAGGTCAGTATATAAACACCTATCAGCTGAATGGAGCTAAAGGCTATCCTTTGAAATTATTTGATCATTTTTATAGGATTAAACTTGAAAATTCATTTATAATGCAAGACATTTTTTCTCATAGAATCTATCTACATTAGAGATTACTAAAAAAGACTTACATGGCCCTCTAGTGTTCTAAAGTAAGAGACCCCAACTGAAAATATACTCTAACATGGCTAATCTCTTCCCCTCACCCACCTCCCTCTTATTCAAGATCACTGCTGACAATACTACTGCTAGGCACACATATTATTCAAACAACTAAAATTATAGCTTTGGCAGTCAGAGCTGTACTAGTTTCACTCAAATCCCCAGGGAGAAAGCACTGAGTCTGTGATGGTTTAGAAACTGCCTTCATGGAGAGAAGAAAAAAATATGCTCAGATAAATCAATTTTCTGCAGGAAAAAAAAAATCAAAGAAAAAATTAATTTGCTGTGTACTTATTTAAACAGCTGACTGGAGAGTTTATTATGCTTGATTGCAGGCCTTCAGGAGCAGTGATTGCTTCTTCCTCTTTCAAATGCCCCCACCCCCTTCTTTGCCAATGAATTTCCGTTGACAGAGCCTACGGCTATCTTCTCAGAAATCTTATAAAACCTGACACTGCCAAAATTTTAACCACAAAAAAAAAGGTGTCTTAAGGTGTTGCCTTTCAAATCTAATTTTAATAGACAACTGTAGGCTGAGAGCTCATTCTGTGTAACCTGATCACTGAAACAAGTTTCATAAGCTGTCCATGGTCTGCAGATGGAGCTGTTGACAAAACAGTCCTATTCACTTGAGGGGAAAAAAAGAAAGTCTATGGAATGAGTTTTATTGAATTCTCCCCCCCCCCATCCAAATTTTTATTTAAAACATCATAGCCTTGAGAAATATTTTAACTTCTGTTTCCTCAGTCAAAAAAAAAGGCATCTTTTGAAAATTAAAAGCAGCCACAAACTCTGATAGGCCTTATCAATCTTTCAAAATGAGCCACACAGGAATCAGACAAAATGTAACATATAAGCATAACACTGTCAAACATGTTTAAAAACACAAGAAAAATTAAACAAATATAGGATGGAATAATATTATATAAATGTTCTTAGGAAACATGCCATGCTAGGTTATTAATATTTTTCACTTCATCAACATTAAAAAATAGAGTTGTACATTTAATATGTATGGGATTGCCTGTCATCTAGGGGAGGGAGTAGAGGGAGGGAGGGGAAAATTTGGAAAAATGAATACAAGGGATAATATTGTAAAAAAAAATTACTCATGCATATGCACTGTCAAAATTATAATTATAAAATTAATTTAAAAAAAAGAAAGAACTTTGGGAAAAAATAGAGTTGTTTCTAATTTTACACAACTGCTCATAAGCCAGTGGGATACTTCTTCTTAGCAAAAGACTGAATTTAATAACAGATACACTTGAAGCTGAATCATAAACTAGTATGGGATGCTCTAAAAAGTTATATGATAATAATTCACCATCTTTGTGTCCTTAACATAACTTAAATATTAAAAAAAATAAAGCTACTACGGTGATATATAAAATGATGAAAAATATTGATTGACTTTCATGAAATAATTAAGAGCAAAATAAGCAGAATCAAGAGAACACTGTCTACATTAACACCATGTTAAAAGCAACTTTGAACAAATAAGTAATTTTGACTCATAAATTCCCAAATTATCAAGGCTATATGAAAGAAGATGCTATCAGTATCCAGAAAAAGAACTGATAAGTAGAGAGAGGTATAGAAAGAGTATAAGAGTATATATATATATATATATATATATATATATATATATATATATATATATATATATATATATATATACATACACACACATACATGTATATACACACATATATATTTGAATCTAATGTGGCCATCTTGAGGGCATAAAAAAAGAGAAAATTACATGAAAAAGAATAGCAAGTTAAACATAATAGATTTCATCTTTTTATATTATGCTATGTTATGAAAATGTTTTATTCCACAAATTAAAATAAAATAAATATTTTTAAAAACTTTTAGTTTTATTCTATTTTTTCCCCTGACATTTCTCACTTTTCTCACCTAAATTAGATTTCTTTTCAGATCACTTGCTACATCAGGGACAGTAATTAGATAAACTGACTCATACACTACAATGTTTCAAAAATATTCTAGGGAATAGCACAAGCAGAGAACCATTGGGCTCATTGAGTCACTGGATTCTCTGAAATGTATGTCCTGTTGCCACAAGTGAAAGAAAATCCAGTAAGACTACTTTACTCTCTCTGTGACTTACTAATACACTGCTAACAATAGATAAAGGCTAAAAATAGTTACCTGAAACATTGCTATATGTGCACCTGAAAATTTATATCATAATTGTCTAGATATCTCAAAGGAAAATTTAGCTATGCCATTGTTATTGACCAGGGTAAAGGTGAACTCTACTCTTGTCCATCACTGACCAAATCCAGTTATAGGTAAGAAGAAGAAATAATACACTATTAATGTGATAACCAAATGGTAAGGAGAAAAATAGAAACCACAACAATCATGAAAATAAGTTTTCACTAAACATTATTTGTATTGGAAGGAAGGGAGGTAACTGATAAATGGCAAAGTAGACAACGCTGGACACAGATTCAGGAAAAGTTGGTCTCAAACTCAAATTTGGTTACAAATACTGAGTAGGAATAAATAAGTTATTTAACTTCTGTCTGCCTCATTTACAAAATAGGGATAAGAAAAGTACCTATCTCACCTGAGAATCAAATAGGAATTTTTTAAAAGCATTTTGAAACCCTTAAAGTGCTACTTTGTTGCTAGTTACATAGATACTTCTTGTTAAGAGACACTGATTGATCGTTTTCTTGATTCATTTTGAAGCTAAGCTTCAGTACTATGTGAACAGAGAAATACTAGAAGTAGGTTTGGTGTTCAAAGAGATAGAGGGACTGGGGACCAAATTGCCAACGATTCACTGGATTATGGAGAAAGCAAGGGAGTTTAACAAAAATATCTACTTTTGCTTCACAGAAAACACAATAATCTTTGTGTGGACAAACACAAAATATGGCAAACCCTCAAAGAGATGGAAGCACTAGGGTGAAATAGAAGAGTGTAAAATCTGGCTTGAAATTTAACATTAACAAAAACAAAACAAACAAACAAACAAAAAACAAAAAACAAAAACAAAACAAAACAAATAAACAAAAAAACAAAGCTAAGATTTTGCCAACTGGTCTCAATACTTCCTGGCAAATAGAGAAAGAAAAAATGGAAGCAATGTCAGATTTTATATTCTTGGGCTTAAAAGTCATGGCAGGTGGTGATGGCAGCCATGAAATTAAAAGATATTTGCTCCTTGGAAAGAAAGATATGACAAATCTGGACGGCATGCTAAAAAGAAGAGACATCACCTTGCTGACAAAGGTCTCTTTAATCAAAACTATTATTTTTCCTGTACCAATGTATGGCTGTGAGAGTTGAATTATAAGAAAACTGAATGCCTCAAAATTGACTCTTTTGAATTGTGATGATCGAGAAGACTTTTGAGAGTTCTCTGGACAGCAAGGAGATCAAATCAGTCAACACTTGAAAGAAATTAATTCAGGCTATTAACTTGAGGGTCAAATACTAAAGCTGAAGTTTAAATACCTCTGGGCACAGAACTCATTGGAAAAGACTCCCATGTTGGGAAAGAAAGGAGAGGAGATCAGCAAAGGTGGATAGATAGTGCCATGGAAACAATGGACATGAAAATGGACAGACTTCAAGAGATAGTAAAGGATAAAAAGGGCATGGAGTGCTTTAGTCCATATGGTCACAAAGAGCCAGATATGACTGAATGACTGAACAGCAACAATTCCAATTATCCCTTCTAAAACAACATTTCCCTATCACAGTTTTATTATATCATAGGTTGACATAAAATTAAATAAGGATTTGGGGTGAGTTTTGTGGAAGTCACAGATGACACATGAAATCAGCAGATGCCCCAGAAAAAGTTTAGAAACTCAGAAATATATGAAATCTATGTATAGTACCATATAATATCATGTGTTTTATCTTTTAATACAATAATAATTCAGGCTTCTTCTCTGCTATGAAGAGAGGACCAAATTGTTTACACAAATTTTCCAAATTATGGTGGTACTGTGCCCTTAAACCTCTTGAAATGGAAGGGATAACTGTATTTATTTTTATTTTTGTTTGCTTTTGCAGCCCTAGTATTTAGCATAGGACCTCAAAAATGTTAAAAACTTTAGTAAAGCTTATTGACTGACTGACTATTCACACACTGGAAATCACTCTCCGAAATAAATCTATATCCATTCTTGATCTACTGCAGCTTTAAAATAATTGATGCATTGAAAAATAATACCTTCTGAGTTTACTTTAAGCTCTCCTTTGAGACATTATCATCATCCAAATAAATTATACTATGAAGTTCTAACATAAGGAATGCCTTATTAGTTTCTGTGAATCTTAAAAAAGAATTGCAAAGCACAAATGCAGAAAGCATAGCATAGCATATAGGGACAAATGAGATACACAGCCTCAAATGTAAAACTCAAAAATGGTCAACTAGGGCTAGCTATGCTTCAATAATTTAGAGTTTAGTCCAGTTTGTGCTTTGCTTTTTGTTATCTACTCATCACTTAATACAACAATATTCAAGCCAGATAGCTTGATCCTTAGTGAGCCTAGTCTCTAGCAAAGTCTGAAGGTGTCACAAATTCTGTGCAATATGGATTGTAGCTACTTTAAATACAAACCATTGAACATATTATAATTCCACTTCTAATTAAAGGAGGTATCACAGATATATATTCTGTTACACACAAAGACTATGAATGAAAACATATAGCATACTAGCTTGCTATCAAACATATTGTATTTTAAAAGAAGGCATTTCTAGGTCTTGTAACTTTATCAATGTTTCTAAAAAAGTTTGAAAGTGAGAATGGCTCTTTAAAATGTGTCACAATTATTAAAAATACTTAGTGCACTCATCTGTTCATAATGTATTAATAACATCATCATTGCAGATGATGGCACCCATATGGTAAGTTTGGTCAAAGGAAGGGCAACTCATCTAGGACTAGAAAACTTAAATAGCAATCCTAGATTCATCACTTACTAGATATTTAATTGTAAGCAAATTGCTTGACCTCTGATCATCATTTACTTTGTTACTGTGTAAAATTAGGATAATTCTTTTTTAAAAAAAGCTTCACAGGTTTCCTTCAAATGATAATGAAATTTACATTGTTTTAACATTTTAAAACACTTTATATATATATGCATATATATGTGTATAGATAGATAGATAGATAGATAGATATAAGCTCATTTGAGGCGTAAAATAAGTTTGTGAGGTGGGTTTTTCAGTTATTATCACCATTTTATAGATCAGGAAACTGAGACTCTGAAAGCAATTGGTCCATAGGCATAGCTATTAAATATCAATAAATTGTAATTAAAGCCAGATCTTCCTGAACTACAATCTATGTATCACTATCAAACACTCTATACCCAGAAAACATATATCAAATTATTTTGAAAGCTGAAAAGTATCACCTCCACATAAGATGATGCTGTTGTTGCTGCACAAATTCATTCAAAACAAGAAGTCCCAAGATGAATTATAGATTTATGCTAATTTAGGGCAGCTGCCATAAAAAAATAGAAAAATAAAGAAGTTAAGATTAGGAAATACTTGATAAAGCCTTAAATTATCTAAACAATCTTCTGATTTTCTTGTGGAATTTGACCTTCAATTATCTAAACCAATCTATTTACTTTACAATTGAAAAAATACATTTAAGAAACTGACTTGCCCAAGTCACATGGATCAGAATAGATGAATTCAAGTAAGAGATATGATTTTGAATTTGAGTCCCCTGGCTCCTAATCAAATGTTCTTCCACTGTATCCCTCTGGTTTCCCCATGGCAAATATAGTTATATTGTACAGTAAAATTGCATATAAAATGATGTTGTCATCCAGAACAACTTCATAGAAATAGATAGGAATTATGATACCTACAAAATGAAACAGATACTTTGATGGAACTGTAATTTCATTAGGGTAGGTACTTTCTTTCACTGGTTCAATGTTATTTTTAACTGTATTTTCCATAAATTCTTCATACAAGATTTATTTAATACATAGAGGAAGACTTACTCTTTTTTTAATGTCTTAGGGTTACCATTGTACCACTTAGGTTATCTGTTGTCTTATTAATTGTTACATAAACAGCTTACCTTCTTTCCTGGCTCTACTTCTCTTTTATTAAGAAAAGGAATTTGCAAAGCACTCCAGTGTCTTTACCAAAAATACCTTGCGTGCAATATTAAAATGGCTATAACATCAGAATGAGCTCTTCCATTCAGAAGATAATCAACATGTTACTGAGAGAGTGAAGGGTAAATATAAATAGCTCCAGAAAGAGTGAAGCGGTTGGGCTAAAACCAAAGGAGCACTCAACTGTGAATGTGTCTGGTGATGAGAGAAAAGTTTGATGCTGTAAAAATCAATATTGCATGGGAATCTGTAATTCAAGATCTATGAATCAAAGAATGCTAGATGCAATCAAATAGGAGAAAGAAAGATTAAACATTGATATCTTGGATGCCAATGATCTTAAAATGGATCAGAATGGATGAATTCAGGTGATCATTACATCTATTGGTATTGGCAAGACTCCCATAGCAAAAACAGAACAGCCCTGCCAGTCAATAAAAGGGTGAAAAAAGCAGTACTAAAATGCAATCTAAAATGACAGGATGATATCCTCTAGATTAAAAAAAAAAGTTTTCTTAGATGAGCAAAGCAAAAAAAAAAAAAAATAGAAGAAAACAAGAGATAGGAGAAGATAAAGGGTCTCTTCAAGAGAATTGAAGATTTCAACGGAATATTTTATGCAAAAATGGGCATAAAATACAAATGTTAGGGATTTAACAAAAGTAGAGGAAATTAAGAAGATATGACAAGAATATGCAGAAGAATTATACAAGAAAGATCTCAATATCACTGATAATCACAATGGTGTGGTTACCGACTTAGGACCATGCATCCTGGAGAGTGGTCAAGTGGGCTTTAGCACGTATTGCTAACAATAAGATTAGTGAAGATAACAAATTTCCAGTTGAATTATTTTAAATCTTTAAAATATGAAGATGTTATAGTGTTGCACTCAATATGCCAGAAAATTTGAAAAACTCAACAGTGGCAATTGGATTGGAAAAGGCCAGTTTACATTCCATTCCTAAAGAAGGATATTAGCAAAGGATGTTCAGACTATCAAACAATTGTGCTCATTTTACATGCCAGTAAGGTTATGCTTAAGATTCTGCAAGCTAGGCTTCACTATATGTGAACTGAGAACTACTAAAACAAGCTGAATTTTGAAGAGGAAGTAGAAACAAAATTGCCAACATTCTCTGGATTATGGAGAAAGCAAGGGAATTCTACAAAAACATCAACTTCTGTTTCATTGACTACATATCACAAAAAATTTGGCAAGTTCTCAAAAAAAAATAAATGAGAGTATCGGATCATCCTTGTCTCTGAAAAATCTGAATATAAGCTAAGAAAGAACACTTAGAACTGAACATGGAATGATTGATTGGTTTGAGATTGGAAAGGTACTTATGATAAGACTGTACATTGTCACCTTATTCAATTTACATGCAGACTACATCACACAAAATGCCAGAATACATGAATCAAAAGCTGGAATCAAGATTGCTTAGATATATATATACAATCTCAGATATGCAGATTACCATTCTGGTGGCAGAAAGTAAAATGAAATTATGAAACCTTTTGATAAGGGTGAAAGAGGAGACTATAAAAGCTGTTTTGAATAAAAGTTTTAAAAAACTAAGATCACAGCAAATGGTCCCACCACTTGCTGGAAAACAGAAGGAAAAGAAATGAAAGCAAATTCAGATTTTTTTTTTTTTATTCCTGGGCTCAAAGATCATGGCAGATGGTGATTGCAGCCATGAAACTAAAAGATACTTCCTAGAAAGAAAGCTATAACAAATCTAGATAGCATGCTAAAAGTAAGAGACATTACCTTGCTGACAAAGATCTCTATAGTTAAAACTATTGTTTTTTCCAGTACCAATGTATGACTGTGATAATTGTACTATAAAGAAAGCTGAATATCACAGATTCAATGCTGTCAACTTGTAGTGCTGGAGAAGACTTTTAACAGTCCCCTAAACATATAGGATGACAATACTTAAAGAAATTAAATCAGATTATTTACTGAAAGGTCAAATATTGAAGCTTAAATACTTTGAGCACATAATAAAAATGGGATTCATTGATGATTCGGGCCAGTTTCAATGATCTTGTGATGATGAGAGCCATCTAAAACCAGAAAGAGGACTGTGGGAACTGAGTGTAGATCATAACATAGAATTTTCATTTTTGTTGTTGTTTGTTTGAATTTTATTTTCTTTCTCATTTTTCTTCCTTTTATCAGATTTTTCTTGTGCAATAAGATAATTGTGTATATATATATATATATACACACACACACATATATTTGATTTACATGTATTTTTACCATGTTTAATATATATTGGACTACTTGCCATCTAGGGGAGGAAGAGAGAGAAAATTAAAAATACAATATTTTGGAAGGGTAAATTTTGAAAAATTATCTTTGCATATATTTTGAAAATAAAAAGCTTCAATAAAATAAAATATTTATTAAACAAAGTGAAAAAATAGGACTTATTGGAAAAGATTCTGATTCGGGAAAGATTGAAAGCTAAAGGAAAAGAAGTCAGGAGAGGATGAAATGAATAGATAGTGTCATGGAAACAATGAATATAAAATTGGACAGACTGAGAGACAGTAAAGAATCGAAGGGCATAGAGTGCTATGGTCCATGAAGTCATAAAGAATTGAACACATATGAATCACTCAACAACAAGAACCACTTCTGGTACACAAATTGGAAACACAGATGTTTGATTGCACAAACTATATGTCCTTTTACTGCCCTTTAAGTTATTTGATTTTGAATTTTTCCAAGATTATAGATAGTGTTATAATCACCTGCCATCTGACATCAGTGGAAGAATACTGATGTTAAAAGAATGATCTTTTGTGGCAGCAAACAGCTTGGGGCCACCGAAAGCATTGCAGTTTCTCAAATATGATCCACCTTGATCTGTTCCCTCTGTCCAATTCTGAGCCTGAATCATTCTCCTTCAAAAATGACTCCCAAGATAGAGTGATAGATTCATTTGATGGGCTGCCTATCCATCTGCATGTCAATATGTTTTTTATAGAATGAAAAGTTTATTTAAGAAATGCTTTACGAATATAATTTAGACATTTTAGGCAACTTCAGTGAAAGCATGAAAAGGTTAACTTTTTGCAAATGATTTTTGCATTGTGTTAAGAGAACTAAGAGATTGTATGAAATCTTGATATATTTATTGATATCAGCAAAGAATCAGATTTTAATGAGAAAAATGCACATTAGAAGACTCAACTCAAGATGTTCCTCACATCTCCACTAATATAATACGAGATTATTAAAAATTTAATGTAAGTTAAAAGATAAGTATATCCTATTGGCATCGAGAATACATGGAGCATATGGTCCTCTGCAATTGAACCAATATCTTGGAATCTTTTTTTTTTTTTTTTTTTTAATCATTGGATTTAAAGCTGTATGTATGAAGAAACTGAGGCCCCAGGAGGTGCCCAAAGTCTCACAGCTAACAACTTACAAGTTCCTCTGATTCCAATTGGAGGATTTTTCATAATATCACACTCTATTTTACATGTAATCTTGATCATCTTTATCCTGGAGTTATAGTTTTCTCATTCCCTCTTTAGGCCATTTTAATGGCAAATCCACTAATACAAAAAACTAGTAATAGAATTGCTACATAAATAAAATGTCAATTTTTCAAAGTTTCAGGTTTAAGAATTATTTGGGGCTATTGATTAGAAAGTTGGTAGAGACACATCTGAGAAAGTATCATTTAGTCACCAAACCACAAAAAAAAATATTAAAAAGTCTTTTAAAAAAGTTCTAATTCAAGGTCACATGGGTAAGATATGAACTTAGATCCTCAACCCCAAAGCTAGTAATCTTTCTACTACCTCAGGTGTGATTTGCTCTTTAATAGGTATAATGCAAACACAAATAACATCACATTTAAGTGTTTACTTAAAAATTATGAATATATCAGTTGAGTTTAATTTGAGATGGCATGGTCATAATGCAAATTTAATTAATATATTACTTATAGAAAATTTAAATGGAGTTTATATTTAATTTATCTATCTGAAATACAAAGAATGTTTTAAAATAGATTTTAAAATTGCAATTAATAATATTATTTTAATATGGTTCATAAAAATGAAATTCAGCTAGTTATAAATCACTAACTCAATAGTTTTTGTTTTATTGAACACTGAGCATTTAATCATTGAAAATATAGACAATCTTTTCTTTTGTAGTTAGAAAACAAACTATTATATATGATGGTTAAAATTTGCAAGTTTCTACATTGGATTATAGTAATACATGTGCTTAATGGATATTTAGAGAAGGTATTTTTTTTAAAAGATTCAAAACAAAAAAATTAACAGTTTAATTAAAGTAATAATTTCAGATAAATTCATTTCGTGATAAACTCTAGATTTGATTATTCACAGATGTAAAATTCTGATAATTATACTATATTTACTAAAAAAAAGATAACTGACCTATAATTGGTGTTTTTAATTTGTATAACTATATTTTAATTTTTTAGAAATATATACTAAAATAATTTATGTGCTCATAGACATTGCAGAGTAGGATAGCTGGTTCTATATTCTTCCTACTGAAGCAAAAAATTATTTGGATTTTTTTTCTTGTTTATGCATCATTGGGGCGTCTGGTTTGCTCTATATTATAACACAATTCATTTTATGTAAATTTGATATAATTAGATAATTTTGGTATTGGTTCTAGCTTCTAAGCAGCAGATCTAGATTTGGGCAAATGATTTAGTGAAAATTACTAAGATATACAATCAAAATAGTTTACCAGTGACTTGCAGATACATATAGTCTATTAGCTTTTGTCTTTTTGGTAGAATTATTTTCATTGGTCAACCAGGCATATTGTCTGTCTGGGAGCCTTTAATGAACCAGATTTCAAAGATAGATAATATTTCCTGTTTAAAATTATATATATATAAACATGAAACTTTGAAGTTTTTAAACAGGTTTGCTTATGGTTGCTTAGAAATTTAAGAGCTGTTTAATTTTCTTCCAATTAGCTGTTTCTTTTCTCCTATTTTCTTAAGAACTTTCTAGTTACCAACCAAAGATTTGGAGGGTCTTCAAGTTTTCCTATTTTGATTCCAATAGAATTTTTCTATTCTTTTTGAACCTTTGATCTAAAGCCAGAAGGACCACATAATGTGTCTAATCTCTGTATTTTCATATGTGAGGTCTGGGGATAAGTGAATTGTCTAAGGTCACCTGGGTAAGATATGAACTTAGGTCCTCAACCCCAAAGCTAGTAATCTTTCTATTATATCACTCTGTGGCCTATTATAATTTGAAACTTTGGAAAGGATAAAACACATGTGCCAAAAATATTAAGGACGCAGACATTTATGAGTCAGAAATACACATACTTGAAAAATACTTTATGAACTCAAACAACTAGGAGCAAAAGCATTTAAATTTGTAATCTCTTCTTTAGAGGTTTTTACAAAGATTTTTAGGAATAATTTTATAAAGTCTGTCCTTTTGACCAGTATGTCCCTACATAGACAAGGTTTGGGAAGTCCTGAACTACAGAAATGCACCGTCCAGGAGAATATCATCAGTAATATTTTTACAAGAAGGAATTCCTATGAAGGAATTTAGTAGCCTTAATGAATTTAGGTCTCTCTACCTCATTTAACATCTTTGGTCATAATATTTCTCTCACTAAACTAGCAAACATTTTCTTCATCACTTTTACTCCCAATTTTTTCATGTCTAATAAAAATTAAAATAGAAGCAAAAAAAGACCAAAATCATTCAATTCATAACCTTTTATGGAATCTTTATAAAGACTGTGATTATATTTGTATTTTAACAATGAGCCCTACTTGAGTCAACCCCAAAAGTGACTCCTTCAATTTTCCAATTTCCTTTTTTAATAGCAATTATATTGTCCTTTGCCTGGATGATTTTTTATGGCAATACAGTAAAATAACTATTGGGAAGAGAGTATCTATTACAATGAAGGAACTATGACTAAGTAGGCACCTGTTGGAAACAGATTCTGGAATAGAGACAGAGAAAAATAACCAGGCACAGGTTGTTCAGGACTTGATGGATCACCCAGAAATGGTCACATTCAGTGTGCTTATAGTGATAGTAGCACAAAAAAAGTGAAGCCTTTTTAACATAATGCTATAAATATTATTATGTCATCTCTGTAGCATAAAAATAAACTGGGGTGGACATACTATTAGTTATCCTTTCAAGTCTAATTATTTTAAAATTGTTATTAAATTATCAAAAATAAAATTATAAATTATAATTTAAAATTAATCTTTAATTATTACATCAAAAAAAAAATCACTTTACTATTGTTTAAGGGCCAAACAATTCTTTGGTCAAATCACTAACCACACTGGCTGACAGTTACATCTGTGATGTTCAAACTATACCACAATTTGCAATTAGAAGCAGTCATCCTTGTCTAGAAAAGTTTAAAAAAAAAAAAAAAAACTGATATGAATCTTAAATCTAATTTAGAGGTGACAGACTATCTTCTACTGATTTTCCTTCCAGTTCACACACACACACACACACACACACACACACACACACACCACCTTTTCCGTCTCTACAGAATGTCTATTTTTTATGCCACAGGAAAGAGAAGAGACAATGACACCTATAATTGTCCAAGCCTTATCAATTTAGAGTTCTTATGGCTGTGTAAAACAGTGCCTCATCTCCCTCTGTTCAATGGTTGTTTTATACAGTGTGACTGTGTGATGAAGGGAGCTAGTTGACATGCACTTATCGTATCAGGCCCTGGCACCTGCATTGCAGACACTAATCAAAGTGCTCCTTCATAGGGGTGAAAGAATCGCCATTTGTAATGCAATAATTAGGCTGGGTAGAAGGCCTGAAAAGTAAATCAATCTCGTCTGCTCTCTAGATCTGACACCATTCTCTTGGCAGATTGTTAACATAATGAGACAGAAGCCTACAAGAGGTCCCACAAAAAGACCTATGTCTTTTCTTTTTTTTCTCCCTCCCCCTTTACTTTTACAGGGCTACTTAGAACATAATTGCAATTAATCCTAGTATGAGCTACTGATACAAACCAGTATATTCTAGGATTTTCAAAGCTAATTAGGCAAAAGATGATCTGGATATTTCAGTTTGAATACATTTTGGAGATCAGCACCAAGGTTGCCCTATCCCTCCACTGCTTGAAATAACATGAAGATTTTTAATATATAATTATCAGCAAGGGAAGAAAAAAAAAGATAATCCACAGATTAGTTCGAAAATTAGGTTGATTAATTCAAGATTTACCAAAGGGAAACAGATAAGGAATTCTAAGTCAAGATGCCATTTTTTTAAAACACAAATTCATTTTGCATTGTGCAACATTGAATGTAAGGGCAAAGTCTGACTAGATCAACAAAAACAGAAAAAAATTACACACATATATACACATGCAAAGCAAAAATCTACTGTTTCATAAATGTAATCAAATAGTTATCTGAAGTAGTAAGATTTTGAAAAAGGCATAAATGAAGATTAATATAATTTGAAAAACCACTTTTTAGTCTAATAAACATTAATACCTATTATTTTCCCCTCTTTGAGTCATAATCTGTGATTTAACTAGTATAAGGAACTATATTAAAAGCATCTCCCCCAAAAGCAGATTGATAAGTCTTTTGAAATTTCATCTTGGAAAGGGTTCTACAATTCAGAGAAGTTGTGTGATTTGCTGATTGTCACACAGCTAATATGTGCAAGGGATAGGATATATACTACAAATGTGATGTTTTCTACTTCATGTCTGAAACTCCTTTCATATAAAACTTATCTCCATTTCCTTATCTTTAAATAAAGGAGTTGGATTAGATGTTACCTGAATTTCCTTCTATATTTTCAATTTTATGATCCTAAAATATTATTTATCCATTTTCCTTTTCTCCTATCACTGTCAATTAAATTTAACGAACATTTATTAAGTATGTACAAAAGGATAAGAACAACCCACACTATCAAGGATTTTACATTCTACTAATATTCAAAACAACCATCATAGCATTTTAAATGAGTTTCCTATTATGGAATAATGTTTTTAGTCTTATAAATTGAATGTATTAATAAATGTTAGTACCTAGTATATAATATAAATTAGTAATATATATTTTAATAATAAAACAGTCTGTGGAAGGAGGATTTTGTTTATAAATAAGTTTGCTCACTGATCAAATGTCTAACTGCATGTAGAGATTTCACCTTCCAAAAACTTCTGGTTGCTTACTTTTACTCTCCTTGATTAAGTAACAGCCTGCAGTCAGGAGATGTTTCCCCTCTGGATAAAAATGTGCAGCCTGTTTTCTCTTTGCTCATTTTTTTGGCCTGCAGTCACAGTGAACAGCAAGGCCATAACCCCTTTCAGTTTTTGTTAACGCTCAAGCGAACCAATACTTACGATTAATTCAGCGGCAGGTAAGAAACCATGAAACTCAATCCTAATTACTAAGGTTGACTATTCTGACCTAGCTGTTTATATTGAGCATAAAACGGCATTCTTTCAAGGGCAAGAATTACTGAATAAGTAAAGGTTCAATGACTGTGATTTTTTAAATGACAGATGAGTTAGAGATTGAGTCTGTTTTTAAGTACTCATATTGAAGCATTTAAATATATATATATATACATATATATATATATACATATATATATATATACATATATGTATACACATACATATATATGTATATAAAGACATGCATGTGTATGTGTAAATGTTTTTTAATGTTACCTACCGCTTTTTATCTTTTAAAATTTTATTTTCACATTTATGCTGTCACATTTTAATAATTGTTCTAAGGAAAAAATATAGATCATGAGATCAAATATACTGGGGAAACTACTGCTCCCTTCCCCTCACCTTGGTTATATAATTCTAAAGAGATCTAATCTGAAATTCATCAAATATACGTTCTTGAGATTAAAAGAAGCATTCAGAATTTCAGGTCAGGAAGATTTTTTTTTAATGGAGATTAAACTGTTTAATTAAAATAAAAACTGTGTTATGTTGATAAATGAATAGAGTTTAAAAGAAGCTGAGGAAGACATGTAAACAGAGAACATATGGCTACATGATACAGGAAGTTGTTTATTTCACTTTTCAAAATGGAATGAGGAAGGGATTTAATGATAAAAGACAATGTTAAAACCAATCTGGAGCTAACATAGCCTTCCAGCCTTATTTCATACTATATGCTTTCATGTCTTTTATATTCCAGCCAAAGTGGACTATTATCTCTTTCTGAACTAAACATTCCATTTTCCCACTTCCTTCCTCAGTGCTAGCTGAATCTTTAATATCATACACTGATGCCATTGCTCTTCTTAGAGAACTAAAGATGAATAACAATAACAATTTTTATTTCAATGCTCAAATAACACAAAAGGGACCTTCAAGCCTTAATCAAGTCTTATTTAAATTACTTTTTTATTTTCCTATCTTGTCACTATTTAATCTCGTCCAACTGTTGGTGACCCCATTTGGGGTTTTCTTGGCAAAGATACTGGAATGGTTTGCCATTCCTTTCCCAACTCATTTTACAAATGAGGAAAATGAGGTGAAAAAGGTTAAATGATTTGCCCAGCATCACATAACTATTAAGTGACTGAGGATAAATTTGAACTCAGTTCCTCTTGACTTTAGGTCTGGCATTTTATTGTTTGCTGTTCAGACTTACAGATATCACATATATAAATAAATGTTCCAAGTTCCAAAAGTAAAAATGGTGTCATTATAGCCTTTGTATACCCAACAATCACAGTGCCTTCAATAAAGGTTTGTGTTTGTTTGATGATGTATTCTACTGATAGATTCTAAGTTTTTTGAAGACAAGCACTACTTCAATTTGTCCTATAATCCCAATGTCTTACATATAGCAACATTTAATTTAGATTAAATAATTGTCATTAGAAATAGTGAAGATAAAATTAGATTCAAAGAACTGAAGATAAAAGATAGATGTGTGAGGAGAAATATGTTGATTAAACATTAGAATATGGCTTTGGATAGAAAGGCTAATACTGTTCATTAAAGCATCCTGAAATACATTACAGTAGGGACTGAAAAGGGCTTAGGGACTTTGTTCCCACTTCTAACGGTAACTTCAGTTTCAAACAGTCATTTCCTTCTACTACTTCAACCTTTCATAAAAACGTGACCACATCCAACAAATATATCTGTCTTTGGTCCAGCACAAGTTGACTCAACCAGTCACTTTGCTATTTTAGTAACACCAATAGTATCAGGGTGATTGTATTTGAGCTACCATTTGGTGAGATGTCATATTATATATATGATATAAGTTTTTATGTTTAATATTTTAAAAATCATGATTCCATGATTGGTATAAAAATTCAAGAATTAGTCTTTTAAAAAATATAGATCAACAAACCTATTAAATCAAGAGATTAAGAAATGTGTCTTTATACATAGAAAAATATAAATAGAACTTTTTTTTATGAAATTAGGAAATTCTTAAAGGAGGTTCAACCAACTAGATCATAATAGAAAAGTTCCAGAGAACTGTCTAACAGAAGGTAGCATGATCTTTTCAGCATCTTACTACTAAGTGTCAGAAGTAAAAATTGATCATAAATCTTGCTGAGTTTAATACAACATTCCTATTCACGTTGCTGTCTCTTATTCTCTACATAATTCTGCATATTATTGAGATTAACTACCAGCTCTGTTATTAAATAGGTCTACACAAAAATCACATAGAATTGGAAAGGATTATTAATGGCAATTAGCCATAGATATTCTTTTCTTCTTTAATGCTTTAACACATTTTACCTTAATCATTCAAAATCATGTGACTTTGGCTATATCAAAAGATAATCCTTATTAGGAAAAACCTGGAGACTTCAGCTACAAAGAGAAAATTATTCTCTTCTTCATCCCATCTCCCATATTTAGAAAAAAGGACAACAGGATCAACAGAAGTCTCATAGCCATACTTTATATTAGGAACTTGTTAGAAATTCCTTAAGTATCTAAGGTTTATTTTAAGATATTTGGAAATGTAGTTTCTATAGAAGAACTTTAAAATAATCAGGGCTCACTAAGGCAACCAAAATAAAATGTCTACACATTGCAAAACATGTTTTTTTTTTTGTTTGTTTGTTTTGTTTTGTTTTGTGTGTGTGTGTGTGTGCGCGTGTGTGTTTCTTCCCTGAGGCAATTGGGGTTAAGTGACTTAACCAAGATCATGCATGCAGCTAGTAAATACTAAGTGTCTGAGGTCAGATTTTGAACTCAGGGCCTCTTGATTTCAGGGCTGGCACTTTATCCACTGTGCCATCTAGCTGCTCCTATTTTTATTTTTTTATTTAAATTGACTTGTGACATGAAAAATAACCAGGTAGAGATACAAATGAGGGAAAATGATTATCGCTTTTTAAAGCTCACATGTAACAAATGTTATAGTTGCCAATGGCTAACCATATAAGAACTATAAGACTAGAAAATTGTTGAGGTTTTTTTTCTCGGAGTAAAATTTACATAGATAATTTCTATTTTATCAGAAGTAAAATAAACCTGATTTGGGGGCAAGTAGTTGATGAAGTGGATAGAAACTGGGATTGGATTTAAGAAAACATCTCCACAAGTTCAAAACCAGCCTTAGACATCTTTTTTCATTCTTATGAGATTTTAAAAGAAGAAATTTAAATGAACTGAAATAAACAACTGTATGAAAATAATTAAAAAAAACCTATTTATTAGGTTATGCCACTGGAATTCTAGAAAAAATAATGAATATTTTCTTATTCATTAAAAAAACAGAAAAAAATGGAAAAAGATGAGAGAACTGAAAATAATAGTAATAAAAAGAGAAGAATTAAGGCTAATTTTTATGGGCTTTAAGTGGGTTTAACATACACAATATATAAAGGAAACTTTTTTTCTAGAGCTGGAATTGTTAATTTTGGGGCTTTTTTGGGGGGGAAGTATGCCCTTTGGAAGTAAAGTAAAAGTTATGGACCTCTTTATAGTATTTTAACTGCATAGAATATATTAGAATTATATTGAATAACATTGAAGTATCTTCATAACTTTTTGAGTGGGGTCACAAACTCTAGGTTAAGATTGTCTGCTCTAAAGTCTTTCCCTTTAGGATTACCTTTCATTTCCTTTTCTGGTATCTTATTTAAATTGTTTCCATCACTAGAATATATGCTCCTTAAAGGTCATGCTTTTTTTTTTTTTGCTTTTCTTTGGAACTCCAGTTTCTGGATCTGCAAGAAGCTTAACAAACATTTAAGGATAATTTGTGTATACACACATATATGTGTATGCAAATTTATGTCATAAATGAAAATATTAGTGTTATTTATGACATATTGCTCTTTATCTGATATATGTAAATATTTAAAATGTCATCTATATCTGTATTTATCTATCTATATCTATATCTATATCTATATATAGTATATGTGTATTTTAATATATTATTCTCCAAGTGCTAAATACTACCCTGCCCTGCCACTAAAATATTGACCTTATGGGAGCTGCAAGACCAGAAAATTCTTGAGGTTGTTTTTTGCTGAGTATGATTTTAAACAGTTTTTATTACTGATTTTAATGATATCTTTCCATGTGTTGATCTTAAAACAATTTGAATTCACCATTGTCTGAAGATATAATGTTTATTAATTCTCACACTTTAAACTCTTTTTAAGGCACTGATTCAATTACAACATTTTTGCAGAGAAGGAAAATAAAGGAAAAGTCATATAAAATGTTTGTTAGAGACCCCACAATACAATTCTGGCAAAGTTGAGAATATAACAAATGTTTCTTGCCTTTAATACATGAAAAATGATTTATTTCAGGAAAACAGTCACAAAGACACTTATAAAAATGGTTGGACAACTGTGTTGGACGATTTAACAAAGATATCTTTTAAAAATGAATAAATTAATGAAGGCGATCAGAAGAATAGTACTAATAAGTACTTACAATGTTCTAGGAACTGTGTTAAGGGCAGAGAATACACAAACAAGTAAACAAAAAATTCCTTGACATCAAGGGATTAGAAAGTTAAAAGAAAAATAGTAAAGAGAGGGGGAACTTCAGCTGAAAGGGGCTATAAAAAAATGCCATGTTGACCAGACTTGGAAATGACCATGAAATACTGTGGTAAGCAAGATAAAGAGACCTATCGTACCACATTCTGTCCAAGTTCTAGTGAGAGGAAAAAGATGATGGCCAGAGTTCAAATGGTATGATTTGAAAATAGCCAAGAGAATGAAAATAAAACAATTATTTCTTATTAATGATGAAATGTGTTTCCTGATAATAATGTTTTATCAGAAAGAAATCATTTTAAAATCTACAAAATATTCTTTTTCAACATATCACATAGTAATAAGAATGTGTAATATGCCAGCTGCTACTGTCATAAAGAAATATAGCTCTCTAACAAGGGAAACCTCCATACTGGTATAAAATACTTGTATACTCAGACATTCAATAAATGTCTTTTGTATTGAATTCCATAAGTATTTCTGACTCTTGTTGTACCAAAAGCAATATGGAAATTTGGGTCTATTATTCAATGACATTTTTATCTGCAGAAAATCTTTGTTACTGTCCTTTTTTTGAGAACAGTACAGAAATAAAAAGCATTTTTTAGTGAGGAGATATTTTATATAAAAACAAATATTAAACCTTCTTCAACCCTCCCCTCCAACTGAAATATATTCTTTGGATAGATTCCTGAGACTAGATACAGGACTGCAGAGGAAATAGATATATCTTTTTTTAAAAAGATAAGGAAGAAATTAATTCATGAATTACAATTGTATCAGTAAAGAATAAATTCTCTATAAAAACTATTCTACTGTAATATAATGACAGGAAATCTATAGGCGATTTTATCTTATTTTGGTAACAATAGGCAATTTAGTGTAACATTAAACATTTTGGAGGATACTGGGGTTACTAAATTCTCTTCTGCCCTCTAAATGCCAGATGATTTTAGACTACTTTAAAAATAACCTATTTACAAAATACAGTAAGGTTTGCAGAGACCTTTTCTCCAAACAAACCTGTGAATTAGACAGAACAAGTGCAATTATCCCCTTTTAAAGCTAGGGAATCCAAATTTCTCATAATATAAAAGAATATAAGTGGCACTATGAGCATACAACTCAGAGTAATTGTCAGAGACAAAGTTCAAATACAGTTCATATGACTCCAATTCCAATGCTCTATCCTCCATCTCCATAATCAAGGAAATGTAAAAGATCTGAAACACAATCTAGTTAGTTCTGTTATTTAGAAACACTTGCATTTGCTGAGGCTTAGAGAAAACTTGAATTTATAGTTTATAATTTACAATGAACTTTTCTTTCACCATGGATTACATGGCTAACTTTGCCTCGTGGTATTATGGGAAAAATCTCAATTTGAATAGAGAAGATATAGGATAAAAGTAGAGGAAGAAACATTTAAATCTTACTATATGTCAGACACTTTTCTAAGCATTTCAAAACTATCATCTCATTTGATTTTATTTGATAAACGAGGGATTAAGAAATGCATCATTGAAAAACCGATACACTAACACAATCAAAGATCCATTAAAATGTAAAAGTTTTGGGTGGGATAGATTTGAGAAAATCATTTTTTCAGCAGATGTGGAATTTAGTGAGGATATAATTCTTTGAGGTAATATTTGGCCTTCAACCAAAATCCTATAGCATAGCCTAAGAATTTACATGATGACCTAGGTTCAAACTCATAATATTAACTTGCACATGATTTCTGTCAAGTTACATAAAACATCTGACAAAGTTTAATCTAAAAACACATGTAATCTGGAATTCTTTCACAGATTGTTGTCTGTGAAGACTAAATAATGATGAAGATAAAGCACTTAGAATGGAAATGGATTGATGATGGATGAAAAAAGCAGCATGGGGGAAAAACTGGATATTAAATTACATTACCCCTCGAGTATTAACAATTTGAAATGAATTCTTTTTGGCTTAGGTTGCTCCTAATTCATTCTATACTTAGAGAATTACTCATCACTTCTTCTCAATAGTATGCCTAATAGTATGGGACTAAATGAGAAGATTATAGAGACCCACTTACTAAATCCAGATAATACCAGCGTTAATTAAGTCAATTAGATATTTCATGGAAATAACCTATAAAGATTACCAAGATTGCAAGATGACAAATGAATAGCAATGGAAGAGAAACATGCTCTTTTCAGTAGTGAGGTCATTCACTTATCTTGTAAAGACATGGGGATGTATAGCGGGAGTTCATCTCATCATCATCAATTAATATTTATTGAGTGTCTACTGAGTGTACTGTTCAGCAATAGGAGTTGTATTAGATAGATAATCGCTCTTACAATAGTGTAATAAGCAAAATCTTTTCCAAGATTTTACACACTGTGCTCATTATGCTGTCTCTGGGCCCCTATCGTTCAATTGAGTCAGAAAAGTTATCATCATTCTACTTACTTTTCCTTTATTTCTTTGGTACTCCCTTCTCATTAATTTTCACTAAAAGATAGAAATTATGATAGAAAAGGACTGACTTCATCTAATTCTTAAATAGGACATAACTATTTTCTAGGTCTTATTTCTTTTTCTTTTAAATCTGATCTATAGATCAGGATCTTGAGCTATACAGAATCCTATAATTTTTAAAATTTTACTTTAGAAATTATTTCCATTGACTCAAGGATTTCATGATTAGGTAAAGTATTTTAAAATCATGAAAATAACAGATTAATATGTCATGAGTTTGTTAACTGACATTAAGTACACTCTGTATTTAGCACATACATTTTAAAATGTTAGGGAAGAACTGACTGAAGACAAAAGGAGAAAACTCATTTTTATTGGATACACATACAAACACACGCAATGAACTACAAAAAGGAAAAATTACTGCATATGATTTTATAATTTAAATATACATTACAAGAAATGGATGTTGCTTTTAAAAATACACTGTCAAATTTAGAATTGAGCTTAAGGCACTGTAGCCAGGAAATAAAATGTCTACAGAATATTTTTTGACTTCTCAAAATAACACCCAAGAGCAAAATCCATGACACACAGCTGCCGTTTTGATACAGATCATGCTTTCTTCCCTCAACCAAATTTGCAGAGGTTAGGTTTAGGGAGATGTTTATACTATCCACATAATGGCATAGTAGTTATGGTACTCTCTATAATATCTTTTGGAAACACACTGTGATTTCTTACTTTGGGGACAAGATATGGATTGATAGACAAAACATTGGCCATAAAAGTGAGTCTTCTAGTTGTTTGTTTTTTTTTATTCATACCATGTGCAGGTGAAATGTAACACTTAAGAACTGATATACTATATAAACTTTTGGGAAAGAAATTATTCCTATTCAAATGGAGAATAATGGAACATTTTCCAAAATGTTATTACAAATCACAGCTTTAAGGAATCATACAACTGCAGGGGCCCTCATGATCTTCTTATCCTAAGTAGGTTATATTATCTTTCAAATATTATACAACTAAAGAGTGATTATTACTAATAGAATAAAATACCTAACTTTGCTTTTATTACTTTTGGTTTCATTCTAGACATATGGAATAAAATTGAGCCAATTCATACCATTTTGGAATTGTTTGCTTTCCAAAAACTAATTTTGGCAATAATTTCACAAAAGCATCTACCCAGTGGAGATTGTTTATGTGGTTTTATTTGGGAGGACATGAACATTATCAACCCTAAATAATCCTTCTATTAGACTGCCTTAGGGCCTGAAGTTTCCATTCTTAAGTCCATTTCTTCTTGTTAAAATAAAAAATTTTGAAAGCCATGGTTGAATGTATACATATGTTGTATTTAACTTATACTTTAACATATTTAACATGTATTGGTCAACCTCCCATCTGAGGGAAGGGGTGGGGGGAAGAAGGGGAAAAGTTGGAACAAAAGGTTTTGCAATTGTCAATGCTGAAAAATTACCTATGCATATATCTTGTAAATAAAAAGCTATAATAAAAAAAAAAAGCCATGGCTGAAATATGAGTATCTTACCTAGAGGTATAACATTAAAAATCAGCTATATGACTTAGTTTTTAAGTCATCTAGCAAAAGGAATTGGATCCAAATTAGCTACATTTTGGCCAGGTAAAGAAAGGGGTATAGGGTAAATTCATAGATTTTATAGCTTCATGCTTCAGACATGATTTCTCTGTGTGATCTTGGGCAAGTAACTTGCCCACTTTTACATAATTCCTTAGAAGTAAAATGAAGAATTTGTAATGACCATTCTTTGCAATTTGTAATCACCATTACATTTCTAAATTGATCTGATGAATCATCCCTTTTGTATAACTGAGAAAACAATACTAAGGTTTAAGCGACTTGCCTAAATCAAATCCAAATCCTCTACTCTAAATCCAGTACTTTTTTCATTTCACCAAATTAATCAGTCAATAAATGATTTATTAATTCTATTATGTGTCAGGCACTATACTAAGCACTGGAGACAAGAAAGAAAGTTGTTCTTGTTCTCAAATTACTAACAGTCTAATAGGGAGGTAACAAATAGTTGCATACTAAGAAGCTGTAAAAAAGATAAAGTAGAAATAAATAGCAGAGGAAAAAAAGACACCATTTCCCGGTTGGCTCCTTTCTGGACCAAGAGATCTCTAGAAATTCACTATTATGCAAAATAAAGTCAATTTTGTAATTCACATCCTCTTTACACTCCCTTTTCCATACTTCTTATATCTTTTCCTTTTTCTGGTAGAAACTGGAGAGTTCCTCCCAAGACCTCTACCATTGAAGAAGGACATTCAGAAATTTCATCTCATAGATTTCAATCTGGCTACTTTCCTAGTCTTCATGATTTCCAGAAACTCGTCATCTTACAAGATGAAATCAGCTCTTTAATTTTCACCTTCTGAGATCATTTCCCACACTGGCTAAAGAAATTCATCATACTACTTCACTCAGGTAATGCCCTCTTCTCCTTACTTTTCAGCTTCTTTGAAACTTTCTGTCTTTCCCCATTGAGATCAAGGACTGTCTTACACTTTCTTTATATCCCTTATACTTAGCATATTCTTTGATACAAACTAGGCATTTAATAAAAGTTAGACTCTGACTTTAAAAGTGTGGGAAGAATAGAAAGAGCTCCTTTAGAAAATGAGATTGCCATCTAAAAAGCCTTGGTATATCCTGAAATAAGATATGGGCATAACCATGAATGATTTAGTTATTCTTATCAATGATCCAAGATGGCAATACCAAAGGACTTATGATGAAAAATGCTACCTCTAGGAGAAATGATGGCATAAAAAATAGCCGAAACATGATCCCCACCCCCAATTTCTCTCCTTCCCTCCCTCCTGGTAGATGGAAAAAAGAATGGACTAAAGCAAACAAAGCATCTTAAACTATGGGTTGCAACCCCTGATGAGATTGAATAACTGATTGTTAGGGTTGTGAAATTAAGATTTATAATCATTATTTATATACCTTCCATATACTTTAATACCTTGGGTCATGCCAAAAAAGGAATCATAGGAGGAAAAAAGTTTAAGAAACCTTGGGCTAAGGGAAGGCACTTAATAATAACTAAAAAGATGAAGAAGAGAAATCTATTTTCAAATTTGATTCAGAGGTTGGTCTTATTAAAAGGAAATATCTGATTTAAAGAGTTACACTAATACTAATCAAATTGCATTAAGAAAAAGATAATACTTTTTCAATTAAAATAAAAGAATAATCCTTTTGTGCTAGGGATTTTTAACAGAATTGATGAATGTCTGTTTTTAAGCATTTGGAGCATAAAGGTTGTTATATAAGTATTAGTAAGTCAAACAAAGTGAATCCAATTGATGTAGTTAGCATTGATTTGGCACTTCATATACATACAGGCTAAGTAGTCAAATATTAAGTTCACAAAATAGGTGTTCCAATAGTTAGCCTATAATAGTACCAGAATGAAGTTCTTTATTCTTCTAGGGAAAATAATGTATAGCTTTTCTCTCTAGTAATTTTGTTGGAATGCTTTATGTCTTTTATTATTTATTAGTGTGCAGCAACGGTCCTGGTTTGATTTCATTTTCAGCTACAGAAGAAAACAGAATGCATTGTGTTATCCTGACACTCTGAACAATAATGTCTGACCTGCTTTCAACTTTTAAAAAGGGGGAAAACACAAGATGACAAGAATGCTCTCTTTGCTGTGTACAGAATTTTGCTTTGACTGTAAAAAAAGATGTATGTTTTCTAATGGAAACAACTGTCTTTGCACCCATACTCTAAAGGATAATTGGATGTAGTTTTTCTTCATATTCTCCACATTTCTCCCTTCTAAATGCAATGCTATACACTAACCCATTAAATTCCATTACTTCATCATAGATAGCTTTTGAATTTTCTTAATTTCAAAGTCTTTTGGAAAATATTTTATTAGCTTATGTAGATCAGTAGAAATGACTTTCAATGGTTTTAAGTGACCATCTGAAAGACCAGGTCTGAAGACCTGGGTTTAACATTTAGCTCTATCTCTTACCCCTGTGTGATTTAACTATCTGAAGCCTTCATCTCTTCTAAAATGATAAATTTGGACTAGGGGATCTCTGAAGTCCCTCCTAGCTCTAATTCAGTCAGTCAATGTGATTTGCTGACACTTTGTACACAGAAAGGAAAAAAAAAATTGAACCTGTCCTCATGGACTCTAAGGAGGGGAAAAGTGATAACATGAAAACAGCTATGTACAGACAAGTTAAGTACTTTACAAATAAAAAAGTAATCTCAGAAAGTAAAGAGGTAGATGAGGAAGTCAAAATAGGAAAAGCTTCTTATATAAGCTAGAATTTGAGCTGTTTTGAAGGAATTAGGGAAGCCAGGAAGTAGCAATTGAAGAAGAACATAGTTCCAAGCATAGAGAAAAGTTACTAACTCTAGAGATAATTTTGAATATGACTAAGAAGGCCAGTTTCTCCAGATCTTAGAGGATGTGGAAGGGATTAAAATGTAAGGAGACTAGAAAGGCAAGAAGACACCAGATGGCAAAGGACCTTAAATGCTAAGCCAAGAATTTAAACTTTATCTTGGAGGTAATAGGGAGCCATTGGATTTAATTGAATATGTGTGTGGAAGGGATGAGAGTGTGAGATTAACTTCAATGTAAGAAATATCTCAATAGAGAATGAATTATTGAGTTAATTTATACTACAATCAACTTATATATCCATGTATAATCCAAATATTTTCTTTTAATCTAATTTTAATCCTCAAATCAACAGTAGACCAGAAAGTATAATGTCCAAGTAGGGTCAGATTTCTGTGTGGATCACTTATATAGGATTTGAAGCATGTTTGGGGGATAATTTGGTGACATAGTAGATAGAGTGGTATATGAGCAACTAGTAGTTGCCAATTTTCTCCTGGAGAGGATAAATATCTAATAATAACAATATTAATAATTTCTGCCCCTTCTGATAAACAAGTAGAATTTTATATGATATGCTGATTTGAAAAGTTCTTAATATATGTCATATCACTTGATTCTCAAATAAATAGGTAAGGTAATTTCTATTACTAAATGCAATTTTACAAACAAGGAAAATGAGGCAGTTGTAACTTACCCGGGGCAATAAACTAATAACTCTCTGAGGCACAATTTGATTTCTGGTTACAGTGCCAGCATCATATTATGCTTCCACATTTCCTGAATACTAAGCTTATTCTGTTCTCTAGAATTACTTTTATAAGTCCTGTTTAAGTCGTTTGAAATTTTGCTGGCAAGATAAAACATGATCAATCCTAATTGCCTTTTTTTTTTATCAGTATTGCTTCCTTATTTTCAAAGATGAGGCTGCAAGAAAGATCCATTGAATTACTAAGGGAATACAGAGATAAAAACAGGACACAAGTCTGACATCAATCTAAAATGTCAGACTTTCTCCTGGCTAACACATTTGAGCCAAATAAAAGTGAATCTCATATTTTGGATTTATTAACTTTAAAAGAGTTCCAAAGTAAGGTAAAAATGCATCCAAGGGTAAAGTGAGACAATGGCTTCTGGCATTCTAGTAAGGAAGGATACTCACAGGATTTCCTTCTTAAGGGGTGGTATGAGGGTAAGGGGATCTTGCCTAGTGGGAGTAGAAATGGGAATGAAAAGGAAAGTCTCATCCACAAACCAAGGATGGGGACCAAAAGATTGAGCTTTGTTTTCATCTATCAGCTAATTCTTCCTAAAAGCAGGCTACAAGTAGTCAGGAGGCAGAGGAAGGGGATCTCACAAAAATCACTTCATATATTTGATAGGTTGTTGAACAGGAAGGAGATTAAACTTATTCTGTTTAGTCTCAAGCAAAAGAACTAGAAACAACGGATGAAAGATACAAAAATAAGTAAATTTAGCCTTTTCATTGGGGGAAAGTTCCTAACAATGCATCTATACAGCACTGAAATGGGCTTCCCTATGAAGAGACTGTTGTACCTCACTAGAGACTTGCAAGCAAAGGTAGCTTGTAGGAGGAATTCTTTGAGGGGTATGAGTTGGAATAATATTCCTTCTAGACTTGAAATTCTGTAGTTTTTTAAACAGAAGAACTGTAATTTATCCAAAGGATAACCAAGTACTGAATGTTTGATTTGAATCATTACCATAACAAATCATGAAACAGTATACAAACGTGGAATAAAACTATAATTAATATCAGTTAAGAGAGAATTCACATGGTTGAAATAAAGAACATGGAAGATAGTGTAACCAATTTCAAAGTGATTCAAAATTACACAACAATGCAAAAACTCAGTATTTTGTTCCTGAAGAGAAGTACAAAGGATGGGAGAGCTGGTATCTAATTCTGGCAAAACTAGTTTCCAATCAAATCATGACACATAGTATCTGGGTGAGACTGGACTGCTCACTTAACCAATTAATATCCAAAGGAAGACTCTACCTTATATCATTTTTGATGATTTTTATTGATTGAATTTCATTAATAAGATTTCCTTATTACAATGAAATCACAGTTCTTTCCTCCCCACCAATAAATAAATAAAATGTCCTTATAATGCTATATGGCTATGAAACATGAAACAATAAATCAGAGAACACAATACAAAGGTGCATAGTAGTTGTAAATAGGCTATACAATGATGTCAATCAGATTTATAAGAAAGAAGTAGTATCAAAGATACTTCTGAATGAGGATGTGTAACTTAGATGAGAAAGGAAATGGACAGGTATCAGGGATGACAAAAAAATACACCTGACAAGTAATACAATGGAACTTGCAAGATACAAAACTATCAAAAGGAAGCTCTCCACTGGATATGTGCTCTGAACATAATAGTATCAAAGGATAAAAAGTCACACTTGGCATGTGACTATTTCAGCAGGAATACCCACCCAAGTGAAATCCAAGATCCCTCAAGTAGTATAAGAAAAAGCAACACTTGTCTATCATATAGCTATATGAATTGAATCAAATAGAGTTTACTAGAATGAAAAATACTCCATTTAAAATCAATAATCCTTTCCCCATAGATGGTAATGATATGGGTCAGCCTCCATTTCATAGTAGTTTTGAGGAAGTCACTGAATTCTAGACATCAATGGATTTTTTGGTCTTACTGGAAGAGGAAGTACAGAAAAAAAAAAAATAGAACCAAAATTTAAATTGGAGTTATAAGCAGCAATATATTTACTTCAAAACACATGATTAAAATTTAAAAAAAATACATTTGCTCCAATTTGAACATTCTGCAATGCCAGATTTATGTGTATTGTCTTTCTATAGAAAAGAGCTTAGCTGTATTGGGGAAGAGTGGTACCAGGCACATCCATCTGGCATGTGACAATCAAAGACTGTGTGATAAGTGATTCACAAGTTGAGGAGGGAATCCTGAAAACACTGACTTTCTTTACAAAGAGTTGCTACCCAGTGAAAAGAAGGGCTGAATATGCATCTATTTTTTTTTTTTTATCACCCAGGAGCATTACCTTCAAATGCCAAAGATACTGTTAAATAGGTTTACTCCAAATATTTATAAAGCTGTAATGGAAAAGGAAGTCTAGTGGCTTTGTGGTTACTAAAAAAGGGACAGAACACTTAAGGTTTATGTCTGGTCCAAATGAAAGTCTTGAAAACTCAATATTGATAAATGGCTTTATATGAATAACAGGTATAAAGATGATTTTAAAAAGTCTACCAGTTCCATCTGATTTCTTAATAGGATGTGACTCTTCTTAAAAATACAAATGGGTTTTATGAAAGTCTATTTCCATTAAATCTAAGTGATTTTTCACTTTTAGCTATAAGGTTTGGGGAACATTTCATTATTTTCAAGACAAATTCACTGAAGAGCAATATTTATAAGGTTGAGGGTTTTTTTTTTTTTTAATTTTTGAAGCCTTGGATTCAGAAGTTGGCTGCTGTTATGGCCAGCTACATTATATACTGTTGATGTCCAATTCAAATTCACAAAACAGAAACTTTGCTATAACTTTATGTCTCTGTTTCCCAGTTCCCAGGTTTACGACATTTCATGATTCCTTTCCAGCTCATGAAATCTCTTTTGTGAGCTCTCTCTCTCTCTCTCTCTCCTCTTTTTTTTTTTTTTTTTCTTTTTTTTCACTGCAGTCTCCTTCATGGGTTATGGAGCAGGAGTTATGCTAAAATTCTTACTTGAGAACCTGGATTTTAACAGTTAGATGGTTATAAATCTGGGGAACAAAAAGGAAAATAAAGTTTCATCTGTTCAAAATTATAGAACGCATTTAGTTTTAAGTAAATTCATCATTTAATTATATTTGCTTTGCTTCTAAAAAGTTACAACAGTACTTTACTATTCATTTTGTTTTGTCTAATCACTTTTGTTTTATTTTGATTTTTTTTAATTTGAAAGCACTTACTGATAGATAACTTTAAAAAATTAACAATTCTACAAATCTTTGAGGAGTCATGGAAACTGGGTTTAATTTTTTTTTTCCTATTCAATGGCTATTCAGTTTTATTTATGAGGAAATGCAAGTCTTAAACACCCAAAACAAAGTAGATAACTATACAGATAACTCAGAACAATTCTGAATTATAATTCTTTTTTAACCAAGGTTAAAAAAAAAAAAAAAAAAGGAAAAACTGACATATTATTATTGTCCATTACCTAGATGCACACTAAAATTCACAATTAGGGAAGCAAAGTTCCTCAAGTAATATGAGAAATCCCATACTCTCTTCCTTTCCATCCCCAACATTTCTTCAGTATAGTACACTATTAACAGTAGTATTTCTCATTTTCTTTATCTACCTAAAATCTAAAGAGAGTTGAGAACAGATAGGTTAAGGGACTTTTTTATTATTAAGTATGACAGATATGCCAGAGCCCCCAAATCTTAATTATTACACAGATGATCACCTACATTTTTAGGACTATATCTTCAAAAGATCTATGATCTGGCACAGTATTTTTGGCAAATATTGGGTGCTCATAACTCATATTTTTTGGGATTTTTCTGTGTCTTCTTCTAAATCCTCCACATTGGGCCTACCAAAGGAACATTCTTAAGGGTTTTTTTGTTTTTGTTTCTTAATACTAAAAGAAAGCCAAAGTAGCACTTGAGCAAGTCTATCTGCTATGATCTTGCTACATGTTAGCCTATCTACTTTGATATAGTTTTTACAGAAAGAAAAGTCCCAGAGAAAATTTAAAAGAATGATGGTGGTGGGAGGAGTAGAAGAAGTTTTATTTAGCCAATCTGGTTAGTAGAATTTACTTCAACTCTTTATTACTGTTTTTCTATAGTAAAATACATTCTTTAAAATCAAGGAAATGAATTAAAAGTTGGAAAAGGCAAGTAATGTAAGATTTGAGGAGCAGCTCTGTTGGGAATAATGTCATGTGCAAACTATTAAAGCAGGAACTCCCTGAAAAGAGCTAAAAACATGAAAGAATAAAAGCATTTTTTCTTATTAGTGAATCAACAAAATCCAGATGTTGTTACTCAGTGTTTTTTATTTCCTAAGAATATTCATAATTATTTACAGGAAATAACATTTAGACTGGAGTGGAAATATCAGCTGTTCACTATCATTGGTTGTTAACTTGGCCATTTGAAGAAAATGCCTTATTACAAAACATAGGAGAACTCTATGAATTGACTTTATTTTTAACATGTGTATTATATTTGGTGGTGAACTGAGAGGCCTCTGGGAATGAGGATCTTGATAAGATCCTTTACACATTCAACATTGACACAAGAGTGCTATCTTCCTTGCATGGAAAAGAAAATCATATACATTTCTTAAAGAGTTACTTTGAAAATACACTAATTCAAAATACATTTCCTTAAGATATTTCCCTCAGGAGCAGAGTCCTATTGTAAATATAAAGGTACTATAGAAACTTCTATAAATAGAAGAAAAAAGTCATTTCTCCAGTAATGATGCCAGTTTTAAATGTGTTGAAAATCCTTTTTGAGCTTTGGGAGGAAGTACCTCCAGTTTGACATTTTTCATTGTCTAACCATGAAGAACAGAAAATGTCACCTGGTGTGTATCAGGCTGATCACTTAAACAAATGCAAACCACACACTACTGGCATGATCACAGCAACAGCAGGTTCAGTTTTGATAATATTGTAACATGAAAAGATGTAAAATTGTAAGTGATCCAGCCAATACCACGGGAAGAAATTAAATGCCCTTAATTTTGTTCTATTCTATTCTGATTCTCCATGAGCACAATTGGGAGATTCTTGGCAAAAATACTGGAATGTTTTTCCATTTTATTCTTCAGCTCATTTTACATATGAGGAAACTAAGGCAAACAGTGGTTAAGTGGCTTGCCCAAGATTATAGAGCTAGTAAATCTGAAACCAGATTTGAATTCAGCTTGGTATTTTATCCATTGTGCCACTTAGTTTCTCTGTATAGCACTATGCAAATTCCACCTAAGTCTACAATTAAGCCAATGGAAATGGTATTTAAACAAAAGGAAAAACAGTTCTTTTCTAAAATGGATTTTTTTTAGACTGGATTGTAGAGGAAGAAAAAAAAATACCTACACCACTTAATTTGATTTACCCATCTTGGGAAATTGACCTGCTCGCCTATCTTAAAGAATATGCATAAACTGATCGCTTTGACCTCCAAAAAGAAATTAAAAAGGCTAAAACCAGACTACAAATCAATGACATGTACAATATTTTTCCATAAGTCTCAGCTTGCAATCATGCCCTCAATTATAATATAAACCTAACATGGGAAAATGTTCAGAGATTTTATTTAACACAGAACTTTCAGGCCCCCAATGCAAGATTCCCTGCTAACTCACTACCTCTGCTGTTATATTTCAGGTTAGAGTGTAATTTCCTGGATTATATTACTAAAATAGCACTGCTACATCTTTAGTCCCAGCACTGATTTTCCAGGTGCATTTCTGGGAAGATGTCTGGCAAGATAGCTTTAGTTCTTGCCGTGGAATCCCCTTACTTCACAGATCTTGCATTGTTCTGATGGTATAAAATCTCAGACTTCTAACTAGCTGTAGGACACTGAAAAAGTCACTTATCAGACTCAGTTTTGTCTTCTGCAAAATGGGAATAATAAAGGTATTTATTTCAAATAAAGTACTTTACAAGTCTTTAAGCCCTATGTACATGAGTTACTTTTACTTTAAACCACAAGAAGTTCTGTTTATGATTTACAGTCCTAGAAGTTTCCAATCCCAACTACTGGGGCCTGAGTGAATTGTATGCCTATTACCTAAAATATAGCTCAAAATTACTTCTGCATTTTAAGTACCCTAAAACACATCATTATCAGCTATTTTGGTGAATACAAAGTTCAGACCTACATGCATAGAAGGAATAGAGAAAGCAAATGGAAGTAGAGAAAGGAATAAGATTTACCTTTAGTTACTGTTTTTTTTGCTGACAGTAAATACAGCAGTGAGGTGGTGCAGTTAGTACAGACCTGAATTCAAATCTTGACTCAGATACCTACAAGCCAAATGACTCTAGGTATGTCCTTTAGCTTTATTTGCCTTAGATTCCTCATTTGTAAAATCTCTTCATCTTTGGAGGCAAAGAATGAAATTGCAAACCTCTCCAGTATCTTTTCCAAGAAAACCTTAAATATGATTATAAAAAGTTGGATATGACTGAACAAGAACAACAATATTATGCATTATGCATAGGTTTTTTTTGTTTTGTTTTCACTTTTTAATTAACCACATTTTAGACATCAAAGGTCATACCTTTTCAGGTTTGAGATTATTGGAATTCTTATTACCTATATAAATTTGCAGAGGTATACACATATACATGTGTGTACATATTTATTTTTTACTTTTTTATCAAATAGTTTTGATTAAAATTATGACTTGCCCAAGTTCACACAGGTAGCAAGTACTAGAATTATCAGAACTAAATTGAAATGTAGAGGCTCTAACTCTAAATTCAGCACATATTTTACTGCATGATGATACCTCACTAATCTTGAAATATCTTAATAATTGATAGATGGAAGCAGATGATTTTCATCATATATTTTAATTTTCCTAAAATATTACCATAATATATCTGTCAGTGGTACTACTACTGATAAAATCATAGAACTGGAACATAGAGAACACACACACACACACACACACACACACACACACACACACACATATATATATATGGAGAGAGACAGAGAGAGAGAGAGAGAGAGAGAGAGAGAGAGAGAGAGAGAGAGAGAGAGAGAGAGAGAGAGAGAGAGAGAGAGAGAGAGAGAGAGAGAGAGAGAGAGAGAGAAAGAGAGAGAGAAAGAGAGAGAGAGAGAAAGAGAGAGAGAGAGAGAGAGAGAGAGAGAGAGAGAGAGAGAGAGAGAGAGAGAGAGTGAGAGAGAGAGTTATAGAAAACAGCAAAGTTCAACCTCCTATCTAATTAAAAGAGTTTGAGAGCTGTTGGAATACATAAGAGCCACTTGACAGTGGCTATTGGAGATCCAACCCAAATCCAGAATGGATCTGCTCTTGTGGGAGGATGATACAAGGAGACTGAGTGGCAGTTGCTGTTCTCTGATCTCTCTCCTCTTCCTTTTGCTTCCAATTTCTCATTCCCCAGTCTGCAAACACCTGTGTCAGCAAAGGCTGCCCTGCAACTCCTTCAGATGTTATGATCCACAGCTGTGGAGGTTCTCAGAGAATTGTCCTGTCCCTTAACAAGAATACAACTTTTATATTGGATTATTAATCAATTACCAATCACTTAGATATGGATTATTTATTTTTCATTCAATAAATATATTAAATGCCTATCACATGGAAAGGCTTGTAATATATGTAAGGGAAATAAGAAAGTAGGAACTAAGAGTCCATTCCCTTCTAGTTTGTGGAAAGATATAAAACATATGCAGATAAATATAATTTCAGGACCAAGGGAAATAATAAATAGGTGAAGATATCCAGAGGGTCACTGTGTAGGAGATGAACTCAGATGAACTGAGTTCAAATTTTTCCTCAAATCCCTTATGATCTATGTGACTCAAAGTAAGTTTCTCAGTTTCTTTATCTGTAAAATAAGTCTAATAACATTACTTATTTCTTAGAGTTGTGATAAGAATTACATGAGATTTTATATATATATATATATAAAACCTCATGTAATATTTTATAGCTATTTATAGCTATGTGATATTTTTATCTATTTAAGGTTTGCAAGATTTTATATATATACATATATATGTATATATATAAAATCTTGCAAACCTTAAATAGCTAAAAACTGCTAGTTACTGTTAAAAATATTGTTAGGCCACATTAATCAAGATGTAGACTAGGAATATATAAAAATGGAGAAAAGGAAGACAGAAGCCAGTTTCTGCAAATTTTAAACATTAAGTCTAAGAGTTTTTAGTTTATTATTGAGAAAAAAGAATATCATTGTTTGCATTTGGGGGGATGGAGAGATGGAAAACTCAAGTTTTGAATCTGAGTAACTGGAATGATTGTGCCATCCTTGAGAGAAATAGGTACATTTGGAGACAAACCAAGTTTGCAAGGCAAAATAATAATGTGTTTTGCCTTGGACATTTTGATTTTTAAATATTGATGGGACTCCTTGAGGCAAATATTTCCAGTAGGCAATTGGCAATGGCAAATGAAGTTCAGGACAGAGTTCATGAGGGGGTTGAACAAGATGTCCTCTTAAGCTTTAAATCTCTCAGCTTTAAGTCTTATGAATACTTTTATGGATTTTATGTGTTTTTCCTAAGCAGAGTCATTCCAAAACCAGGCATAATGACTCTTGGATTTCCCAATATTTAATATTGTTCTCAGGTTTTTTGCTTTTGTTTTTTAAATAATCAATTTAAATAATGGGCATCACTTTTTAGTTAAGGAAATGGAGTAATGACAAGGTAAGTCTTAATAGTACTTATCAAATTTATGCATCACTAGGACTGTTTCTTTTAATTTATTGCCCTGGTTAATAATTCCTCTACATAGCCTGCTGAATAAAAACAATCTGATTTCACTGAAAAAGAGATATAGAACACCTTTTTCTGGGGCTATTAAAAGAACTGGCCTATCAATAATTTTAACTATCAATATTTTCTCTCCTCTCAGTTTATTCTCAAGAAGAAAAAAAAAAAGGGAAAAATGTTCAATTTTGGTTTATTTCCTAAGAAATCATTAACTAAGCAAGGTTAATAATTTCTTTGAGAAATTAGATTATAACAATCATTGGAAGTAATCAGATGTTGTTACTGGGAAAGGTTTCTTTTCCATTTTGTTCTAAAGCAACCTAGTGTATATTAGCTTATTGTATAGTCAGAGAGAGTAATTTCACACTCCACCAAAGCAGTAACTGCAGAGAAAATGTGAAAATCAGCAATAAAACAACAACATGTGGTTAAAAAGCATAAGAATAATTAAACAAATAACTACAACCAACCAAGATTTCTGTTTCTTCTGCTAGTCTATTAGTGAAATAAGTTAATATGAATTTAATTTTTTAAATAATTAAAGAAAATAGTAAAGAATCTGACATATGTTCTATATGACCTGTGATTTGAGAATACCTAATGAATGTAAAAATGTAAATGTAAAAAATTTTTCTCTCTTAAGACAACAAAAAACTATAAATGTCCATTGCTCCAAAATTTAAATGATGAAACATGTTTACAATGATATTACAATAATTTCTATAGCACTTTATGTAGCATTTTCCTTATAACAATTCTGTGAGGAAGGTAGTATTAAATATTCTTATCCACATTAAACAGATGAAGAAAGTGAGATTCCAGAAAGAAAGGATATACAACTAGTATGTGGCAGGGTTCAGTTTTCAAATTACATTTTCTTGTCTCCAATCAAGATCAATGTTCTATATATGGCAGGATTTCTTAAATTAAAAAAATAAAACAAAGTAAAACAAAACAAAAAACTAAGGAAAACCCATAAAAGTTCAATGAGATGTGCCAATAAAATCTAATAGGTAATTTGTGAGAATCATTAATAATCTCTGACAACTTCTTTATGTGTGACCATGGGGAAACCTTTATAAATCTCCCTCCTGGACCCAGGCCCAAGACATTGGGGACATGAGAAGAAAAATAAAAACACACACAAAATATAATGTGGCCAAAAGTAAGCATATTACTTATGTGGAAAGTGAGTTAGAAAAGGAAAAACACTTTTGCCTTTTGAAAGGCATATCACTCAGAAATTTCCAGCTTCTGCAGAGACTCCATAGTGGTGGTAAGAAAAACTTGCTACCTTTAATTTACCTTATCTTGCTCACAATTTCTTTTAATCTCCAACCAACATTACCTAGACTCTACAAAGTAAGGATATGTTTATTAATGTATTGACTAATAACAACCTTAAACTCCACAGTTTCAGACATAATGTATATGCAAAAATATCTAGGTTATTTAAACTCAACTCTACCATTCATATTTGCTTGCATTTTGAAAATATAAAAGTACGGGGGCAGCTAGGTGGCGCAGTGGATAAAGCACCAGCCTTAAATTCAGGAGGACTCGAGTTCAAATTTGGTCTCAGACACTTAACACTTTCTAGCTGTGTGACCCTGGCCAAGTCACTTAACCCCAGCCTCAGGGGAAAAAATTAATAATAATAATAAAAAGAAAATACAAAAGTACTACAACCCAAAGTGCTAAAGCAAAACACTCTGAAGTGATATCAAGCCCTCTTTCCAAATAGGAAGAACTTAGATGGTACTACTCAGGTATTGCTCATGAATGACCCCAATTTACTTGGGGTGGGGGAAGGAGAGGATCGAGTAAAACCAAATGAGGAGAATGTTAAAAAAAATAAAAATACTAGATATTAAGCGCAAGAAGAGTCAGGAGTTCTCAGTATCTTCTAAAGAAAGTTTTAGTTGGAGGGAAAATAATGACTTAAGTGTAAATCTTACATTGATAATTAATAATATTAAAATTTCACAGCCCACATGAACTATCATAATGTTAACATTTATGTCATACCCGCATCTCAAAGGTCCCTGGTTGCACATAAATAGCCACTTTTCTTTGACTGTCTCTGAACAGTAAGATGGCAAACACTTTCAAATAATGTCACTTAAAATAAATTAAACAGAAATTCAATATCATTTAAAATTAAGATTTTACAGTAAGTGACTATCTGGGTTTCATCCATGGAAGGAAATAGCATTTTACTGATGAAATACTTGATTTTTTAAAAATGAAAATTGGAAAATTAATGCAAGGGTCTTATATTTTTATTGCTTTAAACACATATCATTTATCATTATCTGCAACTGTATAAATTTTAAAAAGTTACAGATTTTTTTAATACAGGTTGCACATCTAATGTGCTATCTTCTTTCATAGGATTCTACCTTTTCCATAATAAAAAAAAAAGTTCTTATTTTTATGGATTCCACTGAGTATGGAAAACATCAATAAATAATGAACAAACAGACTAATGAAAGCAGCATTAAAGAAATACAGACGTCCAGGAGATCAATATGGGCCTTACATTAGTGTCTGCATTTCAGAGGTGTTTTAACTTTAAAGGGAAAAAAATCCTGCAGTTTGGCTTTGGAATATTTCATCCTTCAACAATCTTTTGACTTAGATTTTCATGGAAGTGACTATGTAAACAAGCTTAGAATCTCCAAGGCAATTTCCTCAGAAATTTAAAAACAAGAAGACCATCTCAATTCTACCCAAATAGGAAAGTGCTTTAATTTGCAGGTGGGCTGAATTGGAGTAATAAAGAACTGGCTGAGGGCCATCTTAGAAAGTCAGGAAGAAGTAGATAGAATTGAACAGGCTCCAAAAGGGCCCAGGAGGAGAGACTACAACTTTAACTCTCTTTTTATTCAAAATTCTAAGAACTCTCCTTTAATTTCTTTTGGAGAAAGCACTTTTGGTTTGGGACATTCATAAAGTTAAAAGCCAAGTCTTTTCTCAAAATGCAGAGAATGGAGACTTCTGTGGTTAAAAGAAAAAGAAAAAACAGCAACCAGCAGTGAGTAGAGTAATATTGATTGCTGGGGAGGCTGCCAGATCAGTGAAACTACTTTGGAATCTTTCTCAACTACAAATATATCTTCTCCTATCACTTTCTTGCCTGAATAGTTCTATGAGCACTGCAAAAGGTGAAAATGTCTTTTCCTTTGGAAAAGATAGGTTTCATAATCATCTAACAACTACTCTTTATTCAATCCCTGTATCACTTAAATATATTTACTTAAGAAGGTCTTTTCAAGCAACTAAGCATTTCAGCCCTGACTTCCCCAACCTTCAATTCAGAGAATTTATTGTGAAAATCTAGCAATTTTCCATTTAGAATCATTTGAACTTTTGAATATAGTTTTTTTGTCTTTAATCACATGTGGAGAGGAGGCTTACAAAAACTTAGATATCACTGACAACAAAATAAAGAATCTTGGTTTTCCTATATTTTAGGGTCATTTAAACACCCATCATTAATTCCACACAGATGATAGTTATAAGTACCATATTTTTTTTCCATGAAAATTAAATAAGTTTGATATCCCACTGAATGTTAGTTATCTTTAACAAAGAATGGGAAATGAAAGTGAAAACTTGGAAAAGCACCTGCCAGAAAAGATATATTTCTTTTTAAGTACCATAACATTAATATACTGTCCTAAATTAAAAAAAAAAAAAGCTATAGCACTCAAACTTGTTAAATTGAAAATATGTGCTAGTTCACAAACTAAAACTTATGCCCAATAAAACATTTTGACATAGTGAAGCCTTACTGAGATTAAGTGATCACATTTTATGCATGCATATCTGGCTTCCTCCTGTCTTTATTTACTTTAGAATGTAGTTACATATTGGGTTACATATTAATTTTAAGATCCTCTGGTTCTGAAAGCAAAGGCATTCTCTCCAGTGTATTTACAGTATCTATAAAGAGTACTTACTAGTTGTTATTCACTAAATGATAACATAAAACAACGCAAGACAAACAAACAAAACAACAGAAAATGCTATTTCAGTTTTCCTCTTCTACAATAAAGTGGTGATGAAGGATATAGAAGTGGAAAAGGATAAAATGGAGCTTGAAGCCATGTTACATTTATTTTAGATCACAGGTTTTCAAATTTTTAAAGTCTTAGAATCCTTTTTTTATTAAAAGAGTCATATCACCTTGATTAAGCTATAAAGTTTTAATGATATCTTTAAGCAAACAGTGATAAAGCAAATTTCTTTCAGTAGGTAACCAATGATCCATGATAACTGAGAGAGGGAATGCATCTGGAGGAGGAGGAGGTGGAGGGAAGGAAATGATCATAACAATAAACAGTTATTAAGGTATTGACTTTGAAGATTAAAGTTATAATTAAATATCCTTCTTTCCTTGTCATGTTATTGACTGTTTAGGTCATAAAATACATGTAATGAATTTTCTGTCTGGAGGGAGCAATTCTGTCCCAGCTCTGATTATCACTTTATCTAGGATCTGTGATCTCATGAGTGTGGAAATTCCATCTACCCCATTAAAAGGTGCCTAAAGCTTGGATACCTTAAGAGATTTTATCATGAATATACATCAAGGAAATATCAGAGGCAGGAGAATGTACCCAAGTATTCCTGACTCCAAGTTCACTATTCCATTTGACCTTGATTTTTTTTTAAGAATAAATGCACTAAATTCCAGTAGTCCTATGATGGAAAGTGTCATCTATATCCAGAGAAACAACTATAGAGTGAATGTGGATCAAAGCATAATTTCATCTTTTGTTGTTTATTTGTTTTTTCTTCTTGATTTTTTCCTCTTTTTATCTGATTTTTCTTGCATAGCATGATAAATATGTAAATATGTTTAGAAGAATTGTCTTGGAGAGAGGGAGAGGTATATAAAAGGAGAAAAATTTGGAACACAAAATTTTGCAAAGGTGAATGTTGTTTGGAAAAACGAAATACTATTAACATTAAAAAAACCAAAATAATATTAATTTTTGAACGCACTACTACAAAGTGAGGGTAACAAAATTTGGACATAAGAAACAAAAGGAATCTAAATCTAATAATGATATCCTAGCTGATTTAAAAGTTAAAAACAAAGCCAAGTTATATAAGTTAATTTCATTATAAATTCCAAAGTCAAAGAAAGAAAGTTGGACTTAGAGATAGAAAAACAACCAACCAAACAAAAAACCCCTGGGTTTAAATTTGAGCTCACTTATCTCTCCTCTAACTGCTATTTTTGTGAACTTGGCAAAACTTTTCTTTGTCTGAGCTCAAGTTTTCTCATCCATAAAATGAGGGGTTAGAATATAGAGTCTTTTGAAGTTGCAAATATATAAAATCTAAAGGTCTTTAACCTGAAAAATTCCATAAAGCTTCAGGATTCTATGGAACTATAATGACAAACAGAATTAGTTTGGGGATTAAGTAATTTATGAGCAGAAATAATTTTTTGCTAAAGTATTTCAGTGTTCACGGTGATCCTTTTTTAGTACTCCCCCAAGGACAAATTTCTAACTCCCACTTACTGACAAGTAAAATCCTGGATGGGTGGCTGACTATTTCTCCCATAGGGTTTCAATAGAAAATACCATTTTGGGCCTCTAACTGCCCCTCACCCCTCTTTTTTCATGCCCTTTAGAATAGGTAGAAGAATTCCAAATTCTCTAGGCACCCCTGATGTTTCAGTACCTTTCCTGTTCAAATTCTTTCTCTGATATATATATATATATATATATATATATATATATATATATATATATACATATATATATATATATATATATATATATATGTGGGGTGCGTGTGTGTGTATGCATATGTATGTGTACACCCATGTATACATACACACACATATACAAAATTTGTATGAGTGTATTTTTTTATTATCAAATTCATTCAGTGCCTCAAAAGCACTCATTCCCAATTGATTAAGGACTTGTTTGCACCAAGTTTATACTTTTAACTGAATTATTTAATAAATTGATTGCCTGAACCTTCTGTGCTTAGTTTAGATTTTATTCTTTATTATCCCTAACACTATCCCTAAATCTTTGTTATCCCTCCATGATAATTCTTTTCTCATGGATTTTTTCAGACTTCTTACTTTACCTCAATAAGTATGCATCATAATGATGACATCTATTTGATGTCTACGTAATGCTTCTGATTTCATGACATCGTAGATTCAGAACTATAAGAGAATTGAGATGTTATCTACTCCATCATCCTATAATTACAGATAGAAAAAGTGAGGCTCTGAAAAATTCTGTTTATTGAAGGTCACACAGGCAATATATATCCTAGTCAATACTCGAACCCAGGTCATCTAACTCCAAATCCAGTGTTTTCGCCACTGAACAATATATTTGGATATTTCTTATTGGTAATTGTTTGTAATAAATTATCTTAAAACAATGTCTCTAACAAAAGTTATATTTAGAACTTATTTTTCATACTAGAAATTTATAATTAGGAGGGACCTCAAAGAATATCTAATTCTATTTAGACATTTTGCAGATGTGAAAGCTAAAGGCCAGAGTAATTGGGTGCCATAGTCATATCAATAGATATTAGTGAAATTAGGATAAGACATCAGTTCTTCTGATTTCCTTTTTTGTTCTCTCCCTACTGTACTAAAACTGAGAGAATTGGATGCACAAACAAACACATGCATGCATGCACATACACATACACTTTTGGTCTAAAGTTAGAATCTTCCCTAGGAACACACACACACACACACACACACACACACACACACACACACACACACACAAAACAGAGTCGAACTTTTTTTTTCTATGAGTTTTCTTTTAAAAAGTAATTTTCTTAGAAAAAATCTTTTTCCTCAGGATGGCAATACCAATTCCATATTTAGATGATCAGTTCAATTTTTTTTAGAATGTTAGTACAATTTTATGACATTCTGATGATATACACCATGAGGAAGATTTCTTAAACTAAAGTAGATTTCAATTAGGCTTTGCACCACAAATATATAATTCATGAATTACAGCAATTTCAACAATCTAGTGCAATGTTTTCCAGACCCACTCTGCTTGGGAGCTATAAAGTATCTACCTCTTGTACCAATTTTGGATCTCAGAATGCAAGTTCCAAGAGAAAAGAGAAGAAAGGAGCTACCTATTGGTAGGCAGAGCAAAGCAACAAGAAAAGTAAGGTTCTATTGCAAAATCTGGATGCTCTCTTGTCCTGAGTATTATAGGAGGAAAATGGACACTGAGCTCTCATCCAATTATCAAGTTATATTCTGTAAAATGTATAAGTTTTTTAGGACAGCCTTGAATAGTAAATGTTTTTCAGCATCCCAGAGGTGATCTAATTAATAATATTTGAAATTTTGGGGACAGATCTGGCTAGACTCTTTAATGTATAATAAGACAGTGTTGTCCTGAATACTGTGTTTAATAACATTAACATCTCTGCTAATAATTATTTAAAGGCTATATCATTAAAATTGCTATGGAACATGTAATTATACTTATGTCTATCCCTAGAAACATATCCCCATATATCAGAGATAGTTAAAGTTTTTGGATTGTATTTTCATTGCTACAGAAATAATTAAATGATTAAAAATTATTCCTGCCAGGGAATATCAAAATCATAATGGAACGTCCCTCTTTCCACACATGAACTGTTTTCTCCTGGTTCCCTAACCTTTACATTAATCTGAGGAAAAACAACATAGAGAAAGACAGGAAAATCATTTCAAATGTATCACTGGCATAAATTCAGCCTATATCAGTAAACTCAGCAGAACAGTGCCTTTCCATGGCAGCTGACTGAAGTCACTACTGTTTGGAAAAGCTCCATCAGACACACAAAAAGTCAGCAGAAGCAATGAATAAAATTCTTTTAGATATTATGAATGCCTAAGTTTTGTAAGAATGCAAGGAAAAAGAAATCAATAACAATAAACCCACAAACATTTCTACTCTAAAGTTTTTAGGCACTAGGTTACAAAGTTTTCAGATGCCCAAGACTGCTTCTGATGCTAATAGTAAGAATAATTTCTTTTTTTCTTCCAGTCAAGGGGCAAAAGCTTTATTATTATTATGCCATTAGGTGGGCCTAGTCCCTAATGAACATGTCATTTAAAAGGGGAAAGTTAGGAACTTTTATAGGAAAGGACTCAAAGCAAGATAGACTAGCTAGGTTAGTTGTTTGCCTCTGAAAGTTATAAAAATTATTTCAAAGAAGAAAACATAGTCTCCCTCAAATGATATCTCCTCCTTATACTATTAATGCAAAAAACATTTTAAGTTTAAGGACTGAGTTGAAATTCTGGTGACCATAGGTCCGATTTATTTGTTCATCTATAACTTTAAGATAATTTTAAGGCTAAGTTAAGGTTATACCTTTAATTTAAGTGTTTTTATTTAGGTGAAGCAACTCCCTCTACCAGTGCAAGTTGGCACCTTCTTTCTATCTTATACTTTTAGAGAATTGTCCTAAAACAATAAGTGATTGAGTTATTTGCCCAGCATCTCACAACCAGAATGTGTCAAAGACAAAATTTGAATACAGGTCTTTTTTTGTTTTGAAGCTATCTCTCTAACACCTGCTATCTTTTAGTTAGCAAGAACAGTACTTAGTTATGTCTTTCCCTAGCATATGGCTTTAAGCTTTGCAAAGACATTCTCTCTTTCTGAGTGTTTTCTGAGAATATGAAGTTGTAATGTATGTGAGCTATTAACAGTGTTCTGATTGCCGACAATATTCATAGCAAGGTAGGTAATTGGAATGAAAGATGGAGTTAATGGAGGTGGAAATACCACTGAGCACATAGGGACAACTGTAATGATGCTAAGCTACAAGGGAGAACTGATGATGTTTCAGTCCTCCTGACTCCTTAACTTTTTTGTGCTTCGTCTAAGTGACAAAGTGTAAACCTCTGCAAATACCTCTTCTTCTTTGATACTTTGCACAGAATAATGCAGCTGTTTTATAATGACAACCTAACATTATAGATAGCAGAACTCTTAAATCTAAAAAATCTACATTCAAGGTGAGCATTTTTAAAAATTAAATCTTTTTATTTACAAAACATATGCATGGATAATTTTTCAACACTGACACTTGCAAAGCTTTCTATTCCAAATTCTCCCCCATCCCCTTCCCTAGATGGCAAGTAATCCAATACATGTTAAATATATTAAAATATATGTTAAATTCAATATATGTATACATATTTATACAGTTATCTTGCTGCACAAGAAAAATTGGATCAAGAGGGAAGAAAAAAAAGAAATTGGGAAAGAAAACAAAATGCAATCAAACAACAACAAAAAAAGTGAGAATGTTATGTTGGGTCCACATTCAGTTCTCATGGTCCTCTGTCTGGGTTTAGATGGCTCTCTTCATCACTGAACAATTGGAATTGGTTTGAATCATCTCAATGTTGAAAAGAGCCATGTCCCTCAGAATTGATCATTGTATAATCTTGTTGTTGCTGGGTGTATATAATGATCTCCTAGTTCTGCTCATTTCACTTAGCATCAGTTCATGTAAGTCTCTCCAAGCCTCTCTGTATTCATCCTGCTGGTCATTTCTTAAGAATAATAATAGTCCTAAACATTCATGTACCACAATTTATTCAGCCATTCTCCAATTGCTGGGCATTCATTCAGTTTCCAGTTTCTTGCCACTACAAAAAGGACTGTCACAAACATTTTTGCACATGTGGGTCCCTTTCCCTTCTTTAATATATCTCTAGGACATAATCCCAGTAGAAACACTGCTGGGTAAAAGGGTATGCGCAGTTTGATAACTTTTTGAGCATAGTGACAAATTTCTCTCCAATTGTTCACAGTTCCATCAACAATGTATCAGTGTCCCAGTCTCCCCATATCCCCTCCAGCATTCCTTACCTTTTCCTGTCATCTTAGCCAAGCTGACAGGTATGTAGGGGTACCTCAGAGTATTCTTAATTTGCATTTCTCTGATCAATAGTGATTTGGAATACCTTTTCATATGACTAAAAATAGTTTCAATTTCTTCATCTGAAAATTGATCACATCTTTTGACCATTTATCAATTGGGGAATGGCTTGAATTCTTATAAATTCAAGGTGAGCCTTTTGACAAATGCTTAGGATAGCTAGGTTGTACAGACAATAGAGCATTAGATCTAGAGTCAGGAGTATCTGAGATCAAATCTGACCTCCCTCACTTACTAGCTGTGTGATTCAAGATAAGTTACTTTATCTTAATTACCTCAATTTCTTCATCTGTAAAATTTATCTGGCCAAGGCCACTCTAGGGACTTTGGCAAGAAAACCTCGAATATGATCACAAAGAATCAGCACAACAAAGAAAAACAATAACAACATAGCACTGTCACGTCTCTTGGCAAGTCTTGGTGCCCCAGGAACCTCACTAAAACTAAGTAACAGCTGCTGAACTACATTGGGAGTTCCCTGAAAAGTTCTGTGAGATATTATTATCCTCATTTGACTTCTTCAGGGTTGCTTATACAGCTTCCAGAGCAAAGGCTGGCATCCAGGTGTGTGGATTTCCAAAAAGCTGACCCAATTGAATGAAAATGTATTGTGTCACATTTTCAGACTTTTTCAATGCATGGAGATCAGTGATATTGCCTTTTTCCTTCTTCGAAAAATACAATTTGTAATATGGGTTGGCTTTCTGGGAGCAGGGAAGTGAGAAATACACAGGATTCTCAGTCATATAAGGAACAGAAAATAAATAAATAAATAACACTTATTAAAAAACGAATTATGTCTACTATGTTCAAGACACTGTTCTCGGTGCATGTTATTCGAAGACAAAAAGTCAAATACTAACTGCCCTCAAGGAGGGAATTGAAGATGGAGAGCGACAAGTAAATACAATGTGAATACTGTATAACACAAAGTAATTTCAAGAGGGAAAGAATATTTGCAACTAGAAGAATTAGGAAAAGCATTAATGATAAAGGAGGCACCTGAGGGGTAATCTTGATAGTAGTCCAAAATTCTAAGGGAAGGAAGTGAGAAGGGATTGTATTGTAGTCACAAGGGACTTTTTGTGCAGAGGCATAAAGGTGGGAGTTGGAATGTTCTACAGCTAATAGACCAGTATGAATGGAAGGGGGACTAATATAAAATAAAAATGGGAAGCAGGGGAACCAAATTATGGTATTATTATTAAATGTCACTGAGGATTTTGCATTTCCAGGAAGCTATTGAAGATTTTTTAGTAGAGGATGATATGTTCAGCCATTTTAACCTGTGCTACATTAGGAATATCAATTTGACAGCTATGGGGAAGATGGACTGGAGAGGGAATAGAAAGGAAGTAATATAATATACTCCATAGGTAAAACATATTTTCCTGATGAAATATCTTCATCTATTTCACACAGGATGGCTTTTTAAAAATGGTTGTTTTAATGCTCAATTTTTCTTCTCCAGTTTGCTTAAATATAATTTTAATCTTTTGCTAGAAGTCATAACCCAAAATATTTTCTTAATATCATTTGCTAATTTCAACATAAAAGATTTTGTATCTACAAAATGGAGATTGATGCTGCTTACCCTAATCATATACTTTATTTATTCAAATTATTACAAAACACAGTACAAACAAAGAAGGCAGGATGAAAGAATGGCTATTATTAGAAAAAGAAAATAAAATATTTTTACATATGTTGAGCAAGATAACATAAATGGAAAAATGAAAATGATTAGATACTGATTTGAAATATTTCTTAATCCTTCAAAATCACTTTGTTTCTTAGAAACAGCATACATAAAACTACTTTAAAAAATTCTTGAAACAATAGTCCAGAATGATTAATGCACATATATAAATATAGAGTAATGGAAATATCAGTCATTATTTGAAAATGATTTGTTTCAAAAATCACATATATATATATATATATATATATATATATATATATATATATATATATATATATATATATATATATAGCATATATATATATATAGCATATATGTGTATGTTTGTATGTGTTATGTCTGATTCTCTATGATCCCATTTTTGGGATTTTCTTGGCAAAAATATTGAGTGGTTTGTCATTTCTTTCTCCAAATCATTTTTACAGAGGAGGAACTAAAGCAAGCAGGGTTAACTGACACAGCCAGTAAGTATATGAGGTCATATTTTAACTCAGAAGTACTTGAATGTTTTGTTTTTCAGCAAATAGCATTTATTGTGGTGAGGAAAAAATGTCAGGGAAGCTGATTTGTCTCCCTGTATTAGTTTCGCCTGATCACTTTCTTACCTGGGTTTCAATGGTTTTTGCCATACTCTTTCCTTCTCACCCTTGATTTCATATTCCTCTATTCATCTGTCCTCTTTACCTCCCTTTCCTAGTCCTTTTTTTGGCTCTGCCTTCCTCTATACTTTTTCTCAGAATGTATTTGTGGTCCTAATTTTCCCCTCAAGTATTATAAGGCAAGCTATGAGAAACCAAATTGCTATAAGGCATTTGCTTGTTGAATATATTCATACCTAAGGGATTGGATAAATCACAGAATCACGTTCACCCCACTTCTACATAAATGCCAGTTCTTGAGGTGTAAATGTTTATACTTTAGATCTAAATTGACACTAGAGGTGAGATTTGGCTCCCGAATATGTCTTCCTCATGTGCTAAGGGCTAACCAGTCTCTACACACTAGCCATGTTTAGGCCACAACTCTTCAGCAACATTTTAGCCTTTCAACCTGGAAGGATTATTCATACTAAATTTATAGAAATTATCTTCAGAGGAGAACAGATTTAAGAAGCTTCAGATGTTTAAGTTCCATTATTTGGGGCTTAGTCAGTGGAAATAATATAGACTTATGTTTAAGAGGTAAAAATAATATAATTAAATGGTGATAAAAATATTTCTCTAATATCAGCTGTCTCAAAAATGATAAGTGCTGTAGAATAAGAGAGGCCTAATAATCCATCATAAACGAATTATTTCTGGAAAGCATATGATTAAGTTGCCACATGAGTTATAATCAATGTCTGGATGTAATATTCACAAAGAGTTTTGGTGCCTCAAACACTATAATGAGAAAAGGCACCAAAGAAATATAACTTGTCACCAAAGTGTTCACTAAAGGTAGTAAACCAAATGAAATGAGTGAATATAAATTATGACTTTAGAACAGAGATCTTCAACCTTCCTCAGAACATGTACCTCTCTGTTTTATTTCTCTAAAACTTTTTGATCCTAGAACAGAAGTAGTGACAAAATTAGTGGTGTCACTAGCTCTTGAGTACATAGGTAGATGGATCATAAGAGGAAAGCAGACTTTCCATTGTTGATCCTACTATGACTAAAAAGGACTTTGAGATCATTCAACTATTTAAGGGACTCTGCTGTGATATGGAGAAGTAGTCTATGATTCCCTGCTATTGCGAATTTTCTTTGAGTCTGTAGTACAGACTCTACTTTTCTATTTAGTTTGATAAAAAGCTATCATATATACTTCTGTTAGTAGTGAGAAGCAACAAAGTGCAATAAACTGTCAGATTCAAAATATTGACATTTAAATGCTTCTGCTAGAGTAACTGCTGAGTAGTGCAAAACTATATGAATGTGCTTCCTAAGTATTTTAATAATTATTTTAATACAGTTAATATGTGTATATAATATATTTAAGTATTTTAAATATATATTTAATAAGCACTTTTGAATGTTATATGTTATTTGAGGCTTGGAAAGTCATAGTGAATAAAACAAATCCTGTTTCTTACCCATATTAACTATAAGAACTGCTATTTAAGTTCTCACTGATCCAGTGATCTCTCTAAGATTAAGTATCTATGTAAGTTTGTACTCCATACCATTGAAACCACAACTGCTTCCCGGCATTTCCTCAGCAAGTATAATTTTCTAACTAGACAACATTTACACTAACCTATTAAAACATAAACTGATGCACCTCGGTGGCATAGAGCTCATAGATTTGAGTTCAAAGCTGGCCTTAGACACTTACTAGCTGTATGATCCTAGATAAATCACTTCATCCTGTTTGCCTCAGTTTCCTTATCTGTGAAATGAGACAGAGAAGGAGATGGCAAACCACTTTAGTATCTTTGTCCAGAAAACCACAAATGGGGATCACAAAGAGTAGCACACGATTAAAATAACTAAACAACAAATGGAACCAAAAAATATATCGATTTCTTAGAAATTAACCACTTTATAGAATTTTCTTTATTTCCATGTCCAACTCCAAATTCTTATCTTATATAAGCTTGTGTGTACACATGTGTATGTATATGTATATATATATATACACATTTATAAATGTGACATATATTACTTTCAATTTGTCCATTTTATACACTTCAAAACAGTCTCAAAAATATTGTATTAGGTCAAATATTTTGTAAAAATCAACATATATCCAGACTTTTAAATCAGGGAATATAAAAGTAACATGTTAGATTTGAAATCAGGAAGATTACCTTCAAATCTTACTTTTGACACTTTCAAGCTGTAAAGCCATCAGTTTCTTCATCTATAAAATGGGCACAATTATTGGTCTAGTGTCCACAGAGTTGTGAAGCACCAATGAAATAATGTATATAAAATTTTTAATCAATTAGTAAGGATTTATTAAGCATATATTCTTTAAAGTAATATGGATATACTAATCACTGTCATATCTGAGTCCCTGTAGTCTGTCATTTTTGCCTGAGCAACATCTAAACCCTAATAGCTGCAAAATGTGCAATTATCTATTCATTACTCCTTACACGATGGGCATCTGGGTAGCCAGGGGATAGAACACTGCAGATAGAATGGATAGAGTGGATGGATCAGAGTTCACATCTGATCTCAGATACTTAGTAGCTATGTGATTTTCTATGTAACTCTACTGGACTCAGTTTCCTTATGTGGAAAATGACCAGAAAATGACCAACTACCCCAGGATCTTTGCCAAGAACTGAAATGACTGAACAATTCATTACTTAATTTATTCACTAACATTTTCATTCAGCTTTTGATCTTGTCCTAAATGAACTATGATTTCTTCAAGTAAATTTCCCCGTTCTTCTAACCATATGGTACGTCTTTTTAAACCCTCAAGTAATTGGCTCCTGATCTATTTTGTAGGTACATATACACTACATGTTGGTTTATTTTTGTTTTCTTTCTTTTTTTGGGGGGGGGGGGCGTTCTGATTCTGTCCATCTCACTGAAACAGCAAGTACAAAGATCTCTTGCAGTCCCAATTATATTGCGGATATTCGCAAGAGCTTTGACCTGATCATTTTTTGACCTGGGCTGATATGGTCCTGCCTAGCCGGGCTGGTGAGCCTCTGCTCCCAGATGACTACTATATTGGTTCTGGACTTGTTGGAAAGCAGCTGCAGTCTTCATAGACTATTATTCCTGACTTGGTTTTTCAAGGTCCTTTTAAATTTATCTTTACTCACTTCTTGCTACTTGTATAACCTCTTCAATCTATTTAACTCAAACCTCATCTATTTACCATGCTCAGCAATATGTGTAACACAGACCTGATGTCTGACCTTTAGCTAAGAATGAACCACACATGTGGAATACCCAATTTCTCATCTCATCACCACACTGGGTGGTTAGACCTGCTTGCTTTTCATTTTAATTTTGTTTCATTAGAAGTGAAGCTGTAACTCTTGTTTTCAGGAACAGCATATCTTTCTTATGATGACTAGGCCCTAAACAAGGGCAGGAGTTACATTAGTTCCTAAGTGACTGAAGGAAACAAATATCTATGAGTGGTAACCAGTGGGGGAGAATGTCATATAGTTGATGTGAAAAAAGAAGAAACATAAAGAGTGACTTTAATCACAGTATGAATTTTTCTTATTTGAAGCATTAAGCCTTCTGGATTCAAGGAAGTTATTAAAGTCAACTGTTACATGAAGAGCTTTATATCTAGTTAAATATAATTATAAATGATGTGTAGAATGCCCTACTGCTCTAACTAAGAATTTCTTTATAAGTTAATTCTCTAATTGGGAGAATGGGACTTCTTGAATGAAGCTTAAGGCCTAGAAGCAGATGGCCAAAAGAATAAAGAAGTAGGGTATAATAATAAATCATATCATGAGAAGACAGGACAGGGGAAGTACAGGAGGGGGAGGGGGAGGAAGGGGAGTTGGGGAAGGAAGCCACATGACAAAGGACCAGAGCTGAAACAGAAGAGAAGAGGTAAAAGGAAGGACATAGTAATAAAGAGAAAGCTGGATGCCAATTCTGGGCAGCATGACTGGAATTCTAATGAAAAGCTGCATAGTTGGAAAACATACAGCTAGAGAGTAATAGTAAAAACCCCACAGCAGTTTGAGAGTTCTGAAATGAGGCCTTGTTCCAGAGGGTCTGTAACTATCCTGAACGGCTGACTCAGAGGCCTTTAAAATGGAAAGACTTTCTTTAGTTGAATGTTGTTTTTTGTTTATTTGTTTTTTTTTTTTTTCTTTTTTGTTTTTTTTAAGGGCACAAATCTGGAGAAGGAAAAAAAAACTCAATAACTTAACAGAAAATAAGAAGAAGAGAAAAGTGAACAAAAGTCAAATAAGGACAAAGCTAATCATTTACTATATTGTCAATGTCCAAAGATTTATTTTAGTTTCCCTCTATGAAATCTCTTGATTCTTTTCAAACCAAAATGAATGCATTGTAACCTTGACCCAGAACTGAGATATTTCTGACTATCCTCTAATACTGTATATACTTATCATGGAGCATTTATGGTTGCAAAGGACTAACTTTGTCTTTTTTCATTTCAATTCATGTGTCATTTAAAAAAATGTTTAAGTCAGCTGGAGACTGGAAGTGCCAAATCAGACTTCTATCAAAAACATCAGTGAAATTTATAAATTAGTAGAGCTTGAAGAAACCATAGGAAGTCACAGAGACCGTTCCTTTGCATCAGCCAAGATAGCAATGAAATCTTGTCATAATGACTGGGAGATCTATATTTATACCTCTATCTATATATATCTATTGATAGATATGTAACATATAGACATAGAGCTGTTTAAAATTCCATAGTCTTCCAAATGGAATGATTCCAGGAACTTAAAATAATTACTAGAATAATGTTTTCCTTCAAGATCCTTTTCCCCTTCTGTGTTCTATAAGAAGAATAACTATAAGCAAGGGTATGTTACTGGAAATTCTAATAGAATGATGTAATTATGGCTTTCTTGGACTAAATCAGCCACAGTTTTCCAAGAACTTCCCTGTGGGTCTTTTAGACCCTTCAGGAAATCATCTAGGTCAAAATTATAATCACAAAGACATTTTAATATAAATATCAGTAGTTATAACCCACATAAACAAAAGCTCTTTAAGGGATCCTCAATAATTTTAAGTGTCCTGAAAGAAAAAACATTTCAAAGCTGTTGTAGTACCCCATCATAAATCATTTATTAAGAAGTTTCTCATCACTTTCTTGAGGCTTTAGGCAGAAAATTCCTTAACAGAAATAGTAAAAAAAAAAAAAAAAAAAAAAAAGTGCAATTAGATGCATACATCTTTAAAAAATTGAATTTAACAAAAGTTCACCAATTCTTAAACATTATTTTTTTATGTTCTTTTTGTTGTGGTGGTTGTTAGTATATGGAAATGTTCATTTTTATATTTTTGTTAAATTTATAATTAAAAAATTAAATGGAAATACTGTGTTCTTTTCATTAGAGTATCTTTATGAACATGAAAAAAGACAACCTGTTAGCTATGTTGAAACAGGTATATTTTTTAACATAATTAGTCATTTTATGGCCACTGAAACTTCTTCCAACTCTAAAATTTTGTTATTTCATGAATATCTGCACAATGTTTGCTGGCAATGACATGGTTACTACATTTAAGCAACCTCTATCAAAAAGGCACAGAATCTCCTATCATGATATGAGGCATCCAGTGGACAATTGATGATTTGTGTATTTAGTCCTTTAGAGCAATCATTTCTCCCTTACTTCAAAGTTTTATTATGACATAGAGGTAGCCTTGGCACTCAAAGGGCTTATCAATGGAGCAAAGATTCTGAAAGGTCTTTATGTTAGAAATGTTTCAAGTAAAGAGGAGACAGCCTATTATTCCATTGGTCTAGGAATTGGTACTAGTAATTCTCCATAAAGAAATTTCCATAATAATGCAACTTGGTAATATCTCTGCAATTTATGGTTTTAAAGTCTTGCTTAGCGCAATGTATAGTGTCATACAGCTATTATGTGTCAGAAGTAGGACTTGATCAAGGTCTTCCTAGATCAAGACAGCTCTCTACCATGACTGCTATTACATATAAACTATAGGCTTATCAAGAATGCATGTTTATTGTCTGAGCATAATCCTAGCTATGTTTAGAAAGCTAAACATAATTGCCAGATAACTGATTTAACTACAGCAGCCAAAGAAACCAGTTTTAACTTTATAGAGGGGGCTAATCTATCTAAGCCATAACGAGTACCTTGGAATTTGGAACCATTTTGTGAGTTCCTTCCCTTTCTCTTTGTTTAGGAGGAAGAGATCTTTACTTTTATCTATGGAGTGAAGTCAGATCTCTTCCCCTACCCTTCTGATTGGGTAAATGGAACACATGAGAATAACTTTCTGTGCATTTGTTGAAACAGGAACATAATTTCCCCATGAACAGGTCATTTCCTCTGGCCTTCAAGATAAAACTGAGGATTAAAGTTTTGTTTTTTCAACTAAAGTACAACAACAAAACGTTGAAGTATTCCACTGAGTAAAAGCCAGCCTATTGAAACTGATAGCATTGCAGGGCTTTGAAAGCAGGCAAGAGCAGCCTTAGGGTAGTGACTGCCAGCTGGGCATGAATGACTGGAGTAGAAGCCAATCCACTGAAATGGACTGGACTATAGAGACCCCAGATTAGGAAATCCAAGCAGCTGCAAATGCTGATGGCCAAGAATCAGCAGAAAGTAGAGCAACAGCCCAAGCAGAAAGAAGTAGACAAAACCAAGGCAAGTCTCTTAGAGAGAATAGTTCTAATTGTTTTAAAGGGCAGAGAAGAGACTCAACTTGGTTAAAAGTGGGGTGGGAGAAGAAGTATGACTAGGGGTTATATGCCACTTACACTGGGAGCTGGAGGAGAAGAAAAGAAGAAACTGGGCAGAGCTATTGCTGCTGGGGAATGAGAGAGGCCAGGGGGAAAGCCCTATCAAAAGTCGTCTTAAACTAATTATATTGCCCCTTCTGTACATGTACAAAAATCCTGACTGACCTGACCTAGTTTTAGCTTTACCTGACCTTCCATCTCCCTGCCTGTTTGGGAAAGCATTGCTATGAAGTACATTTTCCCTCCCCATGTGCTGACTAAGCCAATCAGGCTCAGACTCACCAATTTATCAATGTTCCTCTTTTACAAATGGAGCCCAGAAACGAATATATTACTCTAGATGTGATCTGACTAGTATGAAGTAAAATAGGACTATTATTTCCTTTAACCTAAATACTATTCTTTCTTATGCAGCCTTAGTTAGTATTATTACTATTAGTAGTAGTATTCCATTTTAAAGCACAGCAACCTATTGTTGATTAATTCAAGCATATCTATCTACATGTTTGTGTGCATATAGATGTACACACACACATATATAAATTACTGTTGTTATGTATCTCTATTCAATGATGGTGAAATATTTTTTAAACTTAATTACAAGACCAAGTTTTCTCAATTAAGTTTCATCTGATTATTTTCACTACAGCTTTTCAGTTTGCTGAGATCTTTTTGAATTTTGATTCTGTCACTCAACATAACTATAGTCTTTGACTTTTCTTACTTGTAAATTTTATAGGTATATATTTCTATGTTTTCACTCAAGGTCCAGGCAAAAATATTGAACACAATCAAAATAAAGAACAACACATTACAGTTAAAAGATCATTCCCCAAAATTATCTGTTAAATTTATCACTTATTTTTATCTACAGAGGTTAAAGAAGTATCAAATCCACTTCTTGGTATCAATTTATGTTCGTCTACCTAGTCCAAGAAGATGTGATGAGAAACTTAACTTAAATATCTATTAAAATCAAGTTAAAGGATTCCATAGCATCCCACTTATTTGCTAGGGCTTAGTATATGTCAGGAACTATGAACAGACCCTGCTTTCAAGGAGCTCACAATCTTCTATGAGGGACAATGTGCAAACAACTATGTGCAATTATTATGCTAGAAATGATTTTTTTAAAGCAAATGAAATATATATTTCTATGTTTTCACTCAAGGTCCAGGCAAAAAATATTGAACACAATCAAAATAAAGAACAACACATTACAGTTAAAAGATCATTTGCACTTATTATTCTATGCTGGCTCCTGGTGGTTTTTGCTTCTGTGTTGTTGGAATTTTTTAATTTGTGATTTTGGGGTTTGTTAGTTTTTATTCTTGTTACTGTTTTCTGCTTCTGTTTCAAAGTGCTAAAAACCATTCATCCTAAGATTTCCCTATGAATATTAACTTACTCAGTGTATAACTTTGGGAAACCATATTTTTGATAAGTAGGACAATACTTTCTCATCCTTTTTCGAAGATTCTGCTGTTGAATGTCCAAGTAGAAAAGAATATAACATATCTGGGCCTGGCTAAAGCAACTGCATGAAATTTTCAAATCTGGGAGCTTCTGACTATCACTATTTGTTCTATTCTATTCAGTTGGAAGATCATTCTCTATGGCATAAAATATAGAAATAACAGTAGAAAAATTGAGCTTTCACTGTCATCTGTTAACAAGGCAGCTAGGTGGCGCTGTTGGTAGAGAACATAGCATTAACTCATTCTGGGTTAACCTGACTGCCACCATTTTCACCCATCAGAGGAAAAATAATGAATGATGGGTCTTTGTCAGTTATATGGCAATGAGGCTGAAAAAGCAAGAACAGCAGTAGAATGAGTAAACAGTAAAAGTAAATATAAAATAATCTCTAATTATAATTAACATCTGTCAGTTAAAGGCTTGAAAGCTAAGAAAGATAATGGGAAAATTGGAAAATCAGATACAAATAGTATTCGTACTTGAAGAATGTGACAAAGAACTGGGATTATTTATGATGATGAAGGAAAGCATAAAAATAGTTCAATAAGAGCCTTCAGGCTTAGCAAGGATTTTCAAATATCAAACAACCAGATGTTTTCCACATTCACAGAAGACTGAATACAATTTTAAGTAGTTGTGTAACAAATTTAATGTTGATCAAATAATGATAACAGCTATCATTTATAAGAGCTCTTAAGATTTTCTTATGATAAGCCTGTAAGTTATATCTCTCTCCTTTACAGATGAAAAAACTAAGGCTAAAGAATATAAAATGGGGTTGTCCAGTGTTTAATGGAGAGTGATAGTCAGGATTTGAATGTCAATTTATTGACTCCAAATCTAGTCCTTTTTATTATGAATTTAATAAACATGAATATTTTAGTATTCAACAACAGAAAGAACACGAGGAAATTTGAAATTCTATTATGAAACTAAAAATATATACATTGAATTTAGCACAATAGTTACAAAAGGGACCTATTTGACTCCATTCTCTTCTGAACTTCCTTCTTTGCTTTTTGGCATATTTTAAAAAATATTTTATTGGTACTTTGTTCTTTCTTTTCCTCTCTAGTTCTTCTTTGACTATAACACAAGGAGTCTGTAAAACTCATTGGGAACCAATGGCGGCCGCATCTGGCCAGCAGGCCGTAGTTTGAGAACCCCTGAATTTAACCAATCCAGCAAATTATATGAAAATACAAATTAATCTCTAAAGGTAAAATAGCAACTTTTCTTTTGTGATTTAAATGTGATCCAGAAAAAGATAAAAGAGATTGCATCAATGACTTTACCACTCCTTCCCTCCTTGCTAAACTTCAGAGGATTCCTCATGCTCTTAGAGTAAAATTCATACTCTTGTGTCATTTAAAGTTTTTATTTTCTCTTTCCAAAGAGCTTTCTAAGCTTTTTGCAACATTATCACCTTTGTGCCTCCTATATTACAAAACCAACATTGCATTTTCTTCCTTTATGTCTGTCCTCTATGCCCAAGAATGCCTCCCTGCTCATTCTGTCTTTTAGAATCACCATCTTTCTTTTTCAAAGCTCAGTATATGTAATATTTTTTATGGCAGTTGTGAATGTTTTCTTCTTCTCAAAATTATTATTATAATATTTATCTGTTTACATGTTATATCACCCAGCAGCAAATAAACACTTTGAGGGCAGAATCTGGTTTTTTCTTTGTTTTTGTACCTCCAGTGTCTTGCACAAGTGCTTTGTATACTATGAGTATTGATTTAATTGGAGTCCTCATACAGATTTTAGAACTCTACGATTTTAATATGTTCTTTTCCATTTTATAGTTTATATTATGACCACAGTTATCATGAAATGATGTTCAATATAATTCCCAAGATTGTGTAATTAGCCTAACATAATAAATTATGTTTCCTGTATTATACATATTTACTTATCTGTATGGCAATATTTCTAAATGAGTTTTACAAACCTAAGTGTGATGAACTGTAGCATCATTGAACATTCAATATGGGCTCTTATGTGGAAAGAGAAAGGAAATTTCCTTTGAACTAGATTGAGATAAACAGATCTCATAAGTGAGTCAAGATCTAATAACTCATAAGCAGTAAATTCTCTAGTAAGCTGCAGAAGATTCATTAGGATGAGATGCCTCAAATTCACAGTAATATTATCACACCATCAAATTATGTTCCTTATTTATCCAATAGGTTTCTTAAAGATCTTTCTTTTAAAATATTTCTGAACCTGTTTATTTAAAAAAAATACTTCACCACATCAAATTAAACATACTATGAAATATAAATAAATCTTTAACTGTTATTTTCCTTAAAACATTTGATGAAATATTGCAGAGTAGTGTACCGTATATTGGAAACAGTACTGGATTCAAAGTTGATACAATAGAAAGAATGTTGAATTCAAAGTCAGAAGGCAAGTTCAAACCTCAGCTCCATTACATAATTATTCTAAAACATACTTTCCTCATATCTAAATTGAAGGAGGTAGATAAGATCAAAATCTGAAATCTTCTGACTTCATTATTTTCAAAGGACATAAATTTGAAAATGTGATGGACTTTATCCAGAGGTACTTGAAAAGTTAAAAAAAGACATTACAGCCAAATGCATTTTAATCATTTTACATTTGCATGGTGGGTTTTTAAAGCAACAGTATTATCAGAACAATTAAACTGGCATTATTGATTCAACAAATATTAATTGACTATTGATAGTATACAAAACTCCATGCTAATGCTGAATTAGTGTTATTAATGCAATTAGTGAATTAGTGCAGAGATAAGTAAGATGGGTCCTCTACAAGAAATTTATAATCTAATGAAAGATAACACATTCACAGAGATTTAAAATGCAAATACTAAGCATAAGGAAGTAATAATAATAATAGCTACTATTTACATAGCACTTTAAGATTTATACAGTACTTTCTCATTGCCTTATTTAATAATCACAACAATCCTGGGAGGCACATTATTATTCCCATTTTTCAGATGAGGAACTGAGGCTGAGAAAAATAAATTGATTTGTACAGGATCATAGAACTAATAAGTAGTTTTGTCTCAATTTAAATCCAGGTCTTCCAGACTCTAAATCTAGCATCTTCTTTGCTATACCTGTATAAACGGTATAAAATGGGAAAATTAGTCCTGGAAAGATGAATTCAAGATATGACATCAGTGTCTTAGAAGGTAGTTTTTCAGTTGAGTAGACTTTCAACAGAAATGGGGTATGATATTCTAAGATCAGGAATTAGGTATAGTAAAATAAAAAGGTGAGAATGTGTAGACATATTAAAGGGAACAATGAGTTGCCCAATTTGGATGGTGTATAGAATATCTTAGAAAAAAACTACCTGGATTGTAAAGGCAGGATGCTGCCAGATCATGGAATTTTAATTTTAGGCATTATGTGACAGTAAGAGGGGAGTTGTTGAAAGTATTTGTATGTTAGGATACTATGGTCAAATCTCTGAATTAGGAAATTCATAAATGAGTAAATTATCTGTGGAGAGTTTATGGGAAATCTATGGACAAGAATTAAGCAGAATGAGAAAAGATAATGGTTTCACTCTGTGGAGGGAATAGCCACACAGATGAGATCACATGTGAAAATTCCAGGTCTACTCGCTATAGTAACTTCAGTTCCTATATTGAATATTAAAATATTCTCCAATAAGGATGTGGCTCCTCTTTCCAGAAGACTTGTGTATAAACAACCTACCAGCAAAAACCACTAAAGAGCAGAACTCCACTGGCACAAGATATTCATCAACTTTATTTACCATCATAGCTGGAATTACTCCGCCATATTTATTTTGTAATTTTATTAGCTACTCTTTGTGAATTGTCTTAATCTTTAATACTCACTATACATATCTGTGCACATATCAAGTACAAGTATCATTGATTCTAATGTGCCATAACACAGACTCACACACATTAAAATGATAATTTACATAAAATCTGAACATGATTCAATTACATTTTTCAACATTAAATGTTTATGGGAACAATAAAACACATGTATACATCTGTATGCCATGCTATATGCTCTCAATAGAATGTAAGTTCTTGAAGGCAGGAAGCAACTGTTTGAATTTTATCTTTGTATTTACGATATTTTGCTTAGCACCATGAACAGAATGGGTAAGAAATCATTTTGGTTTTGATTTTCAATTGAATTGATTAAAGTGTCTTTGGCATTGAATGAAATAAAGTTCCTTTTATAGTAGCAGTCTCTGAAATCAGTCAATTTGGAACCTAATCTTGAAAACTCAGTGTATATTTTTATAACCTCAGCTATGAAAAACATATTAGAGAATATTTACATTTAATTTATATAATTACTCCATTCAAAATATCTCCAGCTCTCAAAACAATCTTTTAAATATTAGATGAACCAGGGAATAAATCTGCTACCATTCCTTGAATTTTCATTAGGTGTGTACATACAAATATGTCACATTAAAAAAAAAATAAAGCAATTCTATCATCATGTAGTGAATTAGTCTGGACCATACTGCCTTTACCATCATCATTTTTTTATGAATTTTACATTGATCAGGTCACTAAAAACACACAAAGCCTAAGGCTAGAGCCAAGAATTCATGACCCAAACTGATAGGTCTAAACCATAAAACCATATGCTTCAAATTAACAACCAAGGTAAACAGCTCAATTTGCTGTTTTTATCCCTGATGATGTTCTTCAGAGAATCAGATGGACATATGGTTTCTTAGATGGCAAGTTAGAAGATTTATTCAGGTGGTAAGTGAGAAAATAGACAAAAACAAAATAAAAAAATGTGGGTCAACAAAACAGCAGAGTTAGAAAATAAGTCTGCACCATCCACAAAACTGTAAAATGCTACAGTTATTTTAATGTAATATAAAATTTAGTAGTGAAAGAGAAATGGAAATATTCTTTGACTATTCCCAATTCTTTATAACTATACAAATTCATGTGTACAAATAAAATTTACATACACACATCAAGTCAAAAAATGCATTTATGAATCAAAGACTATGTGGCAGACACTGTTTGCCAAGCTCTAAAAATGCAAATATAAAGGAAAAGAAACACAATTCTTAACCTTGAATTACGTTCTAATGAAGAAGAAAGTACCTCAAGATTAGAGGAGAATAGGAATAAGGGAGGAAGCATGTGACTGGTTCATTACTTCCCCAAAATGGAGATTGCAAGAGTGTGAGAAAAAGAGGTAGACACATGTTTCAGGGTAAAAAGGCTGCTGGGATGTGAAAGGAAATCCAGAGTCAGAAGATCCAGTGGAGAAATGAAGTATATATGAATACACAAACATATGCACATTTATTTATGTGCATATAACATCCTGTGTTCACAGCACTATTTAATATGCCAGAAAGACAGTTAAAACTTAAGCGATCTAGAGTCTTTATCCTTATGAAATTTATAGTCTGGCAGTGCTATATGGTACATACACAGGTAATGAGGGTTAGGTACAGGTTATGGTTAGGTTTAGGGTTATGAAAGAAAGTGATATATGAATGATAATGAGGAAAAGTCAAAGGTTAGTGAAGGCTATTTGAGTTAGGTTTTAAGTGATTGATAACAATTCAATATCTGAGGAGGGATAATATTGGAGAATAATCCAGCAGTCCTCATCTGCCTGTTCAAAGGTAAAGAGGTACAAAGGGAAAAAGAGCACCAAGCACTAGGAGGTAGGGAAATCAGGAAAGGCTATGAATAGAGATGGATTCTGAAAGAAGCTTTGAAACTAGAGATTTTAAGAGAAAGAGGTTATGAGGAAGTATATTACTAGCATAGAAGATCTACATAAAGGCATAGAGATGGAAAAGGAAGATTAGTAGTAACTGGATGAATGGAAGGAAAAAAATCATTCCAGAATTATTTTGGAGGTAAAAGTAAAAAAGTCAATAGAAGTTAGCAAATGTGAATTGTAAGGGACAAGGAAGAGTTAAGGAAAACACAATTTTTAATATGGGATACTAGTTGGTGCTACTGACAGAAACCTTGAAGTCAGAAGCAGAAGCAGATCTACAGGAAAAATAAGTTCAATTTTGTAGACAATGAGTTTGAGACACCAGTGGGACTTCCTAGTAGAAAAACCCAAGAGCACATTTGAAATTAAGGTCTAAAGTTCAGGTAAAGGATCAGAGCTGCAAATAAAGATTTCAGTCTTCTGCATAGTAGTAATATTTGAAAGTGTGAGAGTGAAAGTGATTGGTAAGGGGGGAAATGATCAAAGATAAGATCCAAGGACACAACATTGGTGCAGACATTCATTTTATCAGGTTAGTAAAAAGACAAGGAGGTAGAAAGAAGATGGAGGGATAGTTATAGAAGGAAGAAGAGGACAAGAAGATGATGGGGACACTGAAACTAAAGGATAGGAGAATATCAAGGAGGAATGAATGGAAAATTGTGTCCAATACAGAAGGTAGGTCAAAAAATATGTGGCTTTGGGTCGTGTGTGTGTAGAGTCACAGAGAGAGGGAGGAGAAAGAGAAGATAGAGAGACACAGAGAAATACACAGAAAGAGACAGAGACAGAGAGAGACAGAGACAGAGACAGACATATAGAGAGACAAAGAGAGACAGAGAGAGACATACACACATGCTGACAGACAGAGACACAGAGAGAGACAGAGACAGAAACAGAGCCAGAGAGACAAAGAGAGACAGAAAGACACACACAGAGAGAAAGAAACACAGAGACAGAGAATAAGATGAAGAGAGAGAAAGAGAGACAGAGACATATAGAGAGACACAGAGAGACATACACACATACACACACGCAGACAGACACAGAGAGACAGAGACAGAGACATATAGAGAAACAGAGAGAGAGACATACACACATACACACACGCAGACACAGAGAGACAGAGACAGAAACAGAGTCAGAGAGACAAAGAGAGACGCACAGAGAAAGAAACAAAAAGAAATACAGAAAAAGATGGAGAGACAGAGACAGAGACATATAGAGAGACAGAGAGAGACATACACACATACACACACGCAGAGACAGAGAGAGAAACAGAGCCAGAGAGACAGAGACAGAGACACACAGAGAAAGAAACAGACAGAGAATAAGATGAAGAGAGATAGAAACAGAAAGAGAAAGAGAGAGACAGAGAGACACAGAGAGGCAGAGAGACACACAGAGACAGAGGCAGAGAGACAGCAATAGAGAGACAGAGACAGTTGAAGTGAGAGATAGAAACAGAGAGAGAGAGAATAAGAGAGACAGAGACAATGAAATAGAGAGATAGAAAGAGAGACAGAGAGAGACACAAAGAGACAGAGAGAGAGACAAAGAGAGAATAGGAAAAAGAAAGAGTGAGAAGGAGGGAGGGAAAAGATGGGAGGGAGATAAGTTTTAGACATTCTGTCTAAAATCTTCAACTGTCAGTCATTCCAATAAGTAATTGGAAGATTCTCTATAATAATAAAGGGAATATTGACATTAAAATTTAGAAGCATTGAAAGACTACAAATCTATGATTAGAAACACACAAATTACTTCCATATAAATACAGTGTGTTCCAAAAGTCTCAGTGCAGTTATCCTTTGGGAACACCTTGTATTGTTTGTTCAATGTACATGGGAGGGTTGTAGAGGGGAAGAATTTATGTAAAATAGAAAAAGATTCTAAGTCTAGGACAGCCACATAGTGAGGAAAAGAGAGGCCAGGTTAATGCTGTTTTAGTAATCATATAATTATAAACTCTTTAGAGGAAAGGCCTCCATTAGATCCCCTCTAGTGCACTTATGGAAGAATATGGACAAGAAATGCAGAGGATAACAAAGGGAGGAGTACCAATCTGTGCTATTGGAGGTAATTCCTATATTCATTATATCACAAGGACCCACTGAAGTACAGACACAACACTATACTTACATACTGTAGCAATATGGCAGAGGAGACAAAGAACACCGAACTTGGAGTCAGATCCCTAGGCATATGACATGAAAAGGTACCTTTATTCTCTGAGGCTCTGTTTCCTTATCTACAAAACATAACTAATATTAATTTGCAAAAAAAATTTTTCTAGTTCTTTACAATTACAGATCTATTAGTAAGAAGCATTATTTTTAATCTTAACAATAAAATATAAATAATGTAAGGAATATATATATATATATATATATATATATATATATATATATATATATATACACATATCTCTGCAAGTAACTGAAATTCAAAAATGCATACAATATTCATTGACTGAGCACACTGCATATTTCTATACGTTGTAGGCATACACAAACGAATAAGACATGGTATTTTCCTAAATTATTAGTACAAAGATATACACAAAAGTTTTAATAGTGTTATTTTTATTTCCAGGTTTTAAAAAAATAAGACATTTCATTGTTTTATTTTACTACTAATAATAACTGACATATTTGTTATACCTTAAACTTGCAAAGTATTTAATGTGCATTATTTTGTTCATCCTAAACAACATCCTTCTATGGTAGGTATGATTTTACAGGTTTTCCATATTTCAAAACTGATATTCAAAGAGTTTGTGTCATCTTTGTGGTAACAGTTTGTATGTTTGAGAAACAGGATCAGAATACAGTTCTTCCTGACAACATGATCTCCAAAATTCTATCTGCTAAATCATACATAGAAAATCAGGCTGATGCATGAGTAAAAACACACTTGTAGAAGTATATTAATCATTTTACTGGGCTCATTTTAAGTTTTTAAAAAAGCAGTAGGATAGGAAAAAAAATCATTAACCAGTTTGAACAAACTATAGATAGGGACCTTGGGTAATGAACAAAAGAATAATCATATTTCCTCCAACAAACGTTAGCTTTCTATTGTAAACATCAAACACAATCAGAATCTATATAATAATATGAATGCTGTCTTTCAAGGAAAATAATTTTTAAATCTATAAAGAGAAATAAAATAATGCTAGAAGAACTTTTCAATTCTAGCTTTCCTGATATCTCATCTTTTTAAAAAGCTTCTTTTGTAGGTGGCTTAGTTTTAGCACAAAGGCTGATAGAATAATTCTCCTTGAATACAGTGCTGAAAATGTTCCATGACCCCCAATTTTACTGATCAATTTTTTCTTCTTTAAAAAAAAAAATCCTATCTACAATTTATCTTTTTATTGACTTGTCAGTGTTTAAAAAGGGCACTCACTAATTAAGTCAGCTGTGAAAGTGATAGTTAGACTCCACTTACTTTCAACACAGCCTGCTTGCCAAGATGTTCCAAAATCAAATGTAAAGTTTAAATAGTGAAGATCAAAAATGTTGTGAATTCAGTTGTAAATAAAGCTTACTCCAGTGCAATATGAAACTATTTTCCCCCTGACTTTAGATCAGATTAGATTTTGAAATACTAAAAAATGTTAACTATGTAAATATAAATTTATACACTACCCACATGGACAAGTATCCGCAGATATTGATAAATATGTATATATACATTTATATACATATGTAAGTATGCCTTTTTGTTAGTTTAATTAGTTTTGTTAGTTTAATTCTATATTATATTGTATCTCATATGGAAATGTGTTTTATGTAAATATATATGTAATTATTAATTTTATTATATTTATCTATGCACATGACATATGTTGCTTTCTTCTCTTGTAGAATATAATATAAGCTTTGTAAGGGCAAAAGACTGAGACATTTTTAATCTCACAAAATATTTCTCTATGCCTTAAATATATTAACTAACCATTTAATAAATTCTTATAATTCTATAAAAGGCCACTTGCATGAATCTACCTTTGTGAACTATCTCATATTTATCCATATCTGTAAATATACACATATGCATATGTGTATATTTATATATTTACACAAATGTGTATACACACACACACACACACACACACACACACACACACACACACACACACACACCCTTTTCTACCCTCCCATCTATGTTAAATCCTATCATCCTTTAAGACTGAGTTCAAAACTTCCCCTTTCTATGAAGCACTTTATCTTCCCAGGAAGGTTTTTTTCTTCTGAGCTCCTCTTACCCCTAGATTCTATGGCATTTATACAATGACTTCTCATATACTATCTTGTATTAAAATTATAAATTATCCTTTCTCATGGACCTGTCCTTCTCTTAACTCTACAATTAGCTGTTAGAGGTCAGATACAATATTTTCTTTCTGTTCCCCACAGAAGTAATACTTACTTACATGCAATAATTTCTAAATAAATATTTGTTTAATAAATTATTTTAATCAATCACTTCACAAGTGAAAAACCAATTTTCTAAAAGGGTTGTTATGGAACTCTAAACTCCAATTCAAATTATGTTAAGTATCATCTTTATAACTGTAGTGTATTTTCAATTATTACCAGTTAGTATTGTCGCATAACTCATGCATCTCCATAAATAAGTGTCTGTATGTGAGACTGAGTCTGTATGCTTGTGTCTAGTAACCCAAAGTATAGAGCACCAGGTAAGGCTGTTCCCAACAAACAATGCTCAAACATTTGAAGTCAAACAAGGTAAAAATAATGAAGGACTATTCTATCAATATTTCATTTTCTTTCCACATTATCATTGAGAAGATCATATCCTCAACTGGAAGTGAAATAGGGAGAGAAGACTAGAAATGACTTGCTGATAATGAAATCACCCAAAAAAGCAAATTACCCTTCATAATATTTTCTATTCATGAGAGATAACTAGCATTAATAGGAAGAAATTATTTTGTTTCACTATAAGGAACAACTTAAAAAGAACAAATGTATATAAAAATGGTATATGCTATTTAATTGATTAGGAAAAGGCAGTTCATAGCACAATGTGACCTGGATTTAGTAAAGCAGACTTCAGTTTAATATGACCTCTGATACTTATTATCTTTGAGGTGTTGGACAAGTCATTTAACTTCTGCCTACTTAAATTTACTCATTTGTAAGATATAAATAATAATAATAAAGGTTATTTTATACTGAACTTCTAGGGTTGTTGTGAGAAAAAAAAATGAGATATTTGTAATGCACTTTGAAAACTTTTGTTCTATTCAGTCATTAGAGTCATGGCTGACTATGATATCATTTGAGGTTTTTTTGGCAAAGTTGTTAGAGGGGTTTGCCATTTTCTTCTGCAGGTCATTTTACAGATAAAACTGAGGACACAGGGAAGTTCTGAGATTTTAACAATGTTATCTGGAGGAAAAATATCTTGGTCTAGTATTTTTTGTTGAAATGCACAGAATAAACTGACTAAGTTTACATATGGTTTACAAAGACCTTTCACATCATCATAGTCTTTGATCCTCACAGAAACTCTGTGAGGTAGGTCATTCTCACTTCAGAGATAAAACAAGCTGACCTTCAGAGAGAATAAATGACATGCTTTGGGTTGTAAGCTGGTGAGCAGGCACTCTACTTTTTTGAGATCATGACTCTTGCCCAGTCACCAAGATAATAAGTATCTGAGACCCAGTTTGAACTCAGGTTGATGAGCATTCCTGACTCTAGATCCAGGATTCTATCCTAGTTACTCTCCAAAAACTTTACAACATTATAAAAATGTCCTGTATAAAAAAGCGAATTTGCATTTTGTTAGATAACTTTTTAGTTATCAAGAAGATAGTTATCACTTTCAAAACTTTCTAGCTTGAAATATAAACATACTCTCTATTTATTAGCCAGTCACTCAATACTTATTTACTATGTACCACATACTATGCTAATTCCCAGAAGGAAAAAAGGCAAAAATACAGTCACCAACCTCCAATGAGATTACATTCTACCGAGGTAGAGAACACATATAGACCTATAATTCTTCCTAGACCTTTTCACCCTGGAAGCTCACCCTACCTTTTATATTTTTTAAATATTGGAAAGTATCTTCAACCTCTCTCACAAACTCCATGACTTCATTCCATTCTAACTTCTCCAGTTTGCATTGGACAATCCTCCAGTGTTCCTTTTTGATATCCCACACCTCCCTTCTAGTTTCCTTTTTTTGTTATTTTACCCTCATTAGATTGTAAGCTTTTTGAGGATACCGGCTATCTTTCTGCTTATAATTATATGTCCAATGTTTAGTCCATTATTTGGTCCATCATAAGAAATTAACAAATGCTTGCTGACTTGACAGTGAAAATGGCAAAAAGGTACAGTAAGTTCCGAATGAAGTGGGAAAATTATATAGGGGAATTCTTAGAATAATAATCTTAGAAAGCTAAGGTGTCAGCTCCCCAGCTTACAACTCAAACCATGTTATTTATTTCCCTCTGAAGGTCAGCTTGTTTATGTCTGAAGTGAGAATGACCTACCTCACAGGGTTCCTGTGAGGATCAAAGACTATGATATATGTGAAAGGTCTTTGTAAACCATATGCACTGTAAAAGTATTAGCATTACTATTGTGCTTATTAATGCTATTAGTGAGTAAAGCATTCCTAAAAAAAACCCACAAAAGTTTTAGAGATTTTCCCTTATGTATATGCTCTGCCTACTGATCTAGGAAATGTTAATTAGGAATAACCTGTCAAGAGGCCCTTGTGAATAGTCCAGAACAAGGACACACATCAAATTGTTTAAAAGTATACATCAATGCAAAGGTTCTCTGATTTCTTAAGGAAGCCCCTCTATTAATGTGACTCACAATTCATTTATGACCTTAGAAGTTGCTTAAGATACCTCAAATTTAAGTAACTTGCCAGGGTTACAAAGATATTAAGTGTCAGAGTTCGGGTTTGAATTGATTTTCTGACTCCAAGCCCATTTGTCAATTGCTTCTAACTATAAATTATATTAAATGTCTTTTTTAAAATGGTGCTAGTTATGTATATTAAAAGGAGAAATGTGAAGATAGGGAATGAAAATTCTTAAATCTTTATCAAGTGGAGCATTAGAATGAAAAGAAACATGATTTCTAAACCTAATGGTATTACTGCATCTAAATTTTATGATATAGTTGCCTAGATGCCTTGTACTCATCTCTCAGTGAGGCAAGTAGGAAAATGCTTTTGTCCTCCTATTCTAATAAAATATGTCTTCTTTCCTTCTCTACCACCTTCTTTCTTTCCTTCTTTCCTACTTCCCTTTTCCTTCCATTCTTCCATCCTTCCTTTCCTACTTTCCTCTTTCTTTTCATCCTTTCTTCCATGCTCTCCTTCCTCACTTCCTTCTTTCTCTCTCTCTTTCACTTTTTCTTTCTTTTTTCTCCCTTATCTACACCTGTAATTTCATTATAGTATATAACTGTGTGTGTGGAAACTTTCTCGAGCAAGTTATCTATAACTTATTTTCTTCAAGAGTTGCCCTGGGATCCTGGGAAGTTAAGCACTTTGCCCAAGGTTACAGAGATGATATAAATCTGAATTAGAAAATGAACCCAGCAGAATTCAAAATCATCACTCTCTCCAGTCCACAAGCAATTTATTAGTACAAGTAATTTATTAATGAGATAAAGCTTTTTTACGTATTTTCTCATATATTATTGAGCTATATATGATACTTCAGAAGCTTGTGAGATAGTCAAGAGATACACGACAAAATGGGAGGAGAAAAAAAATAGCTTTTTATTCAGTAAGTACTAAATTGCTTCCATGCACCAGGCTTAACTACTTGACTTCAAACAGGAGTGACATGTGTCCCACACCTCAGTGCAATCCTAACAATTTTTTCATGCTGAATTAATAGGATAGAAATGCTTGTGATTTCAACAGCTGTTAGGAACAGTGGGATAGCTTCCACCAACATACTGACAGACTTGTGCCCCCTTATATGGATGTGTTTAGATAAAACATGCATACCAACAGTCTGTCTAGAGCAAGCTAATCTTGAACAAATAATAATTAATTCCACCAAAGGCAGATACAGAGCAACTCCTTTCTCCCCAAGAGAATGTGCATTTTTGTAATATGTGCATGGAAGGGTAATTTGTTGTGCACATAAAGTAAATTTTATGATTTGAAGCAGGTGAGTGGCTAGTGTTGTAGCTGTCTGATTAATTATCACAGCAAGACACGATTAGGATTTGCCAACACAGAGAACATTTTTACTTTGCTCAAACACATTATTACCCCCTTAAATCCCTTCACTGGCTTTCAATTGCCTTCTGCTTAAAATTTAAATGTTTGTTCTTCATCTGTCTTGGTCTTCTCTCACAAATACCGCTATGAGCTGATTCATTCCCTCCTTTTTTTTTTTTTTTCCAGGCACATGGTCTTATTTGATTCAATTTTTATTTGGTCACTCTTTCCAGTCTCTGTGTATTCTTATTTAATTTTCTTGTCTCACTTATCTGATGTTTGAATTTCCTTCTAAGTAGCATGAAATTAAAATAGAATCCCCTAGTATTCATCTAATAGTATTCATCAAGATAAAAGTAATCTCTAGCCAGGTAGAGTTATGGGAGCTCATGGACATAAGGTAGGCAAAAGGTAGGTATATATGAATAAGTTATGATTTGCAACACTGAAAGAGAATACCTGAATTGATGAGATAATGGTTTTATTGAGGTATTGAAATTTATAGATAGTTTTCAAGTAGATGGGGAGCATGTCTTTTCTTTATATAGTAACCTAGAATCCTTCCATGTGTGAAGTACCTGTTGAAGAAATACTTTTTGAAAGCCTTATCCACTTTAAGAAGGAAGGAATGGAGATTAAAATTGAGTTTGAGTTGAGTAACTTTTTAAATTTAAGATATAGGAAACAAAACTCAAAAAGTCAACATGAATTTTTTTTTTTAAAGCACAATAGAATATTGATGACCAGCACCTGGAAATACCTGAGGAATTGAAAGAAAGCAACTGAATCCCTCTCCAATACCAAAGCAAATAAACAAACAAACAAAAAATGGAAATAGTTCCATTTGTAACAAAATGATTTAGGTTAGTGTTTATGTTTTGTTCAAAGATTTAATATAATTCTGGATAGTATGCAGAATTTATGTAAAAAAAGAAAGAAGGGGCAACTAGGTGGCGCAGTAGATAGAGCACCAGCCCTGAATTCAGGAGGACCTGAGTTCAAATCTGATCTCAGACACTTAATACTTCCTAGCTGTGTGACTCTGGGCAAGTCACTTAACCCCAGCCTCAGAAAAAGAAAAAAAAAAAAAAGAACTCTGACAATATATGTACTTTTTAAAATATTTCTTTTTTTAAGTATAATTTTTGAATACAAATGTCTCATATTTGTAAGACCCTGGAAATATCTTTTATGCCTTTCTACTCATTTTTTATAAAAATAAAGAGGGGGGAGTAGAACAAAACCCTCTCTAGCTCTAATAATCCATGATCTTTCGAGCTCTAATAATTCATTAATCAAGATTATTACTATGAGGTTATGTGCCTTTTTCAGGTCAAGAATTGTATCATTCACTGAATCTAATATGGCTTCTAACATTTGTTGTTTCTAACAAACATTTTCTTTAGTTGTTGTTGTTATTATTGTTATTCTTTCCTCTTCCCCTTCTGGCCTTCTATATGTATCTTGTTTTTATATGCTATTAAGCATTTGTCAAATGGTTCTCAAAAAAAAAAAAAAAAGAAAAGAAAATATATATTATACTTTTAAGTTTTAATCTGCTTTATAAATATTTTCTCTATTCCTTTCTTAAGTCTAAACTATCAACAAAACAAGAAATCAGTCCCTGATTTGTAGCATTTGCAATTGCTCTCTCTAAAAATTTTAGCAGAGAGCATTGCTTAGAAGCAAAATAGGTACTGGCCATGAGTTTTTTTTTTTTTTTTTTTTTTCTGATTTCAATCAATGATTAGACAACTGCCACATGACTAATAATAAAGCCTTGCTGAACTAATTCTGTTTTCCTGGAAGCCATACCTGTAAGACATGAGTTCTGAAAAGTCTACCAAGGACTAGACTGTTTCAAATATTGGCTTGATAAATAGATTGTGTCTTTTGGCCAAAGAGTAACCTAAGTTAAATTCAAAAAGCTTCTTTACCAGAAAAGTTTGTCATCTTGTGACGATTAATTTTTCTGGCAAGAATAACTCTGAAAACTCATCTATCAAAAGGTGTAAGAATTATGATCTGCATTGGTTGAAAAAAGTGAGTAACTATGAAAACATATGTATGAGCATATATGTATACAACATTTATATATATTTATAGACAGGTGATTGTAGTTATATATATATATATATAGTTAATATATAATCATATGTATATGATAATATATTTATGCATCTATACATATATGCATATCAGTTTCTATGTATGCATGTATTTATTGAATCAAACTTCCCTTAAAATATAGAGGGAAATGTTCTCTTATCTGGCCATAGTAAACAATTTATCAGTGTGTTGTATATACAACTTCTTTAAAGGGAACACCCTATATACTGATCCCAGGCAATAATACTGACACTGGAGAGAACCTCTATGTCTCTCCTAAAAGCCATATGACATTGCCCTAGAGATTATGGAGGATCAGAATGACTGCACACATGCTTACGTGAACACAGAGCACCCTTCTAAAGAATTATTGCAGTGATACTTGAATGGTCTATTGGGCAGCAGAATGGGAAAAAGTTGTGAACTTCTTCCCTCTGTGATTTGTTATGGTTTGACTACTGTGCACTCATCCACTTAAAGAATAAATTTGACTTTTGACAACTGCATAAACCCAGCCAATGTACAAACATTATAGAGGTCATCTCATCAAACTTTCCCTGTAAAGTTATTCAACAGTAACAAAACAGACAGTTTGAAAAGCATCTGCTATGTACCCTGTATCCTTGTGGGTTTTGGTCTCTATAACTCTTGGCAGCTGCTTAAATCATTACTATAGGCTCGTCAATGTAATCAGTACCCTAAGGCTGCCCTACCTCTCAAATTCTCAATGCACAATGGGACATATCAGCAGTTTGAGCTTTTCTGCTTGGATGTGCATGTTCTGTACCATTGACCCCAAAATACTAAGGTCTAATGAATTGGCTTTAATGGTTTCCTTACCTACTTAAATGTTTTCGTTTTAATTGCTTATACTACCCAATGTCCTGATCTACATTGAAAAGTTCACAGCATAGATGCTAATGGTCCCTTTCTAATTACTACATAATGAACAAAGGTCTGACAGAGCAATTTTAGAGGTTAGTCACAACAATCAGTAACCAGCTTCATATATACACACATATAAAGATATATGTTTATATACATACATATATAAACTTCATAAATCTATATGCACACAGTTGGGCGTATATATCATAGACATGTGTATATGTGTATATAATAACAGAAGTTTGGAAGCCTTGCTATTAGTGGGAAATAAATCTGTATATCTTGATTTTTAGATACATACCTTAGTTAACCTATATTTGATTCATCTTAAATGCTGAAATAAGTATTTTTGCTTTGAGACTATAAACAGTACTTAAAATTAAATTCTCAATTTATCTAACAGTAGCTGCAATTTCAGCTTAATGTACTCTCCCATAAGTGGACTTAAGTCTCATGGATCATCTCTCTAGGGTTAAGTTTAAACTAAATTCTTACATTTATTCAGTATTATAATATTCTAATGCAAGGAATTAGGGTCACATCTCTCACTAACTAGATATGCTTTTTTTTTCAATGATTAATTTTCTTCAATGATTTATACAATAAAAGCTTTATGCCACTAAAGGTCTGGACTTACTTTTTTACCTTGCAAAAACTCAAGTCCAACTTCCTCACCCTGCTTTCATTATGATAAGATGGCAAATTCCGTAACTTGGAATTTATAAGAACTTAGTGGTTTATAACCCTAAAGATAAGTGACTTGCAAAACTGAATAAAACAAGATGTCTTTTTGTGAGAAAAGCAAATTTAGACTTGAGAGTAAACAAGCTTTCAGGTTTGGCATTTAAGAGAAATGATCAAAAATAATTTATGATTATTGTAAATATGTAAGACACTGAGAAGAAAAAATCCACTTTTTATTTTAATAATCTTAAATGGCTCTCACAATCCCCAAGATATTTAGAATGATTCTTCTGATAATACCAAAAAACAATACAAATTATAAAGTTCTGTCGTCTCTCAATTATAATCCTTCTCTGGGAGGAGATCTCTTTTCTGTATAATCTTCCTCTGTGTATGGGTTTCTTGGGAGGCTTCTGGAGCCTCCAGCCAGAGAGAAGGTAGAATCTCTAATCCTCTTCTTCCTGAATCCTGGCTCTGAATCTCCTCCAGCTCTTGTCCTTCCCCAATCCAGATTCCTCCTCCAGGCCGCTGTCCCAACTCTGGCCCAGACTCGACTAACTTCCTCCAGAGTGCCGTCCCAACTCTATCCCAGAGTAGACTACACAGTTTAATTAGGACCCAGACAAATGGACGGGTTACCTAGGCTAACTATATTGTTATATAGAACTATGTGACATAGATTTCCTCCTAATATGAGAGACTCTTTTTATATGGCAGTGGTACTCAAATTTATGTAACTCAAGAAGCACATCTTCAATTATTTTTAACCAAAAAAGTCATGGCTAGTGGCAATCTTATATAGCCTACATAATATATAATATTCTGCTTCAGAATTTAGAGAAAAAAAAATAGACGGAAGAATTTTTGAAAGTTTCATTTTCTAAACTAGATTAGTGTAATTTGTGAAAAACTGACAACATATCTTATATGCCTAAGATATTCAGTAAGAACTTTTAAATTTTCAGTTAAATGGTCTTAAGTCAGTGGAACCAACACCATTTTTATTCTAGATTAAATATTTTGGAGCTCTTAAAAGCATCATAACAAGGCCCTAAATTCTACATCTAACCTAGTTCAAATCATGAATTCTATCCATCTGATTTTATTAACATGCCAACATTTCCCCAAAGCCTGCCTTCTCAACCTCTTCAGGGACTCCAGCATCTGTGGCATCTATATTTCATAACAACATAGGTACATTGTGTGTTTTTGAAGTAATACAAACACACAGTGAATTCACTGAGGGGATTTTATTTCATTTTACAGACACATGAAAAAGGATAACATTGTGCCCCTGGCACACTTTTCCCATCTCCCTTTCCTGTTTGGATCTCCCAATAACTTCAAAGAGAAATTTCTACCAGGAGAGTTGGGCAAGGTTTGTAATGTGCAAATCTAAGGTCTTTAAAGTCAAGACATAAAGTAGCAGTAATTCATTGTTAAACACCCTCTCACACAATCCTTCTTCGATTTGACACCCCCTGCATCACTATTTGGGGCCAAGTTCATTGAATTGGACTTCCCCAGCCACAGGCTCATCTCTTTTGAACCAGTCTGGCAATAGGAAAGAAAGTGTCCCAACTGAGTGTACTGATGTCGTGTTTCTTAACATGCAACTCAAATATCACAAGGAAGAAATTGCTGTACATAGTAAATCTCCATTGTTCATTGTCCTTTAGTTTGTAATTTTTCCTGATGCATTTCTCTGAAAACAGAGAAGAAAGATTCTTTTTATTTCGGTCCTGACCAAAGCAAAGCCACCATGAGAAAGACTCCTACTATAGGTCATAAAAGCAAGATTTTAAAATTTTCCTATAGATTCCCTTTTCTCTTTCTCCCAAGGATCCTTAGGAATATATCCCAAATACTAAATGAGGGCTTAATTTAGGATACTACAGGCATATTTCATCTAATTTCAAAATTGAAAAACCATAATATTTATTTAATTTACCATCTCTTCTATGTAGAAGTCTTAGCTTGTGACTTGTTGCTGTTATTGCTATTTTATTGTTTGAGTTTTTCTTGTTTGTAAAAAAACAAATTTATTTTCGTTCAGTATTTTCCTAACATTATTAGAGCATCTGGGGTAAAACTTAGGACTACTCTGTGACAGCTCCTACCCACCCGGTGGCCTGAGCAGTAGGAGCAGCAGACCAGTCCTTAGTATCCAGATGAGTAATCTTCAGTAGGGAACTGCTGAATGAGCACAAATGGCACTTGTACTTCCTCAGACCAAAAAGCACAGGAAAACATTCTGGGGTGGGTGCTGAACCTCCTCCTTTGTCCCTGTCTTCTCAGCTGCAGCCTTCTGTTCCTTTTCAATCTCCTCTAGGTCCCTGGAGAATTAAAGATCAGGTATACCCTCCCACAGGTGTTCATGGGAAATAGTACCATGCATATATAGGACCTCACGGCCAGCATCCACCACATCAGAGCTACTGAGTGAGTTTCTTTTTTGTTATATGGAATGGTAACATCCACATAACAGAATGGGGAATGCATGCTGCACAATACAGTGTTTAGGGGGTTAGCATAAGATACTTTAGCCAGGGAATGGTAAGCTACCTGAGGACCAATGAGCACCAACAGGTGATGCTTCCGTACCTGGCTCTGGTTGGAGAAAGTGATCAGTGTAAAGCATCCAGCAGTAGGTGTAGTGCCAGTGGCAGCAACAAATTTCAAAACATTTTACTGGCCCATATTCCTGGATGAGATCACATGAACACCAGCTGTTTTGAATCAACAACAATGTCATGAGCTACCCGCAGAAACCCTTCCCGAGTTCTCTTCAAATTGGTGATGTAGATGCCATCACTCTTTTTTGTACATCTGCTCTTCCATTGCGAAGTCCAAATTGGTGCCATATAATAAGTCCCAAATAAGGGAGTGAAGAAGAATTGGTTCATTCCTCAATATTGCCATATTATCATATTATCACATCTTCGTGCCTCAAACCAAAAACTTCACAAATGATTTCACAAAATTTCAGTCAGAAAGGACTTCAAAAGTTATTTAGTCCAATAGCTTCAAACTCAAAAAGAAATAGGGCCAATTAAACTATATATAGAGATCCCTGCAAGCTGCATATTGACTTAGAAAAATATACATTATATTATCTATGTTCTGCTGTATTTTTTATTTGCTTTGTTAAATGTTTCCATCTTATATTTTAATATAGTTCTGCCTGCACTTACAATTATTAGTGTGTTTGACACCTACAATCTAGTCCAACGTTTACTTGAACAGAAATATACTCTCAAACATCCTAGGCAATAGCTCATCTAACCATTAAAGAGTCTCAGTACTGGAGGAAGTTACTACCTAATGAGGCAAAATATTCCACTTTGGGACTTCAGAATGGCAATGATAGCCGAAGAGAGTAGAGATATTGCCTAAATAATTGTAGTTTCAGAAGAATAAAAGTGAAAATGCAAGAAAGGAGGAAAAAAAAGTGAAAATTCACAGGGTATATCACTGGGTTCCTGATTCTTCACAATTCTTACTCTGGGTTGTTCCCTCTATATATACTCTTTTCCTTCCAGACTTCCACTTTTCATATATTACTTCAAAACACCAAAAAAGTCTTTAAGAAGAAAAAAAAATTAAATTCATAAGCTGACATTGAATGTTAATGAAAGATTTGTGGTAAAAGACATTTAACCTATCTTTTGAAGAACAAGACAAGCACTATCCCAAGCTGTAATATACTATATTGGATCCTCCATTAAAGGGCACCCAGACAATGTCACTAAAACAAAAAGAGCATGAAAGATAATTAATATAATTTTTCTGAATATAATTTTAGAAGATAATAGCTCCAGAAGGAGAAAGGAACACAGATGTCATCAATCCGTGCCCTTTCATTTTATAGATGAGGAAACTGAGACCCAAGGACATGATGCATTTTTCCCAAGATCATACTGATAGTAAACATCAATTCTTTCTTTTAATCTTGGAGATGAATTGAAAATAATTCAATTAAACATGCTTTTATCATGTGGCACTAGAAATTCCTGTGCCAGCTCAAGACTGTTATTGTCCAATTCATTCAAAGGAGATCTTTGACCTTGTCCATTTTCTTTGTAATGGCTGTAACTTGAAATATCTACTCTTAAGCTTCTAAATAGATTCCTCAAACTCAAGCATTTCAGACATATTCTTTCAAGAATAAGCAAATTACTTTTCTGTAACATCTAAATTGCACTTAGCTAAGGAATTTTGAATCCTTTAGAAATTCATAAGGGGACATAATTGCCATTACTTTCTCCCAAAGTGAGCTCCCTATTTTGAAAAATTATATAATTCTGAAATATTAAACTAAACAATAGAAACTGAGATATCCACAGCTCCTATCATTAATGGTTATGAAATCCAGATTTAAGACAGCTAACGGAATTAAACATTCTTAATCCTATCTAGAAATCAACAGAAATGTATTGATTCCTTTGTGTTAGTAAAATTTGTTAAGCAAAACTGCAGAGAAAGAACAAATATTTTTAAATCTTGTTCCAGTTTGATAGTCATATTATTAATAAATATATTCCAATCTATAATTTTACTGTAAGTAAAAAATGTATAAAGAAATTCCTTAGGTTTTGTATCATGAATATTACTCTTTCAATTAATTATACAGTTAACCAAAAAATTCTAGAAATTTTAAAATGTTCTCTACTTGAAGTCAATAATTTGAAGTATCAGACTTCCTCAATCTATATAATACATATGATTTGGTTTAAGTTACAAAGTCATCTAAAATTTTTCATTTTACACACACACACACACACACACACACACACACACACACACACACACACACAGAGAGCCATATATATAGAGAGAAAATCTATGAAACAAATTTAAAATTAAAATTTTATTGAATACTTTTTATCTCTTGAAACATGCATACTAGCTGTTTAAAATATATATTAAGTACATATTTAAATAAGACAAACATCTTTCCCCTCAACCTGCATATTTTTCTGATAAAAATTTCCATGTACAATTTGGCATATAGAAGGGTACCATAACTATTGAATGATTTAAAATCTTTAATATTTAATGATAAAATTATTTTATTAAATAATGTCTTCAGTGGTGACTATCATTTTTTTACAAGCTAAAAATATTCACTCAATTAGATATGCTTGAGTTAACTCTCATTGTTGGGAAGAACTGAGAACTTTCCATTGGAAAACAATTTTTATGAAAATATTGATAAATTGTTTTCCTAAGAAAAAGAAACCAATGATAAAATTTAAGAAAATGATCTTAAGTACACCTCATGAGGAAAAAAAAATACAAAGAAGGTTGTATTAACTAACAAAAATAATAATAAGGGCACCAACAAAAGACTATATTATAAAGTGCAAGATTTGAAGTAGGAGCAATACCCCACAGACATGCCTGTAGGCTCTAAGTTCTTGGACTGCTTTCCTACATATGTCAAGGGCCAAGTTATGCCAAGAAGCAAGAATCATAAAAAGATGATCAGAGTTTATGAGAAGGTACATTATATTAAAAAATATAAATTAAGCCAAGAATATTGTTCTCTGTATAAAGCAAGAAAAGAAAACCAAAACAGTTTTTCCATTATTAGAAATGCTTTACCTAGTTAATATAAGATTTAAACTAGGGAGCACAAGTTATTTAAGAGGGAAAATAATGATAAAAAAGGAAGTTTAACATTAAATATTAAATTTGACAAAACAGAAAATATTACTATGTAAATTTAAGACAAAACAAACCTTTTTAAAAGATGTAAAAAGATAAAAATAAGGATGAAAATGGACAATTCAGAACAAATTGAAATGAATGGAATTTTAGTTCATAAAGACATAATTTCATTTTAATAGTTTGAAATATGGAGGCACATTCAGATAGAGAAATGCATAAAGAAATGAAGACTAGAGGAGAAACTTATTTTAATCCTGAGGGAAATATAATGGTCTTTAAGGTCCACGTGATTGTCTTTTTTTGACTATGAGGAGTTTAGACAAACAATAATGAGTTTGGTCATAATCATACTGATTTCCCAGATAGGAAAACTGCTAACATTTATGCAAAGATTGGGCTCTCAGCCTGCCTTCCCTCATTGTGGTAGGTGTGTGTGTGTAAGCACAGAAGGTGCCAAATACAGATACACACACACACACACACACACACACACACATATATATATATATATATATATATATATATATATATACACATATACACATATGGGTGTATATACATATGTATATATTTGTATATATCTATATGTGTGCATATCTATATATATGTATATTTATATATCTGTATACACAAACACACACACACACATATATATATATATATACACACACACATGCATATATCTATATCTATATCTATCTATCTATATATATAGAGATATCTATCTATCTATATATATACACACATATGCATATATTTAATTTCTGGCCTTTTAGTGACTTAAGCAAATTCAGCTTACTGGAAAGATTTGGATAAAAAAATAGCAAATCATTTTAATAGTGTCTCTAGAAGAGCAGGCACAAGAAAGTTAAGGAACAAGCCAACCTTTTCTTGGGACTTCTCCCAGTCTTAATCTTCTGCTATCAATTGAACTAATGATCCTTCATGATACTTTCCCTCTCAGCCATCCCTCAGTCTGAAATTCCTCATGCTTTTATATCTCAATGTTTATATACAGAATCCTAAGGCCACAACAAAATCCCCTGGTCAACTGGAATAGAACTCTCAACTAGGATCTTCTCACTTCATCCAAGGGCTTTCAAAGACTTTTTCCACTTAGTTTTTTTTATGATTAATTAAAAGATTCAGATTTATTCCTAACCTAAGAAAAGCATAAGAGCTAAAATGGAGTGTAATGCTTTTACAACCATTCAGAAGCATCTGAGAAGGCACTTGAAGCTAGGTCTTTAATTCCAAAAAAGTACTCTTTCCATTGTCCATCTCTGATTAGCAGTGAAGAAGTAGAAAAAGCAGTACAAAAGTGATATGAAAACTTTCTGATTCCAAATGACAAAAACACTAAATAATAGATACCACAGAACCCAGCTTCTTATACTGTGGGTTGTGACCCCATAGGGGAATTTGTAAGTGAATGTGGGGAATGCAAAATTATCATTTATTATCAGTAAACATTTGGTTTGTATACTTATCATGTACCTACATACTGGGTCATATAAAAATTTCTTGGGCTAAATGGGGTCATAATTTTAAGAAGCCCTGCCATAGCAAATAAGATTAAATGCCATGATGAAATAGGAAAAAGGAATTTTGTGGAATGAAGATTATATATGGTAATGGGAAATGTTATTTGCCTTTAAGTATAAAACAAACAAACAAACAAACAAAGAAAAAAACTGGGCACTTTCTCTTCTTTGTGTGTAAATATCATAAACCAGAAATTTGACAGAAAAACAAAAAGGATACGCCATGCATTTCTAATAAAACATAAAATGCAGTTTTTCTATTTAATGGGCATATTTCATTACAGATTATATAGTTCATACTGACAGGATATGAAGAGAGAGAGACAGAGAGAGAGAGAGAGAGAGAGAGAGAGAGAGAGAGAGACAGAGACAGAGACAGAGACAGAGACAGAGACAGAGATTTAGATATTCTAGCCTTGTATGATATGGAGCTTATGAAAAATGTCTCAGTTCTAAAAATATTCTCTTTATATTTGGGATTTTTGTACTTGTTTGGAACTGCTTTTTATGATGTCTTATATTTGGAAAGATAATGAAAAGTAAACTATTTGAAACTGTTCATAATAGGTATGCTAAGCTTTAATTTTGTGTACATGTGTATGTTTGATTGTGGCAGGGACAGGGTGAGACACATAGTAGGGAAGGAGAAATGGGCTTGAAATAGATGATAGGTAGAAAGGTAAAAAGGAAGAGAGGGAAAAGAAAAGAAGGAAGGCAGAAAGAGGGAGGAAAAGAGGGAAGGAGGGAAAGAAGGAAGGCAAGGAGCTAGCTAGCTAATGAAGCTTTTGTTAAAATGAGATGCTTTTGTCATGTCAGTGAAAACACTGTTATGAGGTCCAAGTGCAACATCACTGTCAATAATATGATAGCAAGGCTCCAAAGATATTTTTAAATTATAACTATTGCATTTACATGTGCTATATTTCATACACAAAGATGACATTATTGACTAACCATCAGTATGACATGTGGCTTTGAGTTTTTTATGTCATTAGTAGGGGTGAATTCATCCTATGCATTCATGCTTTATTATAAGTTTCAAGTTCATTCATTTATGCAACAGATATTTATTGAAGAAGGCATCTGGCAAAGCGTTATATGCCCCAAGCAATGTTTTGGGTAAAAGGGGATATACAAAAGATATATAAGCTTACAGTCTAATTAGATTAGAGAGGAGGAAGGGAAAGCAAGCTGTGAAAAACACAAAAAGGAATCAAACATACTACCTTTGTTATATTAGAATTAGGTGAATACCTTGTGAGCTACTATATTTTTCATTGTTCTTTAAAGTTCTTAAAATACTTTTGTGTGAAGATCAAAGCTGCATATATTTTTATTTTTTTTTCTTCTTTTTCTTTCTTCTGATGTAGATGTGACTGCAATGGTAAAAAGAAATCTCAATGAAGGAATTCTCTTTATCAGTGTAGATCAGCCACTTGTCTGAAATTGCAAAATATTAGTTGCCTAGGGAAGTTAATTGACTTTCCTAGCATCACACAAGGAGTATGGATCTGGGGCAGGACTTGAACCCAGATATTCCTGACTCAGAGGTCAGTTATTTATCTGATTTTCCATGCTATTCCTTATTTGTTTTATTCCTTGAAAAGGGCAACAAAATACTATACCTTGTATCATTCTAAATATATGTTTCCATAGTTATTAAAATTAGGTCTATAAAGAGCATTGGTTTTTACAAGTCAATGTATAATGCAACAACATTCAATATTCGACATCATCTGAATATCTGGTTTTTAAAATGGTTAAGTATCCAGATGTGTTATGAATTCTAAAGAGGACAAAAAAACAAATATACAAACAATAAAACAGTTCTTTGGCAAGGCATAACTGAAAGAGATGAGAAAAGACAAAGATTAAAGATGAGACCCATTCCATTCCCAGAAAGGAAAAGAGGACGTGGCATATATAACTATAAAGAAGTAGTTAAAGAGATAAAGGAAGAGAGACAAAGAATAATGGACAAGGAGATAGATAATAACAGCAGAGATTAGAAGTCCTGGTACAATAGTAGTCACAAACATGTCCTCAAATAACTGTCCCTTGCAGGAAATTCCCATAAGATATTTCTTCCTTATAGAAAAGCTTTCTAAGCTTCTCGTGTCTAAGCTAAGACGTCTCATAAAAAGAGTGTAATAGTTATCTCTATGTATATATTTGATTATGTAAAATGATATGCGCACAGTAAGTAAAATAATACTGAAAATGCTACAAGCTGTAGAAGAGTTCCACTACAACATGAGTAGAAGGAAGATAAACTCCAGCATGAACTCTGAATATGTTTATATCCTGACATCATTTTACATTTCCACAGGTTTAACATTAATATCTAGCCTACTTTCATAGATTGTGTGCTATTGTATGTTCTTTTTAAATTTATGATTTTTTTTTCATTTGGTGTCTTGAGAAATGATGGCTCCATATGAGATATGGAATCATTTTGTCAGATATAAACGTAGGTACTGTCAAAGGAAAAGAAAAGAATCATGTGGCATGTGGATTAGGTTTGTAACTTATGTGTCTAGACTGTCACACATATTTTTTATTAAAAGGTTAAAAACCTGGATACCATGTTCTTTTGGCTTTTGCTGCAGTGAAATCTCTTTGATTACTGAAATATTAATCAGCCCCACAATTTGAAACTGGTACCCCTAGCCTAAGAAAGATACTCTCTATGGCATAGGGACTGTGCTAATTCCAGCTAATGAAGGGGATTGAGATGCCAAAAAATTTAATATATTTGAGTGTTACTTATAAATTGCAAAGGATTCCTAACCAAAAGGACTAAAAAAAATTGGAAAAATTTAAGATTGTAATATATAATTCTTCCCTATATTTAAGCTCAATTCTTAGGAGAATCCAAAGTTTCCTCAGCCATCAAAAAAAAAAAAAAAAAAAAAAAAAAAAAAAAAAAAAAGGTATAAAGAAACCCCTGGCTGACAGAGCAACCTTTTATTGTTTATACTTTTATCTTTAATCTAGAGGAGGTTTAACAGGCAAAATGTCACTTCAGATCAAGTATCTTCCTTCTACATCCAATTTTATCATATCCTACTATAAAAATATAAATTAACATTATTAATGGATATAATAAATTTTAATAATGACTTTGTAGTATACAAGAGATGTAGAGATGTCTCTTCCTCCTTCAGTATATATTCATACTTAATGCTTATATCAAAGGGTTTATATTTAGATCTCTCCTCAAACACAAATGCAAGGTTTGGATAAAAAAGGTAATCATAAAATATCAAGTAGCAATGGTGGGTGGAAGGGGAAAGAGAGAGAAAGAGAGAGAACATTTCAAAGTAGTATTCCCATTGTGCAAGGTTCCAGTAAAGGAAATAATAAAGTGAAATATTTAGGGAGTGGGGAAAGATTATTCTTTGAGAGAGAAAAAAAAATCTGATTAAAAGGAGGACCTAACAATTCCATAGATTAATTGGGAGCCAACTGAGATAATTGGGCCTATGGGAATAAAATTACACCCATCAAAAAATGCTTTTTTTTTTTTTTTTTTTTTTCACAAGTACAACTTAAGTGCTTGATGCTTTAATTGAGGGGTCCCATGACTAGGAAAGTGGGACTGGTCTAGAAGAATTGCTATTTGGTAAAGCAAATCCCTGAAGTACTTTGGCATCATTAAAAACTATATTTTTTTTAAGTGAACAAATTTCTAGGCTTCTTGGAGACACTTGAATAAGAATATAGTTATAATTGTACATTCCAATCAAAGCATAACTTTATGATTCTAATTTTGACCTACAAAATAACTTATAAATGCTTTATAATTCTTCTTTGAGTTATAAAGAAGTTACTCTATTCAGTGGGTACCTTTAATATAGTCATTATACTAAGTGTCCCTACTTGTACTAATAAGGGGAAAAAGGAAAGAACATAGGAAGTTAGTCCTAGAAGGCAACCATGAGATAATTTCATGAAAGGGACTGATCTTTTAAGACAAGAATTATCTTGCCCGAAGCTAAAATCTATGTCATAGGGGAGATAAGCTCTCCTCAACTTTAAGATTTTGTCACAGTCCATAGGGATACTGAATTAACTACTGTAACTTTAAAAAAAAAAAAAAAGTTCCTCTAAGTAACTGAAATTGAGAAATAAGACAAGGAATCCAACATTCTGGCATAAGGAGTTTGAAGATCATTATATCAGCATGCAAAAAAATAAGAAATCACCTAGTAAATACCATAAAATCACAATATTAGTACAAATATTTTCAGTACATAATTCCAGTCACACCTATGGTCGCAATAATAAGGACAGCAAATCATGTTTTCATATACAGTTGGAGCATTCATTACTTCAACACTTGTTTGTTAATTTTTTAATCTTGTTTATACGCTAAATCTTCAACGTGCAGATTGTTTCTCCCTCCTCCCCCATATAAATTCTTGCTTAAAAACTGAGCAGGATATTATCTTTTTTTAAAAAAAACAGAACAAAATGGTAGACTATTTTTCCAATCTGTTTTACACTTGTCTCTAAGGAAATTACTCTAATCAGACACATTGTTTGGGTTTTAATTTACCTTTAGGCTAGAAGCCATTTAATCAATGACTAGGTGTTAATCTAGGTTAATATAATGACATGCCCAGTAGTCACAAGAGAAAGTAGACATATAGTTTTTTGATTGTATACCATGATAAGGACCAAATATTTAATTTAAGATGTAAAACCTGATTCACAACTCTTATAATGTAAAGTAGACATGTCCTATTTGTATATAGATTCTTCATTCTAATATTCAAGCTATGGGATATTTTATCACTGCATTATATTAGATAACAACATAATCTGTTGATTGCAAACTGCTTCTATATGTCCTCAGAATTTAGTAGTGTGGAAAATTACAATCTTAAAAGTAGGCAATATTTATAAATTTAATGTCACCTGCTCAGGTGGGTTATTATAGGCAGGAAAGAGTCTCACAAAAATAGTTTTAGTCATTTAAATTTAGTTGATTACAAAAGGATGCTAGCAATCCTCTTAAGTTTAGCTTGATTAGGCATGGGACTGAATAAATTAAGCTTTGTATAAATTGCACTATTTATTTTTGTATAGACACTGTGACCTGAGTTCCACGTCCAGCAATGTACCTGAAACTCCAAATTCAGAAAGGATTTTTTTTTTTTAAATTTGTGATGCATTTGAGAATTCTCTACCACATCAAGTCTAAGAGAGGTGTTAGGAAAAAGGGAATGGGATGCTCATATTGTCAGGCAGCTTTCCCTTGTCACATATACCTGTACTTTCTCAAATTAACATGTGTTCCAAGGCACAATATATCCCAACACATTCAAAAACGAATCTGCTAGAAAATGCATTACCCAACACTTTCCTAACATGTTTTATTCTTATTCCACAAGGGAAAGGGTTGCTATTCTGAGAAACCAACATCTGACTCACCCAGTCATTACCTGATGGACTAGAAAGACACCTTGCAAACCTACGGTGTTTGCATTGTCCCTACATGAATCACTGTCGACTGTGACGAGGTGAAGATGGCATTCCCCAAACAGATGGCTTAACATTGTGCATAAGAAGGAGAAAAACACACACACACACACACACACACACACACACACACACACACAGAACTGATGTTGTCTATTCTTTTTCCTGCTCATCTACTAGATTTTGCCCTTGGGGAAAGTCATCAGCAAAATTTAAAATATATTTAATAAAATTTATGAAGCACATATAAATGAGCAGATTGAAGAGCTGACATGCCAGATACAATGCACAGCTTTTATATCCTTAGTTTTACTATTTTATAAAGGAAGCCAAAGTATTTATTATGTTCATCCAGGTACCAACATTTGGGCATTGTTCGACCCTAGGGTTGTAATGTGAATCCCTTGAGGCAAATCACAATACACCAAATGACGTATTGTTATTATTACAGCAAGCATTAAAGTGGACTACATTCAAGTAAAAGTAGGACTCAGTGGGCAGCAACACTATTGTGTATAATTAAAATTATTCTTCCCCTCCTGACATTCAGATGGTTTTCATAGTTACCAAAGATTAGACAGAGCTTTATTTTATTTCCTAGAGCTCTGGTGCCCTGACTCCCCAGGAAAAAGATTTTTTTTTCTATTTTGTGAACAGTGAGTTTGTTACTTTTCCTGTGCTTGTATTAATCGGGATATTATTTTCTGAGAATATGACATTGCAATCCTGTATAATTATCAGATTCTATCTGCATGATAATTAAGCTCTTATTTTTTTATGCTGATTGCTGTTAATGCCTCAACAAAAATAAGAGTCTTTTGAGGATTATATGCAACCTGAGCAGCTTTGATTTACAAATTATGAAATAAAGCATTTTTTAAGCAATAGCATCACTTATTTGTTTACTTTTAAAATGGATCCTTTATAGGATTCTGAAAATAGACGTGCAAAGGCAGGATTCCTTCAGGAGCTTCAAGAAATTTTCTGTTAACACTATTGCAGCATTTTTTTAAACTTCCTCTCTAATCATCTTTAGTAAATTCCCTGCCTCTGTATCTGTTTTTAAACTATATTTGGATATATTATGATTTTCCTTACCACATGACTACATCCCCATCCCCCAAAAAAGAACCACAATGAAACCTAATGTAGCTATCTGAACGTTCTTCCTTCTGCAGTCTTCCCACAAATATCATATTTAATTCTCATCCCAGTCCATACAACATACAGTTGCAAGAATGGGGTACAGATTTGTGAAGGGTGTTAGGGTCAGCCCTACCTATAATTTCAGAAGTGATTGTGATTCTCCAACCATTCTGGAGAGCAATCTGGAACATGGCCCAAAGGGCTATCAGCAGTGCCATTACTGGATCTGTACCCCAAGGAAATCATAAAGGAGGGAAAAGGACCCCCATGTGCAAAAATGTTTGTAGCAGCTCTTTTCATGCTGGCAAAGAAGTGAAAAATGAATGGATGCCCTTTAATTGGGGAATGACTAAACAAGTTGTGGTACGTGAAGGTAATGGAATATTATTGTTCTATTAAAAAAAATGATGAACAAGCTGATTTTAGGAAGGTCTAGAAAGATTTACATGAACTGATCCTGAGTGAAACAAGCCAAACCGGGAATACCTTGTACATAATAACAACAAGAATGTGCAATGATCAATTAAGAAAGAGTTTGTCCTTCTCAGTGGTTCAGTGATCCAAAGCAATCCCAACAGACTTTGGACGGAAAATGCCATCTGCATCCAGAAAAAGAACTAAGGAGACTGAATATAAATCAACAAATGCTATGTTCACTTCTTTTGGCTCCCAGATCAAACTACCAATTATCACTCCTTTAATATACACAAGGGCATATATAAAAATTTCTTGGGCAAAAAAAGCTCATGAGTAGGAAAAGTTTAAGAAGCCTTGATCTAGAGTAGTTGATCTCCAAAATGACAACCATCATCATGTCATATCCCCCAAAGTTTATGGGATTTTGTGACAAAAAAGGTAGTGTCAACGGCTGCCACTCCTATCGCTAATTTGCATTCTTTGTGTGCTAGCAAATATTTAACTACTAGCGCTTTAGGTAGGTTGATGATATCGAATCCCAAGCTTTTAACACTTAAGTGCATAATTTCTGATGTAACTCTTATATTATTCTGATCTAGCTTAAAGGGAAGTTCTTTTATTATTTCACTGAAGCCCATGGGAGTATTATTCATTTATGGGGGAAGGCATGGGAATTACTACTATTTAATCCCTTCCCCTTGTTATTTGCACTGCTTTTATGTCTTAACTAAATGTTTTTGCTATTGAATTAAACTATCTTTCATGTTCTAGTATTAGACTGGTAAACTGGCTAGAGACTTGAGCTATGATCTGCATAGCTAATAACTAACATTATTCACATTTAACTTAGAAAAAGTAAAGGAATTCTAAACAACAATTTTTACAGTTTATGGGACTAGGGAAAAATAAGTTGAGAAACAATAAAATTCCCCTCACTATTACTACAATTGGCTTGAGGTCGGAGTTATAATATGTATTAAGTTAATTTTCCTTGTCTCAGTACAGAATCTATGGAATACTCCTTTAAGTAACTCTGCTTTAATTTCACCAAAATATTCTCTTCCATGCTTCCCCTCTTAGATTCTATAAGAAATAATTTCTATACTAGTATGTAGTCCATACACCATCTTATACAGGATTCTAAATTACCCTCTTAAACAGCTTCACACTTGGGGGAAGGAGTGCTTTTCTGGTATGCTATAATTCATTCCATCTACTGTACTTCTGCTCTGGCGATGATGGCTCTCAGGTCAAACTATCAATTATCCCTCCTTTGCAACTACAGAATTAAATCATATACAGTAATCTGACTCATTCAGTGATGGCATATTAACAACTAATATGTGAGACTGTAACTAAATTCCTTACCTGGGACAATGGAGGATTTGAGATTGGAATAACTGCTATATAAAAAATAAAATAGGAAGTTACCCTCAATGACAAAGCAAGACTCTAAACAGAAAAGAACCAGAAAAGATGGGTTCTTCTTCTTATTATTATTCTATATTCTATCTATGATTTCATTAGTATAGATAATTCTTTCTGTCTATCTATCTATCTATCTATCTATCTATCTATCTATCTATCTATCTATATTACTAATAAAGTAACAATCTGAACAATGCAAAAGACCAATATCTCCTCTGCAATTTATAGTCTTAGAGAGTTACTTAGGGTACTGAAAGGTTAATTGACTTGCCAAAGGTTACACAGTTAGCATATGTCAGAGGTAGCACTTGACCCTAAGTCTTCCTGGTATTAAGAGCAACTCTCTATCCGCTATGATGCTTAACCCTCTTATAATCATAAATTACCTTTTATAATTTAAAATCTTAACTTTCTCTTTCAATATAAAAATATAATTTTGATTCAAATTACAATCACTACTAAACTGAAATTAAAGAAAAACCACATTTCAACCACATGATAAAGGCATTATTCAATATATCACTGAGACTTTATCCTGAAGGAATTTTTTTTTCATGAAAAGAATGAAAACAATAAAAGATTCTAGGAATTAAAAGGAACACTGAATTATAAAAATATTCTCTTGATATCCTTTCTTTCGTTAAATATAACCAGGGTAAGTCCTGGTCAAAATTTTTAAACAAAGTCTGGTTTCAGTACCTGATGCCATTTGTGTCCTTTCTTCCACTATATGGGTACTATTAGTACTCCTATTCTATCACATATGTACTGCATCAGTATTCACTAAATAAGAGGTCACTAAAGGACTTCTTAACCTAAGGTCTGTGAAGTAATTTTTAAAATATTTTTGATTACTGTATCTCATTATAATCTATCTCCTTTGTAATATTGTGTATTTTATTTTATGCATTTTAAATGATTCAGCAAAGGTCCTTAGGTTTTTTCCAGACTACCATAAGAAGTTTATGACATCCTCCCCCTGCAAAAAACCAAAAAAACACACAATTAAGAACCAACATTCTATCCAGGCAAAGTATGCCTTAAAGAAAGATACTAAAACTCATTCACAGTGAAGTATAAATGGCTGAAAACAGCTTAGTGTGACCCCTCTTTGAAGTACCAGAATTTTAACAGATGGACTAATAAATCATTAGGAATGAAACGCAGTTGCCAGTTTTGAAGGTAAGAAGCAGTGTCCCGACTAATCACAAAACGGTAGCCTGTACAGTGTCTGGAAAGTCTGATCTTAAACATGGCTCTGAAATGAGGACTTCACAGGCAAAACGAATGTGAATATAAGCATCCTGTCTTTCCAAGTGGGGCTGGTGGTCACAATTCATCCTGATTTTATTTTAAACTATTATTAAATTCAAATGAATTCACTAAAAGCTATTTTGTTCCATTAGCCTGGTGCATTCCTGTCTCTACTCAGCTCTTATATCAACAACTGGTGCAGTAATGCTGCTTCTTTCAGGGCCGAGACAAAACATGGACTACATCCAGTTTTTAATCAGCTGTACAGATGGGTTTATTTTACAAATGCACCAGGCTGCACAGATGGAGGTTCCTGAATGCCTGACAAGGTGTTAAAACTGGGCTTGAGATTACAAAGGGATAAAAAAGCAGCATAGGAAATTACAATTAGTAAGGACTTGATCTCAGAAGGGTTTATTAGTCCAGAACTTAAATTTTGTCCTTGGCATCTAAAAATTTGTTTGGAAAGGGTGGAGGCATGAGAAAAAGTAATACACATCAATTAGGCTAATGTTCTCTCATATCTGTATCAAGTTAGAACTCAGAGTATCAATTTAACTAGCAACTATTCCTTCTAAGCACCAGTAAAATTAAGCAAAAAGTCATTTTTACAGATTCTGAAAGAGCTGAATGATTGGAACAATTTAATTTGTTAAATATTAATAAACAGATTATATCAGTAATTAAATATGTAATATTAATTTTGCATTTAATATCAAATATTAAATAAATAATCAAAATGAAACTTCATATTTAAGTTTTCATTTACCTTATGTGAACATGGAGCCCCCCATTGGTTCCCAAAAATTGAGAAACAAAGAAACTCAAGGATAGAAACTCTATGGTCTATAAAGACTATTTTTTTTTTTTTTTTTTGTTAAATCAGTAGTTAGTTGGCACTCTTGCTCTCCCTTTTTTTCCTTTTGTAGAATTTTGTAGAAATTGTAAAATTTCTTTATCAACATCCCTCTACTCAATTAAAAAAGAAAAAAAAAAAAAAAAGAAAGAAAAAAACTTCCAATTCCCGATTTGGAATATTCCCTATTCATTTTGATAAAAATTAAATTATCTCCAGTCTTCTACCGCTACATCTTCCTGAACCTTGTGTGTATGTCTGTGTATATATGTGTGAGTGTGAAAGAGATACAGAGATTGACAAGTGACAGAGAGAGAGAGACGGAGAATCAGAGAGACAAAGAGACAGAGCAGAGAGGAGAATTTTAAATGTGTGATCAGAGGGAAGTGAGTTTTTATTAAAAACCAGGAGAATCTACAAAAACAATGGCCATCATTTATGCTTATATTATGTTTTCACTGAATTTTCTCTTAGTTTATATAGATATTTCAACAGAGCTAAAGATCTGTCTAGACAATTCCCCTCATTTACAGATTTACAGAGACCCAAAGGAAGTTAACTGAGTAACTTTCAGGTCATATAGCTACCAAAATCAAGACTAGTTAACAAGTATTTATTAAGCATTTGCTAACATTCCAGATAACATGCCAAGGGCTGTAAATAAAGCCAAAAATACAGTTTCTTGCCTTCAGGGGACCCTTATATTCTACTAGGAAAGATAAATAAATAGCAGTGCACATATAAGACATACACAAGAAATAGAAAGCAATCTGAAAAGGGTAGACTTTGACAGCCAGGGTAATAAAAAAAAAGCCAGAAGATGGGATTTGAGCTGAGTTTTCAAAGAAGCCCAAGAAACTAAAAAGCAGAATTAAGTAGACACAGCATTCAAGAAACAGCCCAGTGCAAAGACCCAGTTAGGAGATGGAGTATTTTGTTAAAGTAGGCCAATATAATTGAATCCAAAGACTGAGGAAAGGAAAGTGTGAGGAGCCTGGGAATGTGTTCCCTAGTATCTCACCATTTCTCATTTCCTTGTCTCTCACCATTCTTAGGCTTGTTAATACTGCCTCAAAAATTGTCTAACATATACACATAGTTCAGTAGCTATCTTGTCTATTATTCTTTATATTTCACAGAATTCTTCCTTTCCAACAACCCAGGGAGATAGTATATTATTCTCATTTTTAAAGGTGAAGGAACTGAGGCTAAGAAAAAGTGACTAGTCATGATTATATTTAGTAATAAGTGGACTTGTTTTGAATCTGGATCTTCTGTCGGCAAATTTACAATGCTTTCCACCACACTGAGCTGATATTAAACTCTTCTTTCACACAATCATTACCAAGTCAATAAAAATTTTCCCCTTTTCCTACATCCCTATGTTTATTTTATTATAGCACCAAATGATGGATAAACGTGAGTAGTTTTTCAGTTGTACCTGAAAGCCCTAAGTTTTGAAGTGAAGTAAAAAAAAAAAATCACAAAATTAGTTCCATCAACACCTAAAATCATTGAAGTGTCCAAAAATCCCCTGAAGAATTTCCACAAGTCTCTACATCCTCTATCTTTTCAAGAAACTCACATTCAAATATAAATTTAAAAAAACCTATTTCTTATGCAACTTTTTTGTTTCACTTAATTGCTGCTTTTGAAGTACTGTTATAGTATATTATTTTTTTCCACAAATATATAGTATTTCATTATTTTATATATATTAAAAATACATTCTGAATTTCACCAAATCAAAAGACAATGTATGTCTATTGGGACTTTCTATTTTGATTGTATGGGAAAACAATTTTAAATATCATGTGAAATATGATATATGTATGCACATGTAATATATGTGATTATATTATTTATCCCTAACCATTGCAGAAATAAAACATTAATTTCTGAAAAAATGCAGGCCATTGATTATCAGCATGGGAACTTCCCAAGGAATGGATATTCCTCACTCACCATAAAGCTTAACCTGTCTATGGCCTAGTAAGTAAGTTCTTGGGAGGTCCCCAACACATACAAAGAGGAATACACATCATTTAGGCTAATGCTATTTCATATCTTTAATAAGTAAAATGTCACAGTATCATTTTGGCTAACACATCCTAAGAACCAATAAAATAATAATGGCATTTAATGTTTTAAGAGATAAATATAATTGATGAGACATCAGATTTTGTTAAATATGCATCTTTGTAAATTAACAATGAATGCAGGGTACTATAATAAAGTTCTTCAGTACTTTTTTTTCATGTTCCTTACACTTATGAAAAAGAAACATTTATTTATCAGAATAATTGAAAATGTACCAAAAGGCTTTGAATTGTTTCTGGTGTATCTGTACAAAAACTCATATCCAAAACACCCTACAGTTTGCATTAAGTTTTCGTTTCCTTCTTGTATGCATCAAAGAATCATACACTGAGTTCTCCAGGTACTCACATTTCACAATATATCCTTCACTATATAGTATAAAAACATATAGTAACTACTCAACATATGTTTGTTAATGAGAAGACTCCATAATGAAAAATATCCAACAGAGGATTTAAATCAAGGTAAAATAACTTACAGATAATCATGTACATTCAGTCAAAGGTTTTTTTTTTTAATTAGGGGGTCCGTGAATTTGGGGTTTTGAAAAATATTTTTGATAACTATTTTAATGTAATTGGTTTCCATATAATCCTAGGTATTCTATTCTTTGCATTTAAAAATATTACTCTGTTTTGTACAAACAAAAACTAATGCAAACAAGATTAGAAGGGAAGTAGCAAATTGGGAAAATATTTTTACAGTTAGAGGTTCTGATAAAGGCCTCATCTCCAAAATATACAGAGAATTGACTTTAATTTATAAGAAATCAAGCCATTCTCCAATTGATAAATGGTCAAAGGATATGAACAATTTTCAGATGATGAAATTGAAACTATATTCACTCACATGAAAGAGTGTTCCAAATCACTATTGATCAGAGAAATGAAAATTAAGACAACTCTGAGATACCACTACACTCCTGTCAGATTGGCTAAGAGGACAGGAACAAATAATGATGAATGTTGGAGGGGCTGTGGGAAAACTGGGACACTAATACATTGCTGGTGGAGTTGTGAAAGAATCCAACCATTTCTGGAGAGCAAGCTGGAATTATGCTCAAAAAGTTATCAAACTGTGCATACCCTTTGATCCAGCAGTGCTACTACCGGGATTATATCCCAAAGAAATACTAAAGAGGGGAAAGGGACTTGTATGTGCCAAAATGTTTGTGGCAGCTCTTTTCGTAGTGGCTAGAAACTGGAAGATGAACGGATGCCCATCAATTGGAGAATGGTTGGGTAAATTATGGTATATGAATGTTATGGAATATTATTGTTCTGTAAGAAATGACCAGCAGGAGGAATACAGAGAGGCTTGGAGATGCTGAGTGAAACGAGCAGAACTAGGGGATCATTATATACTTCAACAATGATACTGTATGAGGATGTATTCTGATGGAAATGGATATCTTCAACATAGAGAAGAGCTAATCCAATTCCAATTGATCAATGATGGACAGAATCAGCTACACCCAGAAAAGGAACACTGGGAAATGAGTGTAAACTGTGAGCATTTTTTGTTTTTCTCCCCAGGTTATTTTTACCTTCCAAATCCAATTCTTCCTTTGCAACAACAATAACAACAAAATTCGGTTCTGCACATATATATTGTACCTAGGATATACTATAAGATATTTAATATGTATGGGAATGCCTGTCATCTAGGGGAGGGAGTGGAGGGAAGGAGGGGAAAAATTCAGAACAGAAGGGAGTACAAGGGATAATGTTGTAAAAAAATTACCTATGCATATGTACTGTCAAAAAATGTTATAAAATTAATAAAAAAATAAAATAAAATAACTGTAAAAAAATAAAAATATAAAAATATTACTCTGAAAATGCATCCCTATGTCTCACTAGAATGTCACATGGTTCTATGACACTAAAAAAGGTTAAAATTTGTCTTCTCTAGATGATATTTGTAGATGAAATTGTGCTCACTTTATCAAGCCCAGAAACATTAAAGAGCTTTATAAACCAGAATGTTATCACTCAAACTATTCCCACAGGAAAAAGCAAGTGGATTTGTAAATGTCTATTATCCAGACAATGAGATGTAGTTTGATGGATAACTCATGAAGCTGGTCCATCAGTAGCCACATCTTAGAAAGACATGTCAGATGAAAATCAGCTAGGCTCAGATTTGAATAGGACAAAAAGAACAGACTGGATCACATCTGAGAAATTGTGTGGTGCTTCCAATTATGGCCAAATTTTCCCCAGAACAAAACCAATATTCTTCCAGTGATGCTGGATGGCTCTAAATCATGGAATACCATAATGTCTGGAGATTTGAAATTGCAAGGGCATGCAAAGGCCAAAGGAGACACACATCATCATAGGGAAATGGGCTACAACATGTTGTACAAGAAAAAAAAAAAAAAAAAAAAAAGCAAAATGGACATTTTTAAAGAGATTTATGACCTGCAAAAGGCACCCTGGTCAAAGCAAGCAAAAAATAACAGATGGACAGTTTAGCAATGAATTAGCATCTACATTATGTTAAAAGGCAACAACCCTAGTGGAGAATTTTTGGAAGAATATGGACCATAGTGATATGTATTGAGTATAAATAGGTAGTAGTCTGCAGTGCCTCCATTAAGGAAAGCACAACTCAGGTGAAGTACAGAATAAAACAAACTTTTATAAAAAGGTTCTAATGATTGTCTCTACGATTTTGGAAAAATTTCTGCTGCTCTGTCTTGCACCCTACATTTTGGACTAAGGATGAGGACTAAGTTGTAGGCAGAGAATTAAAAAGAAAATCCTTAGTGTAGCATGAGTGTGTCTTAAAAGAGACATCAATTGAGACTATTTATTAAATGTCCATGATATAGAAACCACAGGGCTCCATACTGCCACCAGTGAAAGGCAAGAACTCTGGTGCAGTAATGAGATGCATAGAAGAGCCCCTAGCAATCTCTACCTCCTGTGCTTGCTAACTGTGTGAGTAACATGGTAAGTAAGTTGGTGAGAATCAAGTCTACCTCAAGGCATCTTGTTGCTAATGACTCTGCTATTTTTTTGTCTTGCTAATGAGCTTAAGAAAGGAATTATATAACAAATTTAAATGTGGAAATATATTCATCACAGTACAATATAGGTGAACACTTGGGATTTCTATGAGCTATATCATATAGTCTATGCTGTAGATTGGAATATATAAGAGCAAGATGCTATTACATAGCTGCTTTTGGTGTTCAGAGATGCTGCTTCTATAGCTATTTGCTAAACTCTGAGTCCTGACTGGGTATAAATAAAAAATGTACAATCAAAGAACTTATTCTAAATTCTATTTGAGGGGCATTTGGTCTCTGGTTTGAAGCTTTACTTCTGATTTATGATAATTTTTAACTAGTTCATAAACTTGTAGCAGGAACTCCTTGAGGTAGATCAGAGGCTGGAATCTGTGGTAATTATTTGGAAAAGCAGTATGTGTTAGTAGAGGAATCCAGGTCTAATCATTTGATAGAAAATTGTGAAGAGAATGTACAATGTATTAAGGATAAATGAACCTGATCTTCTCTGGCCTTTGGCTGATACCCATAATATCTAGGTCAAATAAGTGGAGTAGGCAATGTAATAATCATCCATATGTTGGAACTACTAAGAAGCTCTTCTATTTCCAATGAAAATTTGTTTGGAGGGAAGGAAAAATTTTCTGCTGGAAGAGCCACAAGAAACAAAGAAATCAATGAAAGCAGAACTTGGTTTGGAGCAGTAGGACTTGGAGTTAAAAATTTGAGTTTAGATCCCCCTGCTGACACTAGTTAATTGACACCTTTCTGTAAAAATAAGGGTATTACATTTAATGTAACTCTGAAATCCATTCATACTCTAAATCTATTATTTTATGCTAAGTGCTGATTGACCCAGAATAGGGAGTTTGGAAAGATATGATGGTCACTTCTTCAGCCTAGAGAAAATCAGAATTACAACATGGCAACTGAGAGTCATGGTAGGAGGACTCAGGACAGAGTACCACTGTATGGGAGAAAAGAGACATTGTAGGAGACTGAATCAATGCATACCTAAGGACAAGAGAGCTGGTACTAAGGAAACTGATACCAACAGAAAGAATGAGCTCTAAACTCCTTGCTTTTATTGTGACCCTACTGTATAAGCCAAAACATTTTAAAAGACTCTGAAAGGGATAATAGTTGAAGGTTTGTTGACTTTTATTTACATTTTTTGTTTGTGTGATGGGGGTGGGGGGCAAATAGAGTTAAGTGACTTGCTCAGAGTCACACAGCTAGGAAATGTTGAGTGTCTAAGGCCAGATTTGAACTCCAGCACTGGTGACCTATCCACTGTACAATCTAGCTGTCCCTTTTTAATTTATTGGTTTTTTGAGTTAAGTTTTTGCTGTTCTTTACTGTTTTAATCAAACTTCAATTACCATTTAATGCCCACCAGACATTATGCTAAGAGATAAATATCCAAAAGAGGAAAAAAAAAAAATGGAATACTCTTGTCCTCAAAAAAACTGCTACTCTTCATTCAGGAAAGTAATATATACATATGTACATGTGCACACACACATATACATAATATATATGTTTATAACTTGTATATAACTACCACCGAGCAGCTACATATCACAGTGAATAAAGTACCAGGTCTAGAGCCATCTTCTCTAGTTCAAATTTGTCCTCAGTTCTTTTCTAGCTAGTGTGATCTTAGCCCAGCACTGAAGTTATGATTTGCCAAAGGTTACAGAACTAGTAATTGTTGGAGAGGTGGGACTTGAGTCATCTGATTTGAAGCAAGATCATTATCCACTATTCACTGCTGTTCTTTATATTAAAATAAAATAAAAATTACTTTTTGGAGGGAAAACACTTAGCTAGGAGGAGACTTAGTAAAGGCTTCATGTGAAAGGTGGTACTTGAACTGAATCTTGAAGGGACTCTACAAGGCAAAATGAGATGGAAGGTACCAGTAGAAAAAAAAAAAATTGGCTTAAAGAAAAAGACATTTATGTGTGTGTGAATAAACCCTCTTTGATCTGTTTTCTTATTAGCCAAAATGCTTGGGGGGGTAATGATAGCACACTTGAAGAGAAAACATACAAATACTGAAGTTCCCAAAGGAAGCAAGGGAAAGAAATAAGAATCCTAGTGTGTTTATGGCCAAAGAATACTTCTGATCTAATGCCTGTTTTCCCTATACAATTAGTCCCTTTTAGTTTGGCCCCTATATTTCCATTCTATTCACCTTTTAAAACAAAGTTATTTATTTAAATAAGCTTTTGAGAATAATAAAATACTATCAAACTGAACTTCTTCCTTTGTAGGAACCTACTGACGCAATGCCCAAGCCTCCCCTTTTACAAGCTTGCACTAATCAGCTACAAGGTCTGTAATCTAACAGATCAAGAGAGCACACACGCTGCCCAGACATTTTCATCTAAATGATCAAAGAGTCATGACTCTGTCTTTTAAATAAGAATATGTCAATAGTAAGCTTTCCTTCAATATCTTTGAAATCCTGCTAAAGTAATGCAAAAAGACTCCTTTAAAGAAACACATTTTTTCCTTAGTTATTTTTTCTCAAAATGGCATAAAGAAAAAACCCAGAGTTAGATGGCATGTTTTATATCCTTTTAGGATATTATAGAGGAAAAAAAAATTTAAAAGGCATATTCCCAGCATAGTTCCAAGAAAAAAAGCTCTCATAGTTCAATAGTCTCCTAACAGGCATATGTATACAAGACAGGTATACGAGAAAGAAAAGGAAAAGGAATAAGCATTTATTAAGCACATATATATGCCAGGAATTGTGCTAAGGGATGTATATTTTCTCAGTTAATTCTCACAAGTATCCTATAAGGTAAATTTTATTGTGATCCCCATTTTACAGCTGAGGAACCTCAGATAGAATTATGCTAGGTGACTTGCCTAGGATGACACAGCTAGTAAGTGTCTAGGGCCAAGTTTGAAGGTTTCCTGATTCCAGGCTCAGCACTCTATCCATCCTAAGACCTATCTGTAAGACAATCCACTGTGTGTAGGTGACAAGAAGGAGAACCACAAAGGCAGATCATTGTCACTAGCTTGATCAACAGAGTGGCTATGCTATTAATTTGCAACATCTTCTTTGAACACACAGTATGAACTGGGCTATTTGAAGCATCATGCATGGTCCTCCCTGGTAGGCAGACTGGTGGACAGTCTGGAAAGCAAAGAAGGGCCATTCAGGACTAGAATACCAGGACCTACTCAGAGATCCTGCCACCTGCCCTAATTCTTTCTCTCCACCTAGCACAGTTTCTCTAGTGCTCCAAAATCTGATATACAGAGACTATGTTGCCTTTCTCCCTAGCATCAATGAAGATGGGAGTTTACAAGCTTAACTTCAACAAAAGCCTCTGAATAATTGGAGGATAAAATTGAAAAATGAATATCATGATTTAGATCAGTTGATAAAACTTCTGTTTGGATATCCTTATTTTTGTGAACTTTCTTTTAGCTCTCAATAATCATTAAAAATCAGTCTTAGATAAACTGCTCAGAATGAGAACTGAATTCAGTTCTCAAAATCAGAACTCAAAATCAGAATTTTTTTAAACCTTTTCCTTTCTCCTTTCCCCCTCAGATCAGCCAGTCCAGGCTAAGAGAATTAGAATTTTAAATCACAGTCTCATAGAGGGTTAAACCAAGGTTTCCAAAAATAATAGAGCATATTTAATTAGATTGTTCTCATTAAAATTAATAGAGTATTAGAAGGAATAAAAGAAGTTCTGGAACTACCAATAAAACAAGAGTTTTAAAAGTATTATTCATCTTATCCTTTAAAAATTTATATTCTTTATATTTAATACTGCAAGGTACATGCATATGACATAATAATAATAATAAATTAAAATAAATAATAAAATAAGAATAAAAAGAATATAACATAGAAGTAAGAATACAATATATACAGTTCAAATATTTCTTACGTATATGTATATGCAGCCAAAAAAGTTTGGAGTAATTTCCCTAGATTACTAATCTTTTATATCAATTGATGTTGCAACAACTTAAGGTATCAACAATGGTTAGAATCATATTACTTTCTAAGACTGATATTGGGTCTCATCATTGTTCTTCAAATAGTACAGTTTATACTGTGTGCAGGTGACACCATTCACCACATGAAATAGGACTTTAATTTTTCTTCTTTCCCCTCTTAGTCTTGCTAGGTACTAATAACTGAAAAGAGTTTGGGTTCTCTATTCTACCCAAAGGCTATGGGAAGCAACTATAGGTAATTATGCTAGTGGTACCCAAAAGAAAAATGAGGGATAAAGTAGAAAATGGGGTTTGGAAGGGGCTTCTGGTGCTCTCTTAAAACTCATGGGAGAAACAGACATAATTGGGAAACATATTATTCAGGAATTAGAGAGAACACATATCAGAGCATGGAGTTATCCTGAACAAACTCAGAAGCAATAATAAAGATATCCATTGGAAAAGAGAGTTTGTGTTCTTGCCTCCTAGTCAAAATTCTGTATATCACCTGAGCCTGGTTAAAACCTTAGGGTATTAAAGAAATTTTAGCGTAGGGGCATACATCTGTTCTGCCATTTGAACTAAAGTATCTTCACACTTGGGAAATTTTAAACTGAAATCGTTTGCTTCTGAGGGGAGACTTTCTTTTGGAAAAAGAGATAGAGATACCACCTGCTGCAGGATGCAAAAAACTATAGGCTAAGCAATATGTGCTTGTGGCTATACTCTAAAACCAGAGTAGAATGATTGAACAAGTCACCACATTTGAACTGCAAAGAGCTACAAGAGAAGCAATGCATTAATTAGTTGGACTGATAATTTATTTCATTTATAATAAATTTTTAAAACAGGAAAGAATGTGGCTTTATATACAGTGTAGATACTGACAGGTCTTGCTCATCTGGCAGAAAGCTTCCTAAGGCCACAAAACCTGGTTTATTCAGTGTGAGATGGAAAAAGATAACTGAAACTGTGAATCTCCTCTGCCAATGGATGAAGGCTATGAGTGAGAGTGATATAAGTACTTCATTCTGACCAAGGAGTTGCCATTTTGTTTACTTGGATAGTAAGAAAAAAGCAAATTACTTTTTATTTTTCTAGCTATCTGCCTCTTCTATTTGTCTCTTTCCTTGACTTCTTTCTGTCTCTCTTTCTCTCTCTGGCTGTTTCTGTTTGTGTGTGTGTGTGTGTGTGTGTGTGTGTGTGTGTATACACATATCAGTGATTGGGTAGCTAAAAAAATTGTGATATATAAATAGAGTATTTTTGCACTTCAACCAATGATGAAATATATAGAATTTAAAGAAATGAGACATCTTATAGATATAGAATGAAGTAAGCAGAATGAGAACAATATGCACAATAAATACTATAATGAAAATGAAAGAACACTAAAATGTGGCTAAATACTAAATCGTTGTAGTGGTCAGTCTTGACTTTAGAGAAGAAAGAAAGAAGCCCTTTACTTCTTTCAGCAGAGAGGTGGAGAAAAACTGTGCAGAACACTGAATATACTACTTAATGCTTTGACTACATCAGTTAATTTTGCTTAACTATTTTTGTTTCAAGAGAGGGCTTATTTGGGGGTTGGGCTATCATAGAATCATAGGATCTACAGAAAAAAACATGATGAAAAGGCAAAAGAATTAAAACTTTTTTTTTTTTTTAAAGTATAGTGGCTTTGCAAAAGAAATTTGAGATCATAAAGATTACAGAAGCTGAAATGACATAAATTGGCTCATTTGTTAGGCTTAGTGCAATCAACCTTAAATATGATGTTAAGCCAAACAGATAAAGTGAAGATCACAGTGCAAAACTACTTCTAAAGTAACACATGAGCCTTGCTATTAAGAAAATGGCAAAGTGAGAAAATGATATGAATTTTTTGATATGAAATGAATATGAAAAAGAAAGAATGAAAAAAGAATACAATCTGCCATTCAGCTGGGTATTGATAATGCTAAGTTTGTGTGATTATTTGAGGGCTGAAATAGAAATGCTTCTGGCTTTCCATGGATGAATTTAAAAGTTTGAAAAAAAAAAAAAAAGAAGCAAAATTTAGTGTATTATTGGGAGAGCAAAGAGTTGACAAGTTGACAAAGTCGTTTTCAAGGACTCCCTCCACTCAAACATGCATGTCCTCTATCAGCTACCAAATTTAGTGTAACACTATCCATTTAATTTTCTAGTCTAGACACTATTCTTAATTTTAGTTTATGTGAATTATAGTTATATTTCAGAAATAACCTTCCAGAACACTTATCTTCCAAGGAAAAAAACCAAACAGCTTATTCAAAGATTCCTTCTTCACAAGGGAGTTCTTTAAACCTAATCTGCCTATTTGGGGAAAATGAAACAGAAAAGCCAGCGTGATAATGTCAGGGTTCATTGACTGATTTGTTAACCATTGTGTCTGGTTAAGCTTTAGTAAAGAGTACAGGGATTTGCAGAAGAAGAAGGCTTAGAAGCAGAAAGAGCCAGATCCCACCCCACATTTGTATTTCTCTAAAATGAGATGAGGGTGGGAAAGATGGGTGGAATAAAGTGGGGAAAGGCAATTTATAGCTATTAAGTGACTTGCCCAAAGCCATATGGTCTGTATGAACAAAGGTGGGTCTTATTGAAGGTCTTTCCTCACTTCAAGACCACATCTCTAGCAGAAAGGAAAAAAAAAAAAAAAAAAAAAAAAAAAACTTATCTTATTTCTCACTTCCCAACACTACTTCAGGACTACTCTGACTTTTCTATCATGCTCCAGAGATTATATTTGGGGAGGAAATCCCATCACTTTTTAAGATCTCATCAGTCTTTGGGCCCCTTCCTCTCTATCACCTTCTATCTCTTTGATTAGATAGTGGATCCATAAACTTCAAAAGCTCCATTTAAAGGGGAAGCTCAGTTCAGATCATGTCCTCTTTTCTTGGCCATTCTATTTTGAACTTCTTTGATTTTTCTACCATCCCTAGCTGTTCCCTAATTCCCTCTTCCCAATCTCTACAATATTCTTCGGTTTTCTTATTATGTTATCTTCTTCCATTATATCATAAATTCCTTGAGAACAAGGACAATGCTTTTCATATATGTATCACCAGTGACTATCACAGTGCCTGGAATATGGTAGGTGCTTAATATATATTTTCTAACTGGCAGGGCAGGCATTGAAGAGTTCCATGTAACCTTATTATCTGAGAAGTACTTCATAGGGAAAGATCTTGAAAGAAAGCATCAAGGAGAGAAGGATTTCCTTAACAACAACAACAAAAAAGACATCTCAGAATAGCCAGGCATAGCTAGGAAACATTTCTCTATACAGTGTATTACTGTTCAAAATCAGGATATTCATCTGGCAGTACTTGTAAGGTATGGAACCTAAGTCAGACAGGCAGACAATACCTTTCTTGTAAAGATTTTCTCTAGGGAAACTTCTAGGGAATGTGGTATCAACTACGGATGCTTTATGTGTTGTTCTTTCTACTCTTATAACTCTTCAATGCTTAGTATTCGCCCATGGATATCTGGCAGACAGCTCCTTTGTGTTAGTTTGTTCAAAGTTAATTGAAGTTAGCCCACTAATGATCTTTTTTTTGGGGGGAGAGTAGTATTACAGGTCTCCAAGTTTAATCAGAGTCAAAAAAGCAATATGTCAACCAAGACAAGACAACACAAAACTGTGATCTGAAGTTCTATTAACAAGGGAATTGTATCCAAAACAAATCAGTTAAGACCACACCAGAAATATAATGTTGAGTTCCAGGTATTTTGGTATAAGACCTTGATAAACTCTAGTTATAAAGTATATAATATAATATAATATAATATAATATAATATAATATAATATAATATAATATAATATAATAAATATAATATAATATAATATTAATAATAATAATAATAATATTTAGAGGAGAACAATTAGGATGGCAAGGAAATTAACATTTCCTTGCCATAAGATAATAGAAAAAATGCTATCTAGAAACTGGAAATTGAGTGGATGCCCATCTATTGGGGAATAGCTGAATAAATCTCTTGGGGAGTAGCTGAATAAGGTATGGCATATGAAGGTAATGCAACATTGTACAAGAAATGATAAGCAGGCTGATTTCATAAAAGCATGTAAAGACCTATTTAAACTGATGTTGAGTGAAGTGAACAATAAGGAGAATATAAATGTTCTGCCATAAGAAGATAAAGGAAAATAAATACGTAATAGATTATTGCTGTCTTCAAGACTGAGGGGCAATTGGATGGAAAAGGAAATAAGACTTGTCCTGTTTGACCAGAGAGAACATAAGTAGCAGTAATGGAAAGGAATTTCAGTGAAGAAGATATTTGTTTGACAGAATAAAAACATAAAAATTTAGAAGTAAAAAAAAAAAAAAAATTAACACACAACATTTTGTCTTTTAAAGCTGCACACAAAAAAGGAGCTGACCTGGAAGTTGACTTTTAATCAAGAAATGTTCAAGTGGAAGCTGGATCCTAGGGAGTTTAGTTCAGATACAGAGCAGAGCAGACACCTTATGGTCACCAGTTTTAAATAAATTCCTGGTATAAAAATAAAAACTTAATAAGTGCTTGTTAACTGAACAATAAGTTCCTTTCAATTCTGACAGCTAGAACCATTTCCAATCACAGTAGTCTGAGAGTGAGGATTTGACAACTGATTAACAGTGAGCTCCATGAGAGCCTTTGCCTTTTTTTTGTATCTTACCAGATACAAAGCACTTACCTGCACTTACCAGAGTGCCTGGCACACAACAGACATTTAATAAAACTTTCACTATTCCTATATCATCTCCTTACTTCTCTAAAGATCAAGGAAAAGTCACAATAAAAAGGTTTTCCAATTAACCATCTTATTTTCAATTATCTGAATGTACTTAAGTCAAGGGCTTTTTGGATAATTACAACTCTCTTTTATTATGGCAAAATTAAATGTCAGATTGTGATTATCTTTTTCAGAGATTAAATAGGTTTGTAGTGGTCCATGCCTCTTTAGATATCTAAAGCCCTAATCTGGGCAGTCTGTAGATACAGTAGTATTCTCCTCAGTCAGGGCAACATCCGCTTTTTTCTTTTGCCACGTGATTACTCATAATGATTAAACTTTAGTGTCTCAAGGATGAAGCAATGTCCCTCATTGCTGCCAAAAAAATTTGGCCAGATTTTTATCCTGCAAAATTTTATTAGCACAGGGATAAATATACAAGCATACATATACATGCACACACCTTAATCCAATGTCATTTAGAACAGATCCAAAGATATGAATGAAAATAAAGGGACACTCTGGAGGGGAGGAAAGTACATTAAAATATATTACTAAATAACCAAAAATATATAATATTGTATTGGAAATTCTAAATAAACAATTGAACATCATAGCCATCTTTTTATTTTCTACTCTTCAGTGTTACTGAGATTGGTATGGGTTTGGAGTTATAAGGAATGCTTCATGTCATCATAAAATCCTAGCAAGGAGTGTCCTTTCATAGTTTTGCTAATCTGTACTGATTCTAGAGCACTCTTTTCAACTACACAACTGATTTAATAATTTGAGAGAATAGAAAAAATGCTATCTAGAAATTGGAAATTGAGTGGATGCCCATCTATTGGGGAATAGCTGAATGAAACTGTTGTTGAGCTAAATAAGGTGTGGTATATGAAGGTAATAAAACATTCTACAAGAAATGATAAGCAGGCTGATTTCATAAAGCACGTTAAAGACCTACATAAACTGATGCTGAGTGAAGTGAACAATAAGGAGAATATTATTCACAATAATAACAAGATTATATGATGTATGATTAACTGTGATTGACTTGGCTTTTCTCAACAATGCAGTGGTTCCAGGCAATTCCAGTAGACTTGGAAAGGAAAATGCCAGTCACATTCAGAGAGTAAACTATAGAATCTAAATGTGGATCAGTTCATAGTATTTTCATCTTTTTTGTTTGTTTCTTTCTTTCTCATTTTTTTTCCCCCTTTTGGTCTGATCGTTTCTTATACATGACAAATATGGAATATGTTTAAAGAATTGTAGATGTTTAACATATATATTTAACCTATATAAGATTGCTTACTGTTTGGGGGAGGGAAGAGGTAAGGAAGGGAGAAAATTTTAAATCACAAAATTTTACAAAAATGTATGTTGAAAACTATACTTACATGCATTTGGAAAAATAAAATACTATTAAAAATGCTATCAGTGAGTTATAAAATGTATGTTTCATTGAATCACAGAACTGGAGAGTTGAAGTGGAACCTCAGTGTCAATCCAAATCCTCAATTATTTGAGTAAAACCCCCTCCCATATCAAGGATTTTCTAAAGTTACTAAATGCATGGAGTCAGTCATTCTTTGCTTGAAAACTATAGATTAGTTCACATTCCTAATTCTTGAGGTTGCTCACTCCAATTTTAGACAGATCTAATTATTAGGAAATTGTATCTGAATTTGCCTCTTTCAACTTAACACTCCTAACACTCTAGGTTCTTCAAAACAACAACGTGAGAAATGTGTGAATTATTATCCCATTTTTCAGATAAGCAAACTGAAAAAAATGTTAAGATACTTTCCTGGAGTTACTTGTCTAGGAACTTTATTGAGATCAAACTCAACCTGAAAACTTTCCAATTCTTATTCAATCTATTACACTACACTATTACACTGCCTTAATTTACATTTTGCAGCCATAAAGAAGACTAATTCTTTCAATGTAAACAGCTTTTTAATGAATCAAAAGCAACTTGTATGTCCCCACTGAATATTTCCTTCTTCAGGATAAATGCATCTACTTTTTTCAACTTCTCCTCACATGACCCAGACTCAAGGGCATTCATTGTACCAGTTATTCCCCCTCCCCATTATAGTATATATAGTATTGTATAATGTTTTTGATTAAGTGTGGTGATACCAAGAATTAAAATCTGAAGAAAGAGGGACTGTTACTTGCTTAATGTCTTAATTGATTAATTAATGCTTAATGAAACCCATGATAACTTGTTTGTTTGTTTGTTTTTCTAGTTTTTAATCACTATAATGGTTCAAATTGTGTTTGCACTCCTGAATCTTTTCTTTCCCTCCAAATTGAGTGGATTTAAGTCTTCTCCTGGATCTATTAAGAGATCTAGTTTAAAATCCTCAATGGACTCTTTAATAACTATGGCAAGTCATAGCCTCTCTGAGGCAGTTTTCTCAAATGTAAAGTAAAAATATGAAGAGATAAACTTTAAGGTCTCAGGCAACTCTAAAGACTATGTTTTGGAAATTGCTTACTTTGCTTTAAATTTAGGATGAAATAATTCAATTTTGAAGAGAAAGGAGTGACAAATATAATAATTAAGTATATAATGAAAGAGACCTTACTACTATGCTAGAGAAGAAAGGAAGAAGGAAAGGAAAAAGGGAGGGAAGGAGGAAAGGAAGGAGGAAGAAAGGAGGAAAGAAGGAAGGAAGCAAGGAAGGAAGGTATTCCTAACACCCTTAGGAACCTAGGTAATGAATTCCAAAATAAAAATCAATTATCGACTCTTTAGAATTCTTACTTTAGTTTATAAATGTTATATCAAAGCACCTGCAAGATCCTGCCAATTATCTTTAAAGGATTTTGTTTGAAATAGTGTAGTCACAGAAAAACTATCTATGTCATTGCTTCATCTGGCCTCATCCTACTTTCACAAAACCAAAAATTAAAAATAATATAATTGAACCACTCTGTGTTAAACCTATTCTCTACTACATGAAATCAAATTACTTTAAGAAGTCTTTTATCAATAGTGATGCTAACATTTTTATGTCTATAAAGTATACATGTCTTTCTGTATTATTTTGGTAGTCAAACCAAAACAATATCATATTAGGTAGAAAGGTAGCATAACATAATGGCTAGAGCACTTGAAGTGCTGAATTCAAATTCTACTGCCTATATTTAGTAACTCTAAGACTGAGCAAATTATTAAACCTCTTTTGCCTCAACTATAAAATGAGGGGTATTGGACTCAATGGTCTCTAAGGTTTCTTCCAACTCTAATTATATGTCTTATGATATATTTATCAGAAATATGAGAAACATTTAGAAGGATAGCAAGGGAGGTTTTTGATTTATTACATCCTAAGTGAGAGACAGTATTGCAATGTGTAGAGAGAGTCTGCTTTGGAGTCAGACAGACACAATTTACAAATATTAATTTGGAGAATATTCTGAACATTGGCTGAGTTTTGTCTTTCAAAAAATTATGAGAAATGATCAATTCTTAGAGGAAGTCTGAATATATCAAATTAGCCTGAAAGATTCAGGCAGGTCTTTTAATTTCATGGAAGATTGCTATGAACAAGTAATATTATGGATTTCATCATCTCTGAGTAGTCACAAGACGCAGATATTCAAAAGGTTAGCACATACCAGTGACAAAGAATATACAAAAATATTCAGCACTAGAACTTGAGAAGATATTCAGCTCATGTGATTGTTAGCACTAAGTTTGGCAATCCCATTGTCATTGAATTTAACGGATCTGATTTCATGGCAGTAGAACCTCTTCTCTCTCTGTACTATATCACTCTCACTCCATGCCTTCTCAACCTGTGCAATTCTTGCCCATGTCTTTCTATAAATCCTCCACAGGGGATCTACTCAGTATGTAGAGGCTTTGCTCCAATTCTTTTAATAGTTCAGTGGTAAAAGTGTACCACTTGGACTGTCCATCTGTTCTCTTTAAGGCTCTCTCACCTATTTTTCCCTTGATAATGGCTTCTGGACCATTTCTTGAACACTACTTATTCATGGGCACTTAGTACATTACTATCATTTGATACAATTATGAAAACAAATATGTCAAGTTCAAAATGGAAAACAGATATTGATTTCAAAATACAAAGTAGCAGAGATGCACTATACTAGGTATTTAGAGTCCTGGATGCTTGTTCTGCCTCTGCCACTTATTGGATAAGTCAGTGAAACTAAGTCTCCATGTCTCAGTTTCCTCATCCTTAAAAGAGAAGAATTACACTTGCCTATTTTTTTCTGGCCCTATTATGTGATGAGATTTAAAAAAAATAAATAAATGGTAATTTTCCCCCTCACCTCTTATTTTAAAAAATTAATTGTGATGTTGAAATTAATCTAATGAAACAGTATTGTTTTTTCAAGTAAAAACTTAATTTTGGATGCTCTTAAATGTTTCATTATTTTGATTTTGGGTAGTTCATCCAATACAGACTTTTGCTTTGTTCCTTGATTTCCATAAATATATATATATCTGACTATATAATTTTAAATTGTGGGTAGTCTAGGGGGAAGGTGTGGATATGTCTAATTTCTAGAAAGTATTACACTGAAAACTTGAACATATGGTAGTACTTGATTATCAAAGCTTTATTTTCATTGTTTTTTCAGAAAATACTACTATATTCAAGCAAGTAGATTAAATGCTATTAGCTTTAATACCTTTTTAAACAAAGTAATCTGTTGAAGTGATAATGGATTTTAAAGTAAGTATATGCATTCAATTGGTGTTTAAGCTATTGTGGTTTCCTTATTGGCCACATGAATCTCTAAGTCTGATGCTGCTAATTATAATTCTAATATATGGTATAAGAACATTAGATTATCTTCATGTTATATGTAAGGCTGACATAAAGGTAATTGAAAACCTTCCACCATCTTATATAATGGAGATATTTTCAAAGAAGTCCCAAACTGTTATTTGCCATTCCTTTTGCCTCACAAATGAGCAGCTCATGATTTCCATAGGCATTTATCAATTCAGGAAAATCAGAAAGTTAGACTAGAATGATGACCTGCTAATTCAAAAATGGATGACAGGTATCAAGCCTGATTATAATACACACACACACACACACACACACACACACACACACACACACACACAGAGGGGACAGGTCTACGGACCTCTCTCCTTGCTAGGTACACCCTAATTTAAGGTTTTAGTTCCTTAGGCTTGAAGAATTGGCTCCAGTTCTTCACATGGCTAGAGGCATAGTTTGAATACGTCTTTTCTGTGTCAAAACACCTGTCTTTTTACTTCAGTGCCAGAAGGGTTTAGCATCTTGTCACCGAAGCAACACAGCCTGCACATTTATAGGTGTCACTCACTCTACCATCTGTTACCTAGGATAACAGCCACCATTACACCCAACTTCCACACTGGGCTCTAACAATCTCTGTGGATTAAAGTTGAAATCTCTGATGAAGAATGGCTAGGAGTCTTGTTTCCCTTCAATTGCCCTTGACCCTTATTCTCTTCCTATCAATATTGTATTACACAGCCTGTTTGAATCAGCCTTTGTTCATATTTTCTTATAATAACAATGATTATGAGTTAAATAAATGAAATAGTATCCACTTGAAGCCTTTAAAAAAGTATATAGACACATGTGTATAGAATATATAAATATATATATATATACTATACACATATATATTTATCTACCTATATGTATATGCATATAGGTGTATTCTATATAGATAGATATATATCTATATATATCTATACTATATATCTATATATATATATCTTTGTTGAAGTCTCCCCACTCACTCTACTTCTAGTTCTCCAAATCTATACCAAAGGCTTCATCTCCAGCAGTTTCTGGAGATAAGCGTTAAAAATGCTTCTAATCCTAAATTAGATTTCAGTGCTAAGGTTGTTAATCAGATAGTTTCACAAATGGGATTAACTCTAAATACATAGTGAAACTCAGATTGAATTTATTTGTTTGGAAACAAAATGATGTTATTATATAATCACATTTAGTTTCAGTCATTATTGGCTAAGCAAATTTATGAATTTTTTTATATGAAATGGGAAAATATTGTTATATATCTTTGGAGTATGAAATGGACAACAGATAAAATAAGTAGGAATTTTATATATGTGGGGGCACCCTGCCCTCCTTATCTTTCAATCTTTTCCCACTACTCGGAATTGGGCACAGCATGAGTATTTAAAGGAATAGAGTTGATTCACTGAAAATTCCATAAATCCCCTGGCAAAATCTACAAAATCACCAGATAATCTGCAAACAAAATAAGAATAGTATGTTTTCCACAAATAACAGAGCAATGGATTTCATTAAATCATGCCGAAAATGCACCATGCAATATGGCAGTAGATAATATTTACAAAATGTGGCTATTCTAATGGACTATCAACTCAATCAATGAGAACTAGAATTATTTTTTATCTTCCACCTGGGGCTCTCACAATCTCTGTGGTTTAAAGTTGAGATCTCTGTTGAAGAATGGCTAGGAGTCTTGTTTCCCTTCAATTCCCCTTGACCCTTATTCTCTTCCAGTTAATGCTATATTATGTAGTTTGTATTTCTACTAAGATCTGGCAGGATGACGTACATCCTGCACATTATAAATGTTTGATTAATGTAAGTTGATTTGAATTGAATAATTCTATCACTAATAAATTTTATATTTTTAGGAATCTCTTTAGATGAATTGGTTGGAATTAATGATAATAGCAATAGCTAGCATTTCCAAAACACCTGAAGGTTTGCTTTGTGGGCCTTATTTACTTATGGCATCTCATAATAACAGCAACTTTAGGAGCTGGGTACAATTATATTCTTATTTTATAGATGAGGAAACTGAGGCATAAAGAGGTTGTGAGTTTCTCAGGATCATGTTGTTAAGTGTCTGAGGTATGATATGGACTCCATGTGATACTAAGTCCAATACGCTATACCTACATTATAAGACCTAGTTGTTTTTATAAATTCTCTACTCCACCTAGACAGAAATAATATGAATTCTGCAAATTTTCTCTTTTTTACTATCTATATAGATTGTTGAATTAAGAAGTTATATACTTTTGATGCCCAGAGCCATCTGAGCTCTTGGTTTATTTTAGTATTCTTCTTATTAAGGCTTTCTCCCTTCTTCTGGAGTTAGCAGAATTGCCATACTGTATTTACCTAGAACTGATCAAGCAAGTCAGTAAAAATGTTTTGAAAATGATGATAAAACATGATAACATTGTCAATTTAAAACAACTCATAATAAAGGGAGAGTATTCACTATCATTGGAGTCTACAACTAGCTATAAAACAGCATTTTCAGTTACTGCAGCCGGTGAATTCTATTACATTTTTTTTTGCTTCCCTTTCTGATTGGTTTCCATGCCTCCACATGGCTTTTGGATGTAGATATATCTCTCTCCTATGGGAAGGAAGCCATTACTGTTGCTCAATAATGCACATGTCACTCTTGTCTCCTTTTTTAGAGGAAATATTAGCAGAGCCATCATTGCGGGACTCAGGAAAACAAAGAGTTTGGGCATTTGTGTTAATATTATATTTCCATGAGTGTAATTAGGGTGGCCTTTCTGGGGGTGTTTTTCCTCGGTTATCACTAGCTGTTGGTTAAGTGGTACTTCTGGCATTCAGTAGCAGTTGGCCAGCATTTCCCTGCCAGGCCCATTCCTGCCCTGTTCTGAATAGGAATGAAACATGCCCAAGAATCATGAGCCAATTCAGCTTGTATCCAGCAATATGGCATTTAGGTCTGTGTGAAGGGGATGGAGAAGAATAACATTGCAGTGCCATCTCTGTAAAACATGTTAGTCCACCATGGAACAACATGATAATGTCAGTGCAATGTTCTCATTACTGCAGGAATATTGCTTGTAACCATTAGTCTTCTCTCTCCAATTAGTGAGTCAGTTAAGTGGTATACCACTTGTAGAATAGCTAGCAGCTTCTCTTACTCAAACCTATATCTCCATTTGAAAAGTAAAGTGAAACTATCAGTCTATTTCCCTCTGCAGCTATCCACAACATTGACAGATAATTCAATGCTACCATCAAAGAAAGAATGAATGATAAATAGAATTTTAGGTTTATAAAGTTTTTAACCAACTTAGTCTCCTTTGATTCTCACAATGACCCTGAATCTTAGTCATAGAATGGAGATTAGGAAGAAACCTCTGAGATAATTCTGTCTAAATCCGTAGTTTTATAGTTGAAGAAAATTGATGCTTTTAGAGGTTAAGTGACTTACTCATGACCCACAGCAGTGGAGAGAGACAAAGTCAGGATTAAATTCTGTCTTTTTACACTTTTGTGCTTTTTAAAAATCATATTACGATGTCTTTAGATAACCCTAAAGATGATTTTGCTTGTCCTTAGATACACTCCAATTTTGCAGATCAAGAGCCTTAAGAGTTGTTGTTACTTGCTGTATATCTGTATAACTATACCATTCCAGGTCTTGAATTGAATATTAATTGCACCACTCCACTTATTTTAAGAAAGAAAAACTATTCAGTTCATACATTACGTTAAATTTTTCCTCCTCTTTTCATTACAACAATTATGAACTTTTGAACTTGGATATGTTAAAAATTTGCATTTCATTTTTGGGATGAAACATAAAATTGTGTGAGTAGCATTTGATTGAGTTAGGAGTTCTGAAATCAAACAATGTTCTAAAACTAAATGTATGATCTTGAACTAGTTTTTTTAACTTTTGTGAAGCTTAGTTTTTTTTTTTTTTTTTTTTTTTTTGTTTTTTTCCAATTCTTAAATTATAAGTTTATACTCTATGGTTTCTAATGACCCTCTGAGAAACTATAAGGTTTTTAATACCCCCTTTAAAAACTATATACTCTCTAAAACTCCTTTCTAATTCCAAAATTATATGACTCCTATGAATTCCCCATTTTATATATATTTATGATTCTATGGGGACTTCCTTTGCCAAACTAAAGGACAAACTCCAGGTAAAGTCCCTTCCACTGATTGGAAAAATGGATAGTCCTTCCCTTTGGTGTATGGGTTCAGATTCCTAAACTTTTCCCTTTGTATAACTTATGAGGAATCTTGGATGGTAGAGAGAGGCTATGGAAGTTTTAGACTTTTTATTTAGGTAAGCTAAAATGTTCTGTTACAGAACCAAAAGTCAGCCAAAAGGATCTAGCCATACAGAGGATTTATGCTATTGTTTAAATGGGGTTAGAGTAAGCAACCCTTTCCCAGGCAAAGTATAGCCAAGGCCTGATGAAAAAATCAAACCCACCAAGGGAGGGCTGGAAAAAGTACTATTGTTGTTTTGTTGATAAAGTAGCATAGGAAAAAAATATTGAGAGTGAGGAATTATGACATTATAACTTTATTACCAAACTCTCAGGATAAGTAGGTTAATGATAATGATACTGGGTCAAACTAAATAGAAAATAGTGATAATATTCACAATATTCTTTTTTAAACAAATCTTCCAAAATATAATGTATCATATTTAATTAGACTAGAGTACCACTTTGAATTTTTTAACTGATTATTGATTTAACTGATATTGAAATTGGAAAATACAGTTGTTTAAAAATCTAAACTACTATAAAGTGAATATTTTTGCCTATATTTGTACCAGGAAACGCTATAAGATGAAATCAGTCACATGCAATAACATGCACGCTAGTCTGAATGTCAGAAAGTTGCAATAACTATAATTGGCAAATGAATAATATCTGAAGGAAGTCACTCTAGAACTCTATAACGATAATGCTTTTGTTCAATACTTATGGATGTTTTGAACAGGCAAAGAAAAATATTACATATTGAATTGCTACTATCAAAAAAAAAAAGACTATTCAAATTAAAAACAATGAATATCCCCCACAAATTGTATTGAAAACACATTAGATTCAAGCAAAAGGGACTAAATACTTGCTATTTATGTAGGCATTATAATACACAAATATTTATTTATGAAGGTATAAATATATACGTATATATATATTTATATATAAAACCATATATTGACTACATATGCATAAACATTATATATGTGTGTATAGAGAGTTATAATGTTTATGTATAAATATGTATATAATCAGCAAGACTGATAGTAAGTGTGCCTTTGAAGAAATACCCCTATAAATTGTGGTATATGAATATTATGGAATATTATTGTTCTGTAAGAAATGACCAAAAGGATGATTTCAGAAAGGCCTGGAGAGACTTACATGAACTGATGCTGAGTGAAATGAGCAGGATCAAGAGATCATTATGTACTTCAACAACAATATTGTATGATGATCAATTCTGATGGACGAGGCCCTCTTCAACAATGAGATGAACCAAATCAGTTCCAATAGAGCAGTAATGAACTGAACCAGCTACACCCAGCGAAAGAACTCTGGGAGATGACTATGAACCATTACACAGAATTCCCAAACCCTCCATTTTTGTTCTCCTGCATTTTGGATTTCCTTCACAGGCTAATTGTACACTATTTCAAAGCCCGATTCTTTTTGTACAGCAAAACAACTGTTTGAACGTGTATACATATACTGTATTCAATGTATACTTTAACATATTTAATATGTATTGGTCAACCTGCCATCTTGGGGTTGGGAAGGAGGGGAAAAATTAGAATAAAAGGTTTGGCAATTATCAGTGCTGTAAAATTACCCATGCATATATCTGGTAAATAAAAACTATTAAAAAAAAATAAGATTGTCACAGTGGCTTTCAGGTTACTGAACTAGATATCAGTTTCTCATTGCAGCAGTCTTTTAATTAGGTTCTATGGATTCAACATTGAATGTGGCCTTTCTCTTTGACAGCCTGTAATATAAATACTTAACCTGAGAATAAAAGTTTTTATACAACATCAAAAAAAAAAAAAAAAAAGAAAAAGAAAAAGAAAAAGAAATACCCCTACTTTTAGGATCTGGGTTCAAATCACAGCTTTGACAGTGATTAATGGGACAAATTACTTAAAAAGTTTTTGAGACCAGTGTCTTTATCTGTAAAATGAGACTATTTATTCTACTCATAGAGCTCGTGTAAAGAATATGTTTTGCAAACTTTAACACCATATGAAAGCATATGTTGCTACTTAAAAAAAAAATAAAAAAAAATTTTCAAATAAACCACCTACTATTTGGGTTACTCTGAACTCTCTGTGTACAGTTTTTTCAAATATTAATACATTGTTGGAATTGAATGGTCACAATTTCAAAATTTCAGGAATTATACAAAAATTTCTTAAGAACTTTGAATCTACCATTTCAATTAACAAGAATGATCCTAAAGCCTTTTGTTTTACTTAAAGTTAGCTAAGAAGCCTAGTTAAGTGAAGGGACAAGATATATAATGGAATATCACTTTAAAAATCTGTTTGGTTCCAGAGGGCAGAAATGGGAACAATGTAAGTGAAAATTTTTGGTTTGTTTTGGAGTGGTCCTGGGTTTTTGTCAGTTTTGTGAGTTAGTGAAGAAGCTCCTTCTATTGCTGAATCAACATCTCCTCAGTCATATGTTTTAAAGTTGTCTGGAGGCAATGAGAAATTGTAACCTATTTATCCAGTTGTAACCTAGTTTGTATCAGATGCAAGAATTGAATCTGGGTCTTTAGGAATTCAAAAGCATATTTTTAATACCCAACACTGATGTTTGGCTAAAACTTATAAAAAAACAAATTTTGCATCAGTATGAGCCCCTAACAATTAGTGCTATCCAAAAGTGGAATGGGGTTGACTAGAGAGATAGGCATTGTTTTATAGGAACAAGTTACTCTGTTAAAATTCTGGGATTCTCATTTTTTTTTAAGATATATATCATATTATATTATGGAACGTAGAATATGATCCAATTAATGGTTTGAGCAAAATATTCACCAAATGGCAAAGAACTGGAAAAGAGTAGATACCCATAAATTAGGGAATGGCTAAAAAAATTATGGTATCTGAAAATAATGGAATATTATTATTCTATAAAAAAAGATGAACAAGCTAATTTTAGAAAGGCCTAGAAAGATTTAAGTGAACTGATGCTGAGTGAAACAAGCAGAACCAGAAAAATATTATACTCAGCAACAACAAAACTATGTGATAATCAATTATGATAGATTTGCTTCTTCTCAGTGATCCATGGCAATCACAATAAACTTTGGATGGAAAATGTCATCTGCATCCAGAGAGAGAACTCTAGAGACTAAATGTAAATCAACATGTGCTTTGTTCACTTTTTTTCTTTGTTTCTTTTCTCTTTTGATTTTCCCCTTTTGTTCTGATTTTTCTCTCTCAACATGATTTATATGGAAATATATCAAAAGTGAATGTACCTTATATTGTATTTAACATATACTTTGACATATTTAACATGGATGGGAGTACCTGCCATTTAGGGGAGGGGTGGAGGGAAGGAGGGGAAAAGTTGAAACAGAAGTTTTTGCAAAGGTCAATGTTGAAAAATTACCCACGTATATGTTTTGTATATTAAAAATTATAATAAAAAACAAAAAAAATGAATATACTTGTACAACCAAAAAAATGTTGCTTTACACATAAATGGGCAAAATAAAAAATTCAAAAATGAAAAAAATAATCATTAAATTATAATATACTAAAGGAAGATACAGTACAGTTAATGTTTAAGTACTTTTATAATCTACTTACTTTAAAGAGATAATTCATTCTTCCTTTTACTTTTTCTTCTCTCTAAGACATTTTGCATTTGTTTGCTGATTTAACAGTATACAAATGTGGATGTATATAGATAAGAAAATATAATCCAAGGGAGGGATACCCCTTCTTGACCTCCATGATTAAGCAGGGGATGTTTGGTTTATTGAATTTTTATAAATGTTGAAGTATGTGAAATGATTTCTAAGGATGCAGTCTCAGCAATTGCTTGCAAAGGAGTTTGTCAAATGCAAATCTACTTTGGGGAGCAGCTCATGCAGAAAGCAAGCTTACACCCCCATTTCAGAGTTTATAACCTTCATAATAAACTATCTCAATTTTGTATTTCTGACCAGAAGGTAGCAGTTACATCATATGACAGAATGGAGTATATATGTTAGCAGGAGGGGTGGTAGAGGGAGATTATAGTTTGTCACAGTATATTGAAAGTGTGGCCTTTATGCCATATCTTAATTCACAGACAGCATTAAAAGAGTAGTGAATAGAACTTTCTTGGCTGCATCTCAGGGCTGATTTTTTTGCTATATAACACTCCCTTTCCGTTTTGAAACTTTGAATTTTGCTTCAAGAAAGTCATTCAACTTTGTTTTTTTTCTGATTGAAAATAAGGGAGTTAGTTTACATAGGAAAAAATCAAACTGCTAAGCACATGGGTTGAATAATGAGAGGTGGTCAGCATGTTGGGAAAGTCTGTGATCAAGCACATGTTGAGGACAGATGGTTGGCAAGCTGAGAGCAGCCTACTACTGGAGACACTTGAAAAATCCTAGTGCATTGGAAAGGTATCAGCAGTAACATCACCCTGATGAGTCACCTATGAGCATGTGACCTACCTACTTCTGGCAAGAAAATCCATGCTGAAATTGGTTCTTTCTTTCCCCAAGAGCTAGGAATATACCATGAATGCTGAGGACTACATGAACTTCTATTTGCTTAATTCATAACCTTCCCCCAAGAAATCAGGACACCCATACATTATGTTTGCATGCACTTTATTCCTCTCTATATCCATTCCCATCTTAATTACCTCATTGTGCCACAAATAAGTAATGCAGAACATCTAGTGATTTGGCTCAACTCCACTCTGAACTGCAGTGGAGGCAAATTTCTACCCCCTGAAGTAAATTATATTCTTGAACATATCAGGTGACCCAGTAGAAAGATGCAGGATTTACATAATACTAGATTAAAGTCTGCTTTTTCTGGCAAATCAAGGTGACTTTTGGTTTCTAGTCTCAGCTCAAAATCCAATCTTCCGCAGAAAGCTTTGCTTGATCCTTCCCCCCAACCCTCATGACATTTTCTTCCATTTATACAATATATATATCTTTTGTATAAGTTATTTACATATTGTCTCCCTCCTTAGAAGGCACTTGAAAGGGAGGGTCTGTTTTTGTCTTTCTTTGTATTTCCAGTGGTTTGTAGACAGTTTGGCCTGCAGTAGTAAATTCTTAATGAATGCATAGATGTTAAACTGACTTCTTGATTGACTAAGGTATTTTAAAGTGTTTTAACTAAAGAGATTCACCAATTAGTGAATAAGACTTTGAAAATCAGTTTTAAATATTAAACTTCCTATTGCTGCATAACGGTTTTGTTAACACTACCTGATAATAGTACACTTTTGCAATTTACTATCTGTATAAATTTGGTTGTCATTTAACATCTTTAGGTCTCAGTTTTCCCATTTGTAAAAGAATTGCTGTAATCCCTTGCAGAATTATATTGACAGTCTTATACACTATTATACTCAGGGAGATATGTTATTAATGGGAAAATTCTATAAGCTGAAATGGTGGGGGTTTTGTGTTAAACACAAGGACCTACTGATTTAAATCTAGATAATTTATTCTATGACTACAAGTGTCAGAGAGAGTGCTAACCTACCTTAGTAAAGGCGATTTGCTCACCAAGTAATTCTCTATATCAGCAGTTCTAAAATTTTGGGGTCTCAGGACTTCTGTGCATTTAAATATTATTGAGGACTCCTTAAACATCATTGTTCATGTTGGTAATATCAATCAATATTTATCATATTAGTATTAAAATATCTTAGCATTATTATTTTTAAAAAATAGTTTTTACCTTGGAGGTTCTCCCTGAAAGGACCTTGGAGACCTCCAAAAGTTCCTAGTTGACAATATGAAAACTACCTCTCTATAGTAAGGAAATCAATTCTTATTCTTATTGCCAACCTACCTACTTAAGCATGCTTTTGGAAAACAAAAGCATGCATACATTATAACTGAAGACCAAGCTCCAAATGATTTCAAGGTTAGTCTGATAACCCTAAAATGTGAGGGATATAGATCTAACTAATTTTAAATTCAAGATATTTAACATTTGGTCATTAATTTAATTGAGATTGGGATCTCTTACATCTTTGATTTTTGTTCTTTAATGGCGCTGAACTAGAGATAAAACAAATTGTGATTTCTGCTAGTTCTTACAAGATTAAAAACATTTGCATAATATGAAAATTAACCAGATAATTTTGTCATAAGGTATATATTAGATTTTAGCCAAAAAAAAAAACTTCTTCATAAGCAAAAATTCATACATATTGTTTTATCTCATCTCACAAGAAGACTGTATATAAAGCATTCATTTTGCCTAGTCCTCCAGATCCTCCAGAAGTCTCCTTGACCTGTTGGTGTTTTAACAAATGAGAAATTTTTTTTTTTTTTTAAAGACCTTTTTGAATTCTTCAGTCAAGGGCAGCCATTAATAAAAGGCTGCTCTTGAACAATGAAGTTTTTTTTCTTCTTCTCATTATAATGTCATATCAAGAATATTGAAATGTGTATAAAATTTAATTAATAATCTATAGTCCTAGATACCTTTTGTTTTCCTGTTTTAGGAAAGAAACAAAAGAAAAATAAAGACCACAGACTCAAAGATTTTGGGGGGCTGATTAATACACAGTGATATTTGCACTGTAACAAATTTCCATCTTAAAGCAAAATGAAGTTTACATATTGCTTCAGGCACTGTGCAAATTAGAACTTCATTGCATATTAATGAGTTACTCTTTGTGACCAATTGTTATGCAAATTATATTCCTGTCAGAATTTATCATTGAGGATTAAGAGAAAAAAATGCTTTTTTTCCTTTCTTTTTTTTTTTTTTTTTTTTTTAAATAAACGCAGCAGAAATTCCCACAAACTGGAAAGGGAAATCAACCAAGAAAATATTTTACAGTAGTTCAACATTTAAGATTGGTATTGTGCTTTTCTGTCAAGTAAGTATTTGCCGTTCTTAAAAACTAATCTATACATATAAAAAATTGCAAAAAGGAAAAAATTAAATAGAGGAATATTACAGCTTTTTTAATCATTTGAACAGTTTTAATGTAATGCAAACTGCTTATTTGTCTGCAAATAATGTAAGCTACTGTATTAACTTCAGAGAACAGTTTATTTAAATAGAACATTTTCCCAAAGACTTCACCCACTCTAAAATCAGCATTAAGGTGGTATTTATGTATATTCCTTGAATTGCTAATGTTTCATATTGCAAGGACTAAATTATTTTACTCTCTGGAGCTTCTTTAAATCAACCTAGCCAAAAATTTTATTGAAGACGGGCAAAATTTCTATGGAAATGTCTTCTTTCAACTTGAAATTATTATTTGTTCTAATTTACATAATTTTTGATAGTTATTTTTAATCAAAATTGTACAATGGGGAAAAATCATAAATCTCAGAAAAGCTGAAATGACAAATATCAAATATCATTAATATTAAAAAACCCTTCTTTTTACTATATGATTAAGCTATAAACTATTCAATATGTGTGTGTTTGTGTGTGTGTGTGTGTGTGTGTGTGTGTTTGTGTGTGTGTGTGTGATCCAGTATTAAATTTAATCTCCTGGGGTGCTAGTACATAGAGCATTGGGCTTGGAATCAGGAAGACGCATCTTCACAAGTTTACATCTGACCAGAGATGCTTAATAGTTTTGCAAGTCAATTCACACGATTTCCCTCAGTTTCTCATCTGTAAAAATGATCTTGAAAAAGAGATAGCAAACTAATTCTGTATCTTTGCTAAGAAATTTTCAAATAGGGTCATGAAGAGTCACATACAACTAAAATGGCTCAAAAACATTATTTCATACTTAAAAAGTATTGAAAAATATAAAATAAATTTTGAATAATACATTATTTACTGTTAATAGCACTGGTAATTACAACTGCTTGTAACTATCATCTCCTGAACTCTGGAGAACTTTATCTTAGGTAAAATGGCAACAAACTAATTGAATTTCATCAGTTATTTTAAAAATATCTATTCATCTGTTTATAAGGCAATTTTTAGCAAGCCTGAAATCCTTAAGAAAGCACTTGAGAAAACCCCCTCAAAACATGGAAGGTTTCTTCCTTATGTGAGTTTTTAATTAGTAAAGCTACTACTTATAGTTTAAAAAAAAAAAAAAAAAAAAAAAAAAGGCCTTCTATAAGCTCTATCTCACAAATTTTAAAAACTTACACTGAAGTGATCTTCTAAAAATTTCTGACACTAAAAATAAGAGGTAATCTTGACCTTGATCTACCATGACTTTTCTCAAAATAATACATCCCTGCTCATAGAACTATGGTCTATTTTTTTTCAGAATGGAAAAAAATTATTTGTTCAGATTTCAGTAATGGAGGGAGAGCCTGCCCACCAACAATCTATGTAATAAATTATATAGATTTCCTCCCTCTTCTCTGCCCCTCCCCTGCCCCATTCCAACTTTACTTTAGTAAACTTTAGGGATTCTACTATAACAAAAAGCTCTTTAATTTAACTGTATAGGCATATTGTAAAGAAGCTGTTACTAATCTCATGGCATACTTCTGGTGCCCGGGTTATTAAAGTGAATTATATAGTTTTACAAATGGGATCAAGTTGGAGTACACAGTAAAGCGCAGATTGAATTTCACTCCTATGAAACAAATGGCTATAATTAATTATGGTGTCATCCTGAGGAGAGGAGGGCATAGTGTCCGCAAAGGTACAGCAGTAGAATGTGTTGTACTCTGCCTTTTGCCATTAATGACAATTGTTTGCTAAGGCTCCTTTTTTCTTTTTAGCTTTCTGCCATAGTGTGCTTCCCCACCACAATAAACAGTCTGATTAAAAAGCTATTAAATGCAGGAAATAGAATGTGTAGTTCTACGGAAGCCTCCAGTTGCTGCTGGGGTGGCAAACTGTCATTCTACGCCTATGACACAGGACCACAGTTCAGAGTTAAATGAGACAAGCATTCCTTTGGGGGAAAAAATCATGCTCTTTCTAATTTCACACCATTGCAATTTCATAATATTCTGTACTGGAAATTCAGTCTTACCACCAATGCACAGCTAATGGTAAGCTATTAACCATGAATAAGAAGAGGAAGCAGCAAACCCTCCCCTACTCCCCCAAATAAGTAATGGAAGTTTATATGGCTAAAACCAGCACCCAGGGAAGAAATACTATTCTTTTGGCTGTCAATCTGCCAGTCATGGAGATACAGCCTATCTTTTCTATTTTCTCCTCTCCCCCTCTTTCTCTTTCCCTTCTTCCCTTCCCTTCTCTCCCTCCCTCCCTCCCTCCCTCTCTCTCTCTCTCTCTCTCTCTCTCTCTCTCTCTCTCTCTCTCTCTCTCTCTTCCACATACACTCTTCATATGTTTGTTACACTTTGCTCCAGAATTTGACATCCCAGTGTAAAATGGGTGAATAATGTTACAGATGAACTACACTCAGAAATGTGAACCATGAGCAATCTTCTTTCCCTAGGTAAGGGGTTTTAAATTCTACCAAGGAAATTGCAGGCCCTAATCTTTCCACTGTGCCCAGCCTGAAGTATAATCCACATAATGTGAATGTGCTTGCTTTCCATCCAACTGAGACAGCCACACCATTAAGTGATTTTTGTGATTTTCCTGGTATAATAACTAGCTGTCTCTAGTCCACTGGGTGCCAGGAACTTCTTGAATATTTCTAACTATGGCTTGATGGAGACTGCTGTGTAACCAGAAAATGGTTTTGATAAAAAGCACCAGTTTTGTCCAGTTTAAATCAATAATGTCCAACTGCCCAAGTAATATTTGGCATTACCACTCTGCCATTATCAATTAAGGAGTTAAGTGTCTACTATTTTAATTGATACTTATATGTCCTATACTCATCCATCATTCCCCTGTTTCTCCAGCCTCTCTGTTTTGTTTTGTTTTGTTTTTCTTTTTCTTTTCAACAGTTGACGGAAAGCTGGAATGGCCACTGTATTTTGGACAGACACATTCAAAATATCCAACTGTGGAACTGATCTCTAGGGCAAGCCCTGCCAGTTTTTAATTTCGCTCCAGATTTCCAATGTTGACATCATGACAATTCATTCTTTCCCCATCTTAAAGTACAGGAAGGAAGTTGTGGGCAGTGTGATTTGGATGGAACAAATACAATTTGAGTTTTAACAACCTTATATCTAAAAAAAAAAACCAAAAACCTTATTTAACCTGGCTGAGGTTAAAATATCATAACAAGGAAAAGAAATAGAAACCAGTTAACACATTTAGAATAAATTCAATTCTAATTTCCAAGTAATGTGTATAATTTTCCAGACTGTTGAATTATATAATTTTGACTTCATTTTATAGATTAAGAAATTTACCCAAGGTCAGAACTGAGACCAGAGTTCTTATTTTCTGACTTTTTAGACAAATTGTCTTTTTAAAAATTATATTATGTGTTACAATATTTGGCACTGTTACCCAACACTTTCTTATTAATCCTCATTGGGCTTCTGCAAGTCTCTATTTTCATACAAAACTTCTAAATGTAAGTCTCAAAACTCTTTAGCTTTCATTCTTGTTTTCTTTACTTTCTATTTTTTTTTTCTCTGAGGCTGGGGTTAAGTGACTTGCCCAGGATCACACAGCTAGGAAGTGTTAAGTGTCCGAGACCAGATTTGAACTCCAGTCCTCCTGAATTCAAGGCTGATGCTCTATCCACTGCAAAACCTAGCTGCCCCCCTCTTTACTTTCTATTAACTATTCCACCCACTCCCAACATCACAAGCTTTAACCCTGTCTTAGATACTAATGCCATATGCTCAAATGTCTCTACTGTACAACTCTTTTTCCGATTTGTCCCTGCTCTTCAAAACCATACCTTTGTGATTACCCTAATATACCCCTTGAAGCCAGAGGCCTCCTCACCTTTTAGTATCAAATCATTCTTATGGCCTTTTGAGCTATTTCTTGTCCCAATCAAGGCCTCTCCAAACTAACCATAAATGAATTATTTTGGGACCCTCCATTTTGTAGAAGGAACCAGGTCTGCCTTCAATCTCCTTTCTGCCCTTTTCCTGGATTTCTGGATTTCAAAATGATTCCATCATACCAGGTACCTTCATTCCTTCTCCCATTTTTCAGTTCTAATGTCCTCCCTCTTCCATTAGACTGAATGTAAGTTCCCTGAGGACAATGATCAACTTTCTGAAAGTGAGAAGTTTATATTTTATGTCCAGCATTTAGTGATGTTCCTGGCACATAGTAAGCACTCAATAAATGTTTCTTTCCTTCCTTCTTGTAACACACACAAAATATACAAAACTTCTTTATGATATTTCTTTCAAAGCTGCTCCTCTTATTAATGACCCTGTTACTGTTAGATACTACTCCCCCTGATCATCCAGGTCAGACCTTAGGAATCTTTGACTTAACCTTTAGCCCCAGTGACTCAAAACCAAATAATTAACATCTGCCTCCAAAATTTATTTCAAATCTATTCTAGCCTTTCAACTTTGATTCTCTAGTTTAGATCTTCATCAGCTCTCATGTAGTCTATTATATTATTTTCCTTGCCTCCAGTATCTTCCCACTCCAACCTACTCTACACAGTCTCTGCTTCCTAAAGATCAACTTTACTCATATCATTCACAAACTAAAAAATCATCCATAATTCCCTAGTTCCTGCTAAATGATGTCCAAACTCTTTAAGTTTCTCTGAAATCTAGCAATAGCATATCTTTTTGTCCTCTTCTCAAACTAGTCATCTTTATATATCTTTATTCTTTTACCAAACTATTCCTCAATTCTGTCCTGTCTTTTCTTGCTTCAAAGTATTTTCCTATATCTTTACTTCTGTCAGAAATACTACTCCCTCTTTCACAAGCCATCCTTCTTCAAGGCCCCTCTTAAATGTTTTACTTTATATGAAGACTTAAACAAGCATTTATTAAGCTTTATTTTGTGCCAGACCAACTGGCCCAAAGTTTAGGGCGCTGGGCCTAAAGTCAGAAAGAAGAAGAGAAGCAAAACCAGCAATAGCAGGAGAAGGAAGAGGAGGAGAGAGAAGAAGAGGGAAAAAAAAAAAAAAGAAAAAGAGGAGGAGGAGGAAGAGGAAGAGAAGGAAGAGAAAGAAGAAGAGAAAGAAGGGGAAAAGAGGAGGAAGAGGAGGAAGAAGAGGAGAAAGAGGGGGAAGGAGGAACAAGAGGAAGAAAAAGAAAAGGAGGGGGAGAAAGAAGAAGAGGAGGGAGGGAGAGGAATAGAAGGAAGAGGAAGAAGAGGAGGAAGAGAAAAAGGAGGAGAGGGGGAAAAGGAGAAAGTGGAAAAAGAAGAGAAGAAAGAGGAAGAAGAGGAGGAGAAAGACCAGGAAGAGGAGGAGGAGGATGAAGAGGAAAAAGGAAGACAAGAAGATGGAGGAGGGAGAGAAGGAGGAGAAGGAAGAAGAGGAGGAGGAGGAGGAGAAGGAAAAAGGAAATAGTAAGAAGAGGAAGAGGAAGAAGAAAAGAACTAATTTATTTATATAGTTCTTTAGGGTTCACAAAGTACTTTGCATATGCTTCCTCATTTGATATTCACTCATAACCATATGAAATAGGATATCATTATCTCCATTTTTCAGATGAGGAAAATGAGAATAAGAGAAGTTAGGCGATTTCCCTCTGTTGGTAAGAATCTGAGGCAGGATTTGAAATCAAATTGTCTTGATTCTATTTCCTGCACTACTTAGCTGTCACCGACTTAGAAACAGGAGGATGCCTGGAGAAGAGAGCATTAGAGACCTCAAAAAGCTGCCTTCTCTGAAATTTCCAAGCCTGCCCTGACTCAGCCTGCAGAGATTTTGTCCTAGCCCACCCATATAATGCTGTAAATCTATAGAAAAGTTCAAGGCATAAACTACTGAGAGGACAAGGCAGAGAGAATGTTCACAGGATCATGGATTTTGAGGTAAAAGGGGACCTTAGAAGCCCAACTTCCCAATGTTAGAGATGAAGGAACTGAGAGACCCAGAAAAACTAAATGATTTGCCCTAGTCCAATTATAGTCCAATAGATAGTCAGTGGAAGAGTTTGATTTTAACTCATATCTTTCTACTGCACCACACTGATTCCTCATGAAGAACAACGTGACAATGACTATCTTCTGATACTCAACTGTTCACCTCACATCTGTTAGGCACTACTTATGTGATCAGGGAAAGTTACTTTCTAGCTTTCAATTTTGACATCTGTAAAATAAGGGGATTGGACAAAAGAGTTCTAAATTTTTATGCAATTTAAAAAATCTATAATCCTCTAATTTTATTCTGGTCTAAATATTTTGTTCCAATATAATTCTTTGCTTTTATTGTTTAGCATAGGAAGTTTAGTGACTATATTAGTGTATTAATTTCTGGTCTCCCTAACCAACACCCCCTTTCTGGTTTGTTTAGTAAATTTATAAATAGCTAGTAGGAATAGTAGTGGGAAAATAGTAATGGGGAAAAGATTGCTATAGTGTATCCTCTGAGGCAATTTTGGGTTCAAACAGATCCAAAGAGCATAATTTGCACGTCATCTCATATGTTAACCAAAATTCATAACCTAATCATATGTACTGAATCAGCAAAAGCCATCTAGATGCAGCTATTAGGATTCTTGTTCATGTAACATATAAATCCTAGCTGAATTTCAGATTACCACAATTCCAGATCAGCAAAACATGAAAAGATGCCCATAACTTTGAAATGATATGGGCATATTAATTTAAAATTTTTACCAAAACTTGAAATGATTTTCATATATTAATGAACTGAGACACCCAAAGGTAACACACAGAAAAATTATCTGTTACATTCCTGAAGTCCTATAAAACAATACCCCAAACTCCAGTTCCAATCACTATTCTGTCCCTGTTGGGTCTATGCTGCCTAGTGTTCCCAACTCTAATCCATGATTTTTTGAATGATAATCTCCCCCTCCCTACTACTTATCTCCCTTCACTATCCTATTCCCTCATCCCCAAGCTCTGCCATCTGCTTCTGAACCCTTTTTGCTGCTTGTGTCTGTATTCTCTCTGACTAATCAAAACATAATTGCTGCCGTGTTTCCCATTGCCAGTCTTAGTCTTTTCCATTGAGTTCCTAAAAAACCCAGGAGTACCTGACCACATTGCATAATCTCATAAATTAATTATTAACTAACAGATACTAGCTAATATCAAAAGTTATTAATTATGTGGATACGAGCAAATGAGCTATCAAGGTAAGTTACAATGCCATTATATTAGCCTATTTTTGTTTGAACCCAAATGATTTCAGAGGATGGACTACAAAGGTATTTGTTTTTCTATTTTGAATATAGTTACTGGTGTACATATCTGATCTTTCTTAATAGTTGGAAAATTCTTAACAAGTTTTATTGTTACTCCGCCCCCATTTTCTTTTTTTCTGGAATATATCTATCTATTCAGACATTGATGGCATTAGTTGTGTCAATGCCCCCAGACATTCCTCTCTAATTTTCTTTGATTGGTTTTAAATATTGACTTATTCAGTAAAATTAAAAGCAAAAATAAAATAACACAAATTGTGTGGGATTTTTAAAAATTTTATTTTTATGAAAAGGATGATTTCTCCTCATATCCAAACCATGAGGACAATAGAGCATTTTTCATGTGGCTCATGACATTTTTGAGCTCAAAATAGGATTATAGTGAGACACTGAGTACTTATATTAAAGTCAAGGGAAGAAGAAAATAGTCTGATCACAGCCCAAACTCAGGCAACAATGAGAGATATTAAAAAATAATGAGAAAAACACAAAGTTGAAATTGCAGAAGTAGTAGAGGGGCAATATTGAGCTCAATTCTTTCGTGGATTTTGAACTTTTGATTTCCTGTAAATAGTACTTTGTATAAGATGTAGATTCCCTATTCTAGAAACACAGGCATTTATTTATATCATTTTAGAACATATCCCTACATCCAACTTTCTAATAAATTCAATGGCAAATTCAATTCCAGCTCAATACTCTATATACAATATAATCACTGAATAAATAATCATTGAATTGGTGAATTGAAATAGATGAGAATGACCAAAATGAAAGTTGAGATCAGACAGAAAGAAGAGGCAATTCAGAAGAAATGTTATACTGCAGTGGCTGCTGCTACCTCTATGACTTCCATTAAGGAAATTTTCCTTTTCCCTCCCTTTGAGGTACAAGAAAACACTAGGAATAAAAACTGCTTCAGTTTCAATCATCTTTCAGTGCATTTAAGTTTAATTTTGTTTTATTAGGAATACTAATATAAATAATTGAATATAATAACCATATTCTTCTAGCAATAATCTATGACTGCCAATCATGGCAAACAATTATTTTAGAATAATTAAAATAACAAATGCCCATTACACATAGGGCAATAGGAAGAGAGGATACAGTATAATATCAGTGATGACATGTCCTTGTGAAATGGTTTAAAGGGCATTACCAAAGACATGTAATGTCAGAATAACAATAAAATAATAACAATAAAAATAATAATAGCTAATATCTCCTTAAGACTAAGATTTTTCTTTCTGTGTTTTATTGTATTTTCACAAAAACCTTGGGACGTGAGTTCTACTATTGTCTCCATTTCAGCAATGAGAAAACAAAAGCTGAGAGAGGTCAAGTTATTTGCTCAAAATTCACAGATAGTGAATTTTGAAGGCAGGATTTGAACTATATTTAATACCTTATTGGAAGGTAGCAAGGGAGAGTGGAAAATTCATGAGCTAAAGGTTTAGAAGAGTTGGATTCTAATAAAGTCTCTAATATATTGCTTATGTGACTGAACTTTAGTTTCTTTATCTAAAAAATGAGGGATGGAAGGTGAGGGTAAACTAGATTACAGGTGTCAGACTTACCCCACAGCATATTAAAATATAATTAGAAAATTATTAACAAAATGAATAAAGACACAATAAAATATGTTATTTCTTCTTCTTTTTTTTTTCTAAATCTATATTCAGCCAGCAGCAGTGAGATCACTGAGCTGAATATCCAATAAAGTCCATTTTAGATTTTGATCCTATTTTTTTCTACCAGTAAAGTTTTAATTTCTTTCTTCTTAGTTGAGAAGAAAACTAAGTATTGGATGAGTGCTTAAGCATTGACAATACCTTGAGACTATAGGGTTTCTGTAAGAAGGCGAACCATTATAAGAATAGAAATGTCCTCCTCCATAGAAGCCAAATTTCCTTTTCTCTGCAACTCTATTTTCTTTTCATTTTTCCTTTGTGTGGTCCTCCAACTAATGGTTTCCTATATTATAGCTCCAGGGTAGCTCCATCTTGTAGCTACAGTGCACTACTGATTTTTTTAAATGGTTAAAATTAATAGAGTCTACACTTTTTAAAATTACATTTTGTAGATTTTCAGACACATATGAATCCTCCAGTAAATGCCAGAGTTCTCTGGAGAATATTATTGTTTCCTAATGACTCAACCAGGGGATTACTCTGTATATGAAGAACTTAAAGAGACACAATAATAATAATGATGATGATGATAATAGTAATGAAGATGATGATGATGGCAGTGGCTAAAGAGAATGCTTTTACAGATAAATGACTGTTATAGAATCTAAAAGTGAATTTCAGTATTTCTGAATTATTATAGTGAATTATACATTTGCCTAAAAGCCCTTATATATATTTTTCATTTTTTCCCCATGCTTTTGCCTACTCCACATGTATTTTTCCAGGGAGGAATCTCTACCTCTAGTCCAATTATTTGGTAAATATCAGTAAAGTAAACCATGAAAAATTTATATTTTAGAGAACTCTGCCCTTTAGCTCAGCCACTAAGAGTTTCTATCCTTTTATAATGAGAGCTTACATTTACATACTACTTTACAAAGTGTTCATACCAGTTTCTTCATTTGATCTTCACAAGTGTATCAGTTAAGTGATATGAGGATTATTAGCATCAGTTTACACATGGAGAGATTAGGTGATATTAAAAAATAAATTACATTGATATTATTTTGTTTTTATATCACCCAAATTTCTCCCAGAATCCCTACCTGTAATCCCTTGCAGAGAAGCATTCTATATAACAGCATTTTAAAAGATTTCTTTAAAGGGAGTGGGCAAAGAAGGGGAGAAATTTGGCAAAACTAATAAATGTCAAAAACGTCTGAAAGTATATGCAGTGTTCCACAGTCATAGATCTCTCTTATATCTTATAACTCTTGCTTGGGCCCTGTTTACCATTTTTTAAATTCATTTTTTAAACACTCACTTTTGATTTGGGGGGGGTTATTATTATTATTTACATTTAATCAGTTGTAGTTATTGTAGATACTATTTTCAGGTTTCTGTTTGCTTCCCTCTGCAGTAATTAATATTAAGTCTTTTCTTGCTTTTGTAATATTCATCATATTTATTTTGTTTCACACTAGAATAATATCTCATTACATCTACATACCATAGTTTTCTTAGCCATTTCCTAATCAGTGGATATCTTCTTCATTTCCAATTCTTTGAGCTACAAAAAGTACTGTTATAAATGTTTTGGTGTTCACAATAAATAAATCAAATTTTATACCATATAAATGTTATAAGTTGTCTCAAAAGTCTTAATGTGATTTTAAGTTATTTAACCACAAAACTTGCATTAAGACTTTTGGTACAGAAGACAAGGTTAAAATAATGGAATAAATGTAGGAACTCATGTGAGTTCTCCCAAATTCCCTTCCAAAGAACTTTTAAATAATGCCTCAAAAAAAGTATAGGGTAGCAGAATTAACAATTTAGAAAGACAACAGGAAAGGTCTGGGATGAGAGTAGAGTATAATCCAGCACAGGCTACTTCCCCGTAAGACAGCAATAGACTTTAGGGGAACTGAATCTGCCGAGGCAGCTTCTAGAGATGTCAGAGCACAGATGGTAAGAGGATGACATAAATGGTCAGAAGTAGATTCCAAGGGACCCTTTGCTGGGATTATGCAGGCACAGGGGAATAAGGAATCCTGGTTACACTTCTAAGGTAGAAAGAGTACTTGTGGTCTTTTACAAACAAGATCACATACCAGGAGAACAGAGATAACATTTCTCCTTAGATCATGCTACCTAAAAAGAACTGAAAATGTACAGACTTTCGGAATTAGCAAAATGTCAAAAAATAGAGTGGGGGAAAATGAGCAAATAACAAAAAAAAGAACATGATTAGAAAACGCTATAGTGATGGAGAAGATAAAAATATAATTTTGGAAAAAGATAACAAAGTCAAAACAGCTACATTCAAAGAAAAGTGTAAATAAGTACACTGAAGCCATGTGGAAATAATGTAATATGCATTGATGTTGGTTATTATTTGACATATTAATATGAAAAATTAAGAAATTATTTTAAAGCTAATTTTTAAAAACGATTTCAGCCTCATTTATTTTCTAGGAATTGGATCCAATTTCCTGTGTCATAAGAAAAAAATATAACTATTAGTTAAAGATTCTATCTTGCTACCATTCATTTTTTACTAAGAATTTTTTTTATACATACAGAGTTCAAAGCAACATATAACAACATGCTTTTTGATTAACATAAAACTCTTTGGTTTTTATTTTTTTAAGATTCATAAGCTGAGATAACTTTAGCTGAATATATTGAACTGTGGAATTTTATTGTTGGAAATGACCTATTGAAACTGAAGGATTAAAAAATTGAAGTGATTTGGCCATATAGAAAGCTATACTAGAACTCACTCTATATCTCACAAAAGAAGAAAAATACCATGAATTAATAACTGTATCAGATGAAAGAGGTGTAACCCATTTTCCTAGTTCTCCAATTTTTTTTTGTTACTCTATAATTATAATACAGTAATACAGCCTTTCCCTTATTTTTTCCTGTTACAGTATTTTTTTTATCTATTCTAGATATAATGGCAATAGAGTTTGAGGTTTGGCAGCATGCCGTTTTGGCTTAGCAGTGTTGATAAAAGGTTGCCAAAAACCAGAGTCGTTCATATTACTTTTCAGTTTTATAACATTTTTTTCCTAAAGCCCAATGTTCTTTTGCTTAGTAAACTATAAATCAATTGTTAAAAAATGTGGATTTTTTTTCCGTGGGTTGCCAGTGTGGCTCTAGTTGCTGACAGCAGATCTTTTAAATGCTCAAAATTCAATTTCTAACAAACAGTTCAAATCTGTGTCAATTGTGGTCTGTATATGTAACTATACCAATGTTCAGACTTTCATTTCTAAATGTGCTTGCAATCTTGAATACATTTTTCTTCTTCTTCCCCGTTTTCTATTTTTAATTTTTTTTTCTTGAAACATTATTATTATTGGGTATGGTTCAATGACAGATGGTAAGACACCTAGCTGGTCAAGTTCCAGCTCAGGATTTCTTAAGGATATGAGTAATACCCCAGGATGCTAGGCCAAATACAAGGTTACTACAATTCTATAAGCTACCCTTGCCCTACACAAAATTACCTCCAAGTAACTCTTACCATAATTCTAAACTTCTAGGACAGTTATTTAAAAAGAAAAAAGACACATCATGTTCTGAAAGCATGGCTGAGCAAACAACATGTTAGGAGGCTACTTGTTTTACTTCACTTCTAGTCCAATTCTAGTTAACTTTTCAATAGCCATATGGGAATAGGAATGAAACAAATATAAACAGTCATAGTACAAAAGCACACATACTCCTCAAAATCTATTTACATACATCACTGCTAAGGATATTTTTTTCCTTTAGTGGACTGGGATAGAGAAATGGAAAACAATGCCATACTAAAAAATATAAGATTAAAAAAAAAATTCTTAATTTTAGTAGATTGTCCTAATCATCTCCATCTATCTGCTGCTTCAATATAAATAGGTCCTGCAAGACTCTAGCTTTTGGGATTATATCTTTAACCCCTGTGTTTATAGCTTCTCTGCTGATCTGCTGGCTTGGTGTCAGAGCAAAGTAGCCACACTGTGGTAAAGTTCTCCCCGCAAATTTTCTGCTGGCTGAGACCACACCCCCACACTCTGCCCCCTTGCCCCCCTAAGATCTGTTCAGAGTGAGCTGCCTGCCTACAGTCTGCACCTGGTCTAACTATCCCCGCCCAGGAGTAAAAACAGACCTTTTCTGGCGAATTTTGAGGATATCTTCCGTTGGTAATGTTTACTCCAATACTCGTAGTTTTTTCAGTCAAACATTAATTCCAAGGCTATTTCATGGAAGAAGTAGTCTCAGGGCAAGGAAGAGCTTAGAAAGATGCATGTGTCCTCTCCACCATCTTGGCTCCCGTGGAATGTATTATTATTATTATTATTATTATTATTATTATTATTATTATAAGGGAAAAATATTGGGAGACTACTACTCAGTTCTTTCAGTTTGATTTTTTCACTTTATTACAATTAAGGACTTTGTAAAATAATTGATTGTATTATGACTTTTCTTCAATAACAAATAAACATGATCCTTGACTTTGCATTATGACAAATTTTAATAACACACAAAAAAAATCTAATCATCTCAGGAATACCTAAGGCATGTAGGTCTTCATATCTTAGAGCAAGTATGTTATCATAGAAAGATTTCTGGGCAGGAAGCAGAGGTCTGGATTTGAATACCTCCCAACTATCCCTAATTACTTGGGTAATTATGTTTTTGAATTTCAAATTCCATAGCTATAAAGTGGGAGTTATAATATCTTCCTTAACTACTTTTCAGAGTTATTGGTAATAAGTGAAACAGTGAGTAAATTATTTGAAAAAATAAGGCACTAAAGCAAGGTGCATATTTTTTGAAACAAATAATGTTATGTTTTCTCTCCATGTCCCTAGGATCCTAAATCTCTATTGTTTTACTCAAAGCTTTAAACAATCTGTCTTCATTAGTAGAGGTTCATCATGAGGGATTAGTACTTGTCTAGTCTGCTGAGGTGTTTAGGGGTTGGGATATGTTTGCCAAATTTTCTGGACTAAATAGGAATTAAAGCTCTTCTCCCAGAGGGTGGAAAAAAAAATAAGCAGTTGATCCAGGAATACTTGGAAGGCCTCTCTTTTTTTTTTTTTTTTTTTTTTTCTCAACTACATGTCCTAGAATCACACAATTGAAACTTGGCAATGCAAGGCTGAACAATTGGGAAAAGATGTCTTTTTCAATTTTATTTAAATTTAGTTGGTTAATCCTCATCTATAAGACCCAACTAAACTAGCTTCCATTTGTTCACATTCCTTGTAGGTATACTGAGAGACTGATCATGATCAATAATTAACTGGCCAAATTATAATGACCAGGGTTTTTTCAGTTACAAAATAATTCTTCAATTTATGTATATTATCTGTTTCCATGTTGGTATCAAAACAATACAAAAGATGTCAAGAAATTTATCTAGCTCATTAGTAGACTGCAAATAGATGGGAGGATATAGACAAGTAACACAAAGGATACTAATATGATTAGGCTGTAATCTCCATCCTTGAAGGGGAAATGTATATCCTTAAAATCACATATATACTGGTATGATTATTTGTTTAAATTGAATTGTTTTGTGGATTATAAGAAACATTTAATAGCATTCTAAACCTTACCATAGTTATAGCCATACATACATCATTGACATCCCTGACCAGACAATTATATATTTTAGCATCATTAAGATTAAAGGAAAATTAATTAAAATTTAATAATCTTAATTAAAATTAGAGGCAAAGAACATGGCCCACAAGGTTTTCACACTAAGCAAAACAAATGCTAATTACAAAATAAAGTGTATTTGATTTTAGTATTGCTTTCCCTCTCTGATACTGTACACCATAAGGGTAGCTAAGACAAAAAATTAACCACTCCTCTCTAGTGTGAAAACATAGTATCTTGGCATGAACATTATGGACCAGCCAAGAGAAAACATAGGATAATTCCTACTTGCTATTCACCATTATTTCAGGAAATCAACTTCTTTGCCTTCAAGAGTGCCCTTTTAGAATAGATGTAGTTAACAGAGTGCCTATAGTCCACTTTTAAACCTAAACAAAAAAAATTAAATATCAAAATAAATAGGGGTTTGTTAATGTAGAAGATATTTTTCCTAACTGACTTCTTTATTCTTGCATAATAATTGCTTCAGATCTTATCTAACTATAATCAGGTTTATGGAAAAAATTAATGTCCAATTTTTTCTCACAAAAACCACCATCAGACTACAGAAATAAAATTCAATGTTTACATTAATAAAAAGCATATTATTTGTTAAAGACCTCAGTATTTCTGCTTTCTAAAAGTGTTTGAGAATGAAGATTGATTGATTAATTGATTTTTTTTTCTCAATGAAAAGATTTAATGGCGAGTAAGAATATCTTTTTTCTACTCAAATACATTTGTGGACAAAGATTAAGGATTAGTAATCTTTCCTATTACCTAATCAATATGTGTTTATCATGCACTTCTAAATGTGCCTAATAAATGTGCAATTTCATGAGGAATACACAATGCAAACAACTATGTACAAACAAAAATATAAACAAGATCAATATGAAATGTCAACAGACAGAAAACACTAGTGTTAAGGTGGAGGAGGAAAAGTGTTTTGTTCTCCTATAGAAAGTGGGATTTTAGTTGAGATTTTTAAAAGTCAAGGAAGTAAAGAGAGATGAGGAAGGGGAAAAGTGGAGGATGGGGGGTAACCAAAGAAAATGTATGATTTGAAGAAATGGAGTTTCTTTATGAGGAACATCAAGGCCAATTTCAGGATCTCAATGGATAGAAGAGTATCAGTGTGAGGGGGAATGGAATAGAAGTAAGGTTTAAGAGACAAGAAAGACAGTTTAAGGAACCAAGTAATATTCCAATTTTAAATTTCCTTATCAATAAAAATCAAGAAAAATCTAAAGTGGCAAGTTTAATTGGTTGAATAATTACTTCTTTTTTTCACTTATTAACATACAGTTTTAGAATTAAATAATTTGTGTGCTAATAGAAATAGAACTAGTTCTCTACCTACTTCTCGATTTACCATGTATGCCATATCTAAAGGCAAAGATGTAGAAAGTACTAGGTAAGAACTGGCAGATAAGTAACCCTGGGTTTGCAATATTGTTCTTATGATAGTGATGGGACACCTAGAGAAAACCAGGTAAAGATCATGAGAATGAGGTCTATATGTGCATTTCAGTGAGGAAGGTACAGATTATCAGTGTCACACTGAGAGATTAATATGACAGAGAGAGTTGCTACTAAACACTGGAACCTCACAGATCCACCAAAATTTGAGGAAGCCATAATATTATAGATACTTGAAGGAAGGGCAATGACAGAGGAACACTGAATCATTCTTAAGACCTATGATAGTACTAGATAAAGATAAACAATAGTTTGTACTATGACTTTGTAGAACATCTGAGAAGAAAAATGGATATCAGTGGGAAAAATTCCATTTTATTTGCTAAAGTCTCAGCTACTAGTCCTTATTAAATTAATTTCATTAAAATTAAAAAAAATATATGTTAATCTAATGCTTTTAGGGATACCAAAATAATGTAAGATATATTGTTACCTTTCTTGTCATCTTTTTCCCTTTTCACTTAGTAGTTTGGCTTTTAAACTTAAAAAACTTCATATTGAAGTTATTATTTTCCCTCATATGTCTCTGTCTCTGTCTTTTTCTCTCTCTGTCTCGTTCTGATTGTCTGATACTCTTTCATGACATAAATATCACTAACAGAAAATTGGTATTTGCGATTCTTAACAGATTCTTAATAGGAAAAATAAGGAAAGATTATTTTGGATAAGAATGTTCACATCCTTTACCTACATATCTTTTTTTTTTTTTAATTAAATTTTTTTTAATAGTTTTTATTTACCAGATATATGCATGAGTAATTTTTTTTATGCATGAGTAATTTTACAGTGACAATTGCCAAACCTTTTGTTCCAATTTGTCCCCTCCTTATCTCCCTCTCCCAGATGGCAGGTTGACCAATACATGTTAAATATGTTAAAGTAAATTAAATACAATATGTGTATACATGTCCAAACAGTTGTTTTGCTGTACAAAAAGAATCAGACTTTGAAATAGTGTATAGTTAGCTTATGAAGGAAGTCAAAAATGCAGGCGGCCAAAATAGAGAGATTGGGAATTCTATGGAGTGGTTCATAGTCATCTCCTAGAGTTTTTTCTCTGGGTGTAGCTGGTTCAGTTTATTACCGCTCTATTGGAACTGATTTGGTTCATCTCATTGTTGAAGATGGCCACGTCCATCAGAATTGATTATCATACGGTATTGTTGTTGAAGTATACAACGATCTCCTGGTCCTGCTCATTTCACTCAGCATCAGTTCATGTAAGTCTCTCCAGGCCTTTCTGAAGTCATCCTGCTGGTCATTTCTTACAGAACAATAATATTCCATAATATTCATTTACCACAATTTATTCAGCCATTCTCCAATTGATTTACCTACATATCTTTGATTATTCAATGGATTAATGATCGCATTGATGGTAGGATTCCTTCTAATGATACAAATTTTTCAATAGAGGAAGCCTTATTCTAAGTTTTTAGTACTTTTTAGATATCTCTAAAACATTCAGAATGTTCATCTGCTGCAGGCACTCTTACAATCTAACTTTTTTTGTAATTAAACAGTTCCTTAGTGACATACCTCATGTTACTTTTTGTACCTAGGTTTTTTATTTTTACCAAGGGGAAAAATATGTGTTATGACTGATTTAATTTATTCTTTAGATATCTTGAAATCAAGACTATGCAATATAGAAGAAATACATTCTTCTTCCTAAGAATCTAACATTATTTTCCATATTATAGAATAAATCTTACAAATAGATTAATCTTAAGAAATCAGTGGCAACCATGAAGAAATTTTTGGTTGATTCTAACAGGATCATAAGCATACATAAGGAAATGATTATACTGGGGATGTGTTACTGAATTTTACAATGCATTATCTCTGGAATTAATATCACTGATTATCTTTCCCTGAAATAGTAATTTCATACATGGTTCAATAGTTGTGGAATACTTCTTTAGAGATGCCAATATAACTTAATTCTTATGAGAGTAGAGCTGCATCTTAGCACAGTATGAATACATTAAGAATTTTGTCCTAGTTACATATTCTTCAAAAGTTTAAAAAATATGCATATACATTTTAAACTTGAATATTAAGGAAATGATTTAAAGAAAGCCACCATAATGAAGATATCTAAGAAAAAACCCAGCCTATTTTATATCACAATAAAACATGGGATTGGGGGTAATACGTATTTATTAAGTGCCTACTTAGTGCTAGACATTGAATTAAGCATTTCACAATATCTCAATAATAAAAAATTCAGTTTTATTCTTAAATATTAGTCTGCTGTTTTTATTATGCAACTTCTCATGTACAATGGTTTAACATTACTACAAATAGCTACAATAGCTCCATATATATTCATTGATTAGGGGGAAAAAAAAATAGTTCATTAAGTTACCAAATCTTTCTTATTTTTAATTTTGAAGGCTGTGTGAAATGTTATAGCTTCTATCTATTTTAAGGTGTTTACTAAAAATGAAACTATCCTCATAAAAGAAAAGAACACAAGTGATTAAAACAACTCCTCCCCCCCACCTCAACCTTTACTGGCTTTAAGTGATATACATTAAGGCAACTGCTTTACAAATTAGCTAGGAATGGATGATTAAACCCAAGAATGTTTGAGTTAACCAGAAGTCAAGCTGGTTTATAATATTTGGTGCTTCTCAAAATTGAAAATACATTTTCAAGCAGTTTAAGTCCTAAAAACCTATATTCCTAAGGATATAAATATATTTAAATTTTTTATTTATATGTAAACATCCAACCACAGATTTCTAGTAATACCAGAAACTTTTTTTATATATTTTGACCCCTAATAATGCCTTTTCTCTTTCTCTGACCTGAAATTTTATATAAGACTAACCTAAGGAAAAAAACAATGTACCAAAAATACTATAAAAAAAGTTTGATATCTTTTTCTTTGTACATATAAAGAAGCCCCCCCCCCCCCCAAATTCCCTGTGGCTTATTTTCAAGATATTTTTAAGCCCATTTCAAAGAAGCAGTACAATCGTGCCATGTCTGGTGATCATGGAAATTGCCTAATGTAACCTAACCCTATAGCAAACTCTTCAGCATAAAACTGATAAGGTTAGCAATATATTACTTTCAGTACTGTTTTTGTCAACACTTAATGGTAATCATATGTGAAAGAATTGGGGAAATACTAATTTTTAATTTTCAAATGAAGTATCCCATCTGGTTAGGATACAAGGTTAATGAGGCTAAGGTCATTCCTGAAATCCTCAGGTGAGCCAGCTAATTTTCAATTTTCTTCTTAGCTATAAAAGGCATCACATCCCATAAGCAGAAGCTTTGCAACTATTGTACCTTGATGAGAAAGGGGAAAATCTTACAAGATTGAGTGCACGACACCTAATCTGATTACATGTAAATTATAACAGTGAGATACCCTGTTAAAACAAGGAATGTGAAATACAAAAACTATTGCAACACATAAAATATCCTGGTTAAGTCACTTTAAAAAAATAAAATTGCTTCCAAAAAACATCTCTTGTTTCTTCCCTTATAATCCACTGTTTTTCATACCACTTGCCATGTTATTCTTTCTAAAACATGGGTATGACCACATATTTTCACTCCTAAAATTTCCTAATATACTCAAACATCTGCAGTTCAAGGTTCAACACAACCTGGCTTTAGTCTTTTTTTTTCCAGTCACTTTATCCTGCATCAATTCCCTTCATTTACTCCAAGATCAAAACCAAATTAGAAACCAAAAAGTTTTTCAAAACACATTTCTTCATTTCCCAACTTTATATCTTACCTTTACTCATGCTGCCTATTGCAAATTCATGTTCAAGATCTACACTAACTATAATTTTCAAGGAAAAAAATTGTATTTTAAATGAGCTTTGCAACAGTAGTGTTCATTATTAGCTCATGTATCACAATATTTGTTTAAAAAAATGTATTTACCTAACATATAAAGAAAATGTGCTATAGATGGTGACACTACATTTTCCTTAGAGAGTGATGGAGTGAATGGACTCCAGCAAAAAAGTCATGTTCCTGGCAGCAGCCCAGTCTCTGAGTGGTCCCCAGTGAGGAACTACAGGAACAAACTGACCTGTAGAATTATCTTGTAGAGAGCTCTCCTTAACTAATACCATTATTACCTTACACAATTTGGAGGTTAAGTTGTAAATGTCAACTCATTCAAGGCTACCTTATATAAACAGTACAACCATGACTACCAGTTGAATTACTGATGTGCACAATTAGAAAGCTTAGCATACCTTTCCCTAAAAGGTCCTGCTTCTCCCCTTGTAAGTTGCTAGCTCCCCTAGGAAACTTACCCACTATTATAGTGTCACCATATAGCTTTGCCCCTTAACTCGGACATGGTCTGAATCTGCAGATGATTTCAGGATGATTCACCATTTTCAGAATTTGTACTTATTCAAAGAGAGGGGGAGTTGAGGGAAAATGAGGAGTAAAAGAAGGAGGAGTGAAAGGAGGAGAAATAGGATAAGAGGAAAGAGAAATTCTTATTGAGCTTAATATATATATAAATACAGAAAAATCCCCTCTGAAATATTCCTAACAGGTTATTCAACCTCAAGTGACAGAAATAGAGGCAGCCCATTGGACTTTCAGGACAGGTTTTACCTGTATTAGGTATGAGAGTGTGCATGTCTATTTGGTTGTGTGATGCAGATTTTGTGATGTATGAAGGACTCTGGGAAGTCACATGATCTCTAAAAGGTTAGACAGATCTCTAAAAGTTACAGGAAATGACGTGGCCTGTGGGAAGCAGACAACATTGGTGATTACTGATCAAAGATGGTGATGTCCTTTTAGTCTATCCAATGAAAAGGCTTGGGTCTTTTCCTATTTCACCAGGTGTTCTACTTCCATCTGGCCAGGTACCAGGAGCACATGGTGGGAGTTAGGATGGCTCCCAGGTGTGTGTCTGGGCCTTTCCCTATAGGGACCAAATAAATTCTTTCTCTTTATAGCAGAAGATGTCTCTGATTAATTAATTTGGGAAAGGGGTAGCACCCGTCCCACACAATTTTAAAGCATTTTCTTTAAAACAGTGAAAATATTTTTTCTCATGAAGATACCATTAGTTATGTCACACATATCTGTCCATTTCTTGTCCAAACATACTTGCTACTCTCTAGACCTGGTAGCTTACACTTGTAGTACTCCAGGAATATGACTAGTCACTTTTTAATGAAGCTTTTCTCCCATCACATGCCATATTTCATTTCCATTTACTAGCTAAGATGCTGTTTCACTCAAGATTCAAATCATGAACATCCATTAGTTACCTATTATACTTCACTTTAGTGAAGATATGTCTTACTTATTTTTTACTTTGGGTTTATTTATCCAGTCATCAGTTTTCAAGTTCATAAGTTCTCATTTTAGTTAAGTATAAATACTTCAAGACTTTTCCCTCTGGAGAAAAATAGGTCTTACAATAGCAACAAAAGCTGATTGGGATTTTATCAGGACTTATTTTAGCACAGAATCAAGGAACCATACCTCCAAAAATAGAAATTATATTTCAAACTGGTTCAAAAGGATATTTCTTCTTCCATTGAATATGGAACCAAAAGTTCAACAAAATAGAATGTACTCATGATAACATTTATTTTTATTTCAAATCAAATATTTTAGCCTTATAATTAATTTCCATAAAAGGAGAGGGAATGAGGGTCGAAGTGGAAGAGATGCAATAGGCATTTCTGTCATTTTGTTAAATGAGATTTCAATGATGCTGGGAGAGAAATATTGTAATAAAATGACTAGTAATGAGGCCCCTATAGTACTGTTTCAAGAAATATTATACATGCTCAGTTCATTTTTTTACCTCTCTAAAAAATCTAGAGGGACTTAGTGATTAAGTGATTTTTATGCATGTCTCCTGTTCAACTTTCTAATAATGCTGTCTTTCTATAAAAAATATCAGGTTTTTTTATGAAAAAATAATGGCTGCAACTTAGAAATGTTTTCTCTGGATAATACTCAACTTTACAGATCTATGCTTTCTTGGTTTCTTTAAGTTGTTGAGTTAATAGCTTAAGAGACATTTAAAATCCATTTTTATAAGCTTAGTACAAAACATACACATAATGGAAGGTAGCCTTATTCTTTCTTTCAATGCTGCCTTCTGGTTAGGATTATTATGCTAGACCTAATTCTGATAAGTTTGGGGGGAATGTGGAAAGAAATAAGCATTCTGAAAAGGAGTTTCACAAAAGAGAATAAAAGCAAACAATAAAATAAAAATGGTATCTAAAACATAAAAAGATAAAATGTGGGTATCAGATATCAAAAAATAGGGGAAAGAAGTGGGAGAGAGGAAAGAAATAATAAGGTAAAGAGCATCGGGGAAACAAGAATAACCATCGAAAGAGTTGGCAGAGGATAAAGTGTCAGGCCAAAGTTAGGAACACTCATCTTTATGAGTTCAAATCTGGCCTCAGACAGTTACTATCTGGGTGACCCTAGGCAAGTCAATTAACTCTGTATGTTTTAGTTCCTCTTCTATAAATTGACCTAAGAAGAAAAGGCAAATCACTCAAATATTTTTGACAAGAAGACCAGGAAGGGAGAACAGTTTTATACAACTGAAAATGAGTGAACAAAGGGATCTTATGATAAAAAGGATTATAGACTTAAAATATTGGCTATAGGACTATTATAAGCAATGATAATTTACAGTGTAAACACTCAAAAATAACAAAATTTGTAGATATAGAAAATATGGATCTATTTGAATTTAAATTTATCTTCATTTTTCTAGGAAAAACTAATTTTCTTTTTCATGTCCTACAGTCTAAGGGGTTTGGACAAATTTTTTGGGGAAAAAACACAAACCTTTCAAGTACCAATGAAAATGGATAATGCAGGGTTACTGAAGTATGGACAGATTTTTCACAAAAATTAGAAATTGACTAGATCATGTGCCAGGTGACTGCAATAGAGCAGCTATATCATCTCATATTACACTTTGAGAAAATGATCCAGAGGATTTATTTACCTTGAAATCCAGATATTTTCTTTGAGTTACTTCAATTTACTGATACTCTTAAATATAGAATAGTAATTTTTTTTTCTATTCCTAGTGTTGTATTATAATTCCCCACATTATAGAATGAATACAATAACCAAGATAAATCTTTGGCAAATGCCAAGGCTAAGTATAGATTGGGTTTTCAAGTGTTAGACCTTTCTCCTTCCAATAGACATACTGTGTATTTCCATAAGCCCTAAATGTAGGTTGTTCACGTGAAACTGTTCACTCTCCCATTTTATGACAGGAGCATGATGAATGGAAGCAATTGATGATGTGGAGATTGATCTTGGAATAGGATTGCCTTCCCTGCCCCATTTCTTTTTGCTTGTCAAAAAGAGAGAGGAGCACTGTAGCATGGGCCAATGCTCTTGGTACAATGGAACCCAGCTGACCTTCTCAACAAACTGTTTCAAAGAAATGAAACTAGTTTCCAAGCAATGAAAACCATCAAACCATTGCACCTGCTGTTAAAAATAAATGGGGAGGGTTTAGAAACGGGGATAGAAGGGAAATGAGTCCAAAAGTAAAGGTGATTTATCCTGCTAATTTTTTGTAAAAGTTACTATTAGTAATGAAGATACACATATAAAGCATATTTCGTATCAATCAAAATATAAATTAAATTAAGTAAATAAAAGACCAAACAGAAAAACAAAACAATTTTCTTAGATAAAAATAATTCATTCAGTCTCTGTGGCTCAATAATTGGGTACATGCAATTTATGGTGACTATTCTACTTCATTCAAATAGACAATTTCTTTCTGTTCTCAACACAGAATAAGGCAATAATATTACTTTTTAAAATTTTGTTTTCATTTCTATAATATTCTTTTACCTTCAAAGGATAGAACAAAAATTTTGCTAAACATTTTTATAAAACCTTTTATAGAACCTTTTTTTTTTCCTGGTCATTTTTTTCAAGTATTTTGAAGGAAAAATGGCAGAATTTCCTTAAGAAGCTACATGTCTATGTTTATCAAAAGTAGGTGGCAGGTTGGAAAAATTCTGAAAGCTACAAAGCTTATTTAAGAAATTCATTCCTTCAATATATGATTAGAGAAAAAAGGAAATTGAGTGGCAAAAAAATTAGCTTCCAGGAGAGCCCATGATTGGCAAATATTAATTAAAAAAAATATATATAATATAAATATTGTATTCACCATTTACAGGAGCTAATATTTATGTAACATTTTGAATTTATTCTAAATGTTTATTTATTTTATTGATAAATTTATAGGAAATAAATTTCATATTTCTAGTTACTGTGTAATCATCTTTTCTTTTCTTTTGATAATTATGTTCCTTGATGTAAAAAATATCTTAGCCTAGCTTCGCCAGTTTAACAATTCCAACAAAATTCCATTATATTCATATATTATAATTTGTTAAGCAATTTTTTGAATATAGGTGACACAGTTTTTACAAAGTTTACATAGAGGTTTATTTTACAAATAGTACTACTGTTTTCTGGTAGAAAACATCTGTAACACAATTTAAGGAAACAATGTAAGTGTACTTTAATTGGGAAATGACAATGAAATATGGTAAATTATTTTAAAATATAATACTATAGAGTCATAAAAAACAACATATTAGACTAATTCAGAGAAAGAAATACTTGTGTGACTTAAATAGAACTGAGAATGAGGAAATTAGAATAAATAATGTCTATAAGATAATAAATTATATTTATAATAAAAAATAAACCTCTGCATGAGTATAATGATTAATTCTAGCTCCAGAAACATGAAAAAATGCATCCTCTTCCCTAAAGCAGAGAAGTGGTGAATTCTGGGGATATAAATTTTCATATGTTCAGTACAGATGAGGTATAGGTTGGTTTTATTGAAATTATTTATTACTTAAAAATTTTTAACAAGGGAAGATTCACTAGGTAAGGAATATGTTTGCCATAAATGAATGTAAAGTTATTTGTCTGTTTTTTTTTTAAGCAACAAGTTTTAAAATGAAAAAAAAAAATATTGTTACAATGAATAATTTTTGTATAGTTCATTCTTTTCTTGCTAAAAATTATCTCAATGGGATTTAAAATACATTGTAGGTCTCTGTTCCAAGTGTACATAAACATTTTATAAGTTTTCTTGCAAAATTTGAAAATATTTTCCAAAATGTTTGAATTAAGTTATGTCTCCAACCACTAACTAGTATGTCTGTTCAAGGCAGCATCATTTCATTTTAGATACCGTCTTTAACCAACCAAATAAACAAAAAAGTTAACATTTCAAGAGTAGCTCACAAAGGTTTTTGTCATAAGAACCTTGCTATATAGCACAAGGTTAACCTCCATGTTACAGATGAGGAAAGTGATTGTGAAAAACCTCCATGTCACAAATGAGGAAAGTGATTATGAAAAAAAAATCAAATGCACAGCTAGGAAGTGTTTCACTATTAACATTACACATACACAAATAATATAGCATTAAAGCACTGTCGGGCTTATGTCAAACAAAGGCAGAAATGAAGCCAAATTTAAAACTCAGAATTACAAATTTGATTTTTTCTTCTGTACCAGAACTCAGTCCCTAAATTATTTCAATCTCTTCATCTCTGGGGAGAGAGAAAGAATCATACAGCAGGGATTCTATCAGGTCAAGTGCACATTCACCAATCTTTTCAATTCCTGTAAGCAACTAAAAGAGCCTAATTTTCTATCACAAATAAATATATACCTTGCTGCATTTCAGATTGCTGGTGGTACTCCACTATTTATGGGTTGACTTCTATACTGATTGCAGTCAAGTATTACTTATGCCACTAAAAATAATAAAATTTTTATTGGTTTCCAAGAACTCACTTAATTTTAAGGAAAAAAATAAAGAGCTGATCTATGCATTTAGTTATCTGTTATTTGTAGATTAGAAGATTACATCTTGTATTTCTAATCTTTGTATAATTCTTAAAATTCTTATGAGTTATTTGATAAATAGAATCATTCTTTTGTATTTCATAATTTTAAGTTCAGTTACAATGGATTTTTATTTCTAAATCTATAATTTATCAAAGAGAAATATATCCTATAAGTTCTTTGCCTGATTTTCTCTTCAATTTTTTTTCCTGAGGAATAATATATGATAGCACTATTAAACAGAAGATAACTTTGGGAAACCATTAAATATTTCTTAATGTTTGATATTAATCTCACATTTTACTTTTTTACTCCTTCAAATTTATGGTGGATAATGGTATGTTGTTCCCAGAAGACCAAGAGTCATCAAGAGACACCATTTTGGGGTATATTTTTCATCTTTACATGACATCTTAACTCTTAAGTTCTATTAAGGGAAGATGTATACTTTTCTCTGTCACATTCCTCCTGAGGAACTGCTTTTTGCATTACTACATTTATGTATCAGTACTTTAAAAAATCTTTCCAATTAGAGAAGAACTAGAGAACATTATGAAATGCAAAATGGACAACTTTGATTACATTAAATTAAAAAGGTTTTGCACAAACAAGACCAACACAAATAAGATTAAAAGGGAAATGAAAAGCTTGGGGAAAATTATTGGCAGTGTTTCTGATAAAGTTCTCATTTCTAAAATATATAAAGAACTGTATCAAATTTATAAGAACACAAATCATTCCCCCATTGATAAATGGTCAAAGGGTATGAACAGACAGTTTTTAGATGGTGAAATTAAAGCTATCTATAGTTATATGAAAAAATGTTCTAAATCATTATTAATTAGAGAAATGCAAATTAAAACAAATCTGAGGCACCATTTCACACCTCTCAAATTGGTTAAAATGACAAGAAAAGATAATGATAAATCGTGGAGAGGATGTGGGAAAATCAGGACACTAATATATTGTTGGTGGAATTATAAACTGATCCAACCATTCTGGAGTGCAATTTGGAACTATGCCCAAAGGGCTGTAAAAGTGTGTGCACCCTTTGATCCAACAGTGCTATTACTGGGTCTGTAACCCAAGGAAATCTTAAATGAGGGAAAAAGACATGTAAATGTGGCAATTCTTTTTGTAGCGGCAAATAACTGGAAAATAGGTAAATTCCCATCCATTGGGGAATGCCTGAAAAAGTTGTGGTATATGAAGGTAACGAATGGAATATTGTTCTATAAGAAATGATAAACTGGTTGGTTTCAGAAAAGCCTGAAAAGATTTACATGAAGTGATGCTGAGCAAAACAAGCAGAACCAGGAATACCTTGTACACAGTAACAAGTTTGTACAATGATCAGCTATGAAAGGGTTGGTTCTTCTCAGTAATTCAGTGATCCAAAGCAATCCCAATAAACTTTGGACAGAAAATGCCATCTGCAACTAAAGAAAGAACTAAAGAGATTGAATGTAAATCAACACATGTGTTCACTTCTTTTTTCTGTTTTTTTTTTCTTTCCCATAGTTTTCCACTTTTGTTCTGATGTTTTCTATCCCAACATAATTTAAAAGAAAAGAAAAGAAAAAAAGAAATATTCTCTATAAACTAAACTAAGTACACTAAATGAATAAGTATTCTTTATTAGCTTGATTATCTTGATAGAAATGATTATTCCAATATATAATTTATATATATACATATATAATATGTAATGTGTGTATATATATATCTTCTTGGGGAAATTATTTGGCTAATTATATTCCCCTGACCACTACCACCATCAATAGCATGACATTATAAATATTTACTTATAATGGCTGATCTTCTGACTTGGGCAAATGATATTTCATTTCTTAAAAATGAATTTCTGTTTTCAAATAGATAAATGATCTCTGTATAATTCTATCCTATTAGTCAAGCAGTAATTATCAAGGACATGATTTTCTAGAATCAATAATGTAAAATCTTTCCTACCACTTTCATTTTCATGGAAAGAAATATTTTCAAATAGGAATAATGCATATTATATTGAGTTTAAAATATTATATAGGTGTACACATATTAAATATAAAATAGAAGGATATAATTTTCTAAAATATGGAATTTTTTCTTATTTTTCTCAGAGATAACATTTCTGCTTCAGGACAAATTTTCATTATCAGGTTTTGAATTCTTTACTAGTCTCAGCATATTGCTTTTCAAATTTAGTTGTACAGCTTTTACCATTTCCCTTATCCATGTAGAGAGGATTCTCTGAGAATGACAAAATAGATATTTTAATAAAGATATATCAAACAATAAGATTTGACAAAATTCCCTAAAGGGATAGAGAAACTATATGTCATATATTTACACAGCTACATAAAGACCCTTTTTTTTAATAATAAAAAGGAATCTTTATTTTTATTTCTAAAACCTAATAATTTATTTCAAAGTTTGAAATATGCTTAATTTTTTATTGTAAGTTTTATATGATCACTGAAAAATCTGTGAGAATAATTCAGTCTCTAAGTGCATCTGTTTAGATGGATTGTAAACAGAATGACTGGAATACATGCTGAATCAAAAAAAAAAAATGAAAAGAGCTAAACTGGGAATATACTAAATCAATACCCTGATTAATGACTCATTCTGCTTTCTGTCCAAGCTGCACGTGCTGACACAGCCTGAAAAATAAGCAGAAGACAAGAGGAATTACTGTACCTTGTCATAAAGCAGA